>NC_134534.1:84243888-84547777 GCF_050624435.1 Tenrec ecaudatus
TGATTAGGTTCTAGTCTTTAATCATTATTTTAGTACACATGTCCCAGGTGAACATTAATATTTGCATAGCCATGCATATATCCTTTTGCAGTCTATGATTCACGTCGTCTCAGTTTTTGTTGTCTACATCAGTGCTCATATAACTTTTCAGCAAACAAAATGCTATAATTTAAACATGCCACCAATATCATAAAGTTACACTCAAGAAAGCTATTTCCTATAGTGCATAAGTATTCTGTATTAATGGGAAACTTTTTTATCTAATTCAACAAATATTTAGAGCTTGGACCCTGCACACGAACTTAGAATATAAAATGATGGCATTGTTCTTAGGAAGTTGATAGTCTACAAGATGGTACTGATGAAAATCTTAACATAGTTTATTACGTCATTGGGTAAATACATGCATCGTCTAGAATCACTCTGCTAAATCATGACAATAATCATTTAATTGTATGATTTACATATGCATAGGAGACCCTAGAATTCAGGGACATTTTTATTATAATTTGTAATTAAAAAACAAACTCCCTGCCATTGAGTCAGTGCTGACTCATAGCCGTGCCCTGTGGGTTTCCGAGACTGTAGCTGTTTATGAGAGTAGAAAGTCTAGTCTTTCTCAGAGCTTCTGGTGGTTTTGAACTGCCAACCATGTGAATCACAGCCTTATGAATAATTACTATGCCACCAGGGCTCCTTTGTAATTAACAAAAGACAGAAAAGGTCCATTCTTCCTCAAATGCAGGTCTTGGGTTAGGATGAGTCTGCTATAATCTTCTCCTTGTAAAGCAGCAGGCGTGCTTGCAAGATACGCATAAGGATACCAAGGGCTCAAGTAGAAAGCAAATGTTTTGAGAATGATGGACACAAATGTACAAATGTGCTTGACACCATGGTTGTATGTATGGATTGTGATAAGAGTTGTACGAGTCCCCAGTAAAATGATTAAACCATCCACTCAACTCAAGTATGCTAAAGAATTAGAATACACAGAATTGAAATCATACTTCTGTTAAAAATAAAAGTATAAATGAAGGAATACCAGAAGTTTTACAGTTGGATGAAAAGAAGCACTTAAGTGTACAAGAACTCTTCCAACGTTCCAGATGAATTCTTTTAGGATGACTTCCCACACATGAGGACTATTTCTCTAGATTTTAAAGTAGTTCTTTATACCCGACACATATGCCACGTTAAAAGTATCACAAGAAAAATATCTAAATGCTCAAATGCTTTTGTTCACTACACATTTATTTTCAATGCAGTTATACGTTATCTCAATGATTAATCTTATATAACTCACCACTTTTGCATCAATTGCGACCTGAGCGAAGCCTTTACGGTTACCCCATATAATGCTGTAGGTTTCATCACTAATTAGGGCTTCCCGAACCCCACCTGGTGAAATAGCTAACAAGTGACCACTCCTCAGAATTTCAACACATTTTTCTCTCGGTCCATGAAGAGCACAAAATACATCAAGCAATAAACTAAACCCTGTAAAAAATTAGCATTAAGATATATCTTTAGTACTTCTTATTCAAAAGCAAAAAATCATCACAATCTAGAATGTATACCTGTGCTTAAAACAGTAAACTTTTCTTTCAATCAGCAAAAACTCTGTTAAAACAAATGTAAAATTGCTGGTGAAGTAATAAAGCCCAACCCCATTGCCTACGAGTCGATTCTGGCACACAGTGACCCCATCAGACAGAGTAAAACTGCCCACAGAGTTCCCAAGGCTGTGATCTTTACAGAAGCAGAGGGCTGTACTGTATCTTTGTATGGTACAGCAGCTGGCAGATTTGAACCACCACCTTCTCAGTGAGCAGCTGAGCGTTTTAACCACTGCACCGCCAGGGCTCATTGGTGAAGTAACCCCTCACTCAGTCCCATGTGATTGAGTCAGACCGGCCCCTGCGGTGCTGAGACTGTATGGGAGTAAAAGGTCTAATCTTTGTCTCCAGGAGAAACTGGGGATTCTGAACTGCTGACCTGAAATAATGGTGATTTCTTATTGATCCTCTCCTTGTGATGATCAACTATTCTGGGTACTTGACATAATCAAATGCTAATTCTTACAACCTGAAAAATAGGGATTCTTATGCCCGCTTACAGGTGAGGAAACTTGTGTTCACAGAGGAAAGCGGCCTGGTGAAAGTCACACACCAGATAACTGGCACAGCAGACAGTCCGATCCACAGTCCAGTTCCGCTCCTTCTGTAGCATCTCACAGTTAAACAATAGAGCAGTTCTGATACTCAATCAGCAATCACAAATCTAATTTCCATTAACCATACAAGCAAACCATTCAAAAGAATGTGAATTTGACTATAGTTGGTCTTACCAGAATTGCCAAGACAACTATAAGTTAGATCTTATAAATTCTACTACTAAATTTTAAAACTAATATTAGCACCAAATATGACTAAGGGTTTTTGGTAAAGTGAGGGTGCATGGCTCAGTTAATTCAGAGTCCTAATATTGTATAGCTTTTCAAATTATTTATGGATGAAAAATATCCTACCATAAATATTGGAATAAAACTATAAACTTGAACTTTTAAGGCTGATTTCACTATACATTAGAGACTGAGAAATATATATATGATGAAAATTATGTGGACTAACCAAACTTCTCATAGTTTTAGAGATCTCTGCCTACCTTAAGCAAGAATATTCAGAAAATGATCAAGCAAATTTGTTAGAATATTAAACAAATCAAAGAAAAATTTTTTAAAGATATCTACATCCTATTACTTAAAAGGAAAAAAAAGGCAACATAACATGCCACAGAAGAAAGCTAACAAGTTAATATTTTAGTCCTTCATTAAAACTGTTCCTTCAATGTGGTAAAATGTTAATGCTACCACTAAATTTTAAAAGATTATTTGCTTAATTTGTGGAAAATATGCAAATTAAAATAAATCAAAATACAGGGTTATGTTACAGTAGTAAGATGATAATGATTTCTTTCTTTTCTCTAGCTTCCAAATTTGTTATATGGCAATTTAATTACTTTTTGAAGGAAAACATGAGTCTATTTAGTTTATATACAAAATATATATGGACTTTTAGTGAAACTGATATATAAAATATTAACCAAGATTATGAAAGGCACTAAGTACACAGCTCTTTAATTCACTGTGTGGTTTTTGTCTGGTTAATTCGCTGGCTTCCGCAGTTTTAATTGCAGAGAGCACACCACATACAAGTACTTTTTTGGCTTATTCTTAGTGAAAGAAAACAAGACTTTCTAGTATTTCTAGTAGGAGAAAGTAGATCGTTTCAATGAGTTTACGTAATAATACCTTTTTTAAAAAACGGTACAATGCCTTGATGAACAGATGAAAAATCATGCAGCCGTAATCTCGGAGAGGCAAATCCATCGCGCCAGTCAGGCATGAGGAACATAACACACTTCTTAAGCTTCTTTTTATAGCTTTTCTGAGGTAAGATTATTATATGAAGACAAGATATATCCTGGCTAATTTTTAAAAATTCATTTTGATTTGCTATTAACCCAAGGAAGATCACTGGTGGTACAGTGGTTAAAGGGCTCGGCTACTAACCAAAAGTTAGCGGTTCAAACCCCTCAGCTGTTCTCTGGGCGAAAGATGCGGCGCTTCCTAGGTGAACAGGTTAGAGGTTTGGAAACACTATGAGGCTGTTCTACTAGGAGTCAGAGGGATGATATGAGTAGGACTCAATAGCAATGAGTTTGAGATCAAGCATGAATTATCAAAATCTAATCATAGCAAAATTAAATCCAAAAATCAACAGCTGATGAAAAAATTCATATGAAGAATTAACTACCTCTTCTATATAAAAAACTAAGCTGTGTTAACATTATAGTTTATTTTTTAAAAGTTAGAGTTAAAAAATTTAACTTGAAAACCTGTTAATAAATAAATCAGTTAACATTTTAATACTTTACTATTTAGATTTCTAAATTAAACCAGATAATTCTGTATTCCCAAATTGAGGTTCCAAGTGCACCAAACTAAAAAGGTTTAAAAAAAAATCGAAAGACTACCAGAGGCCTCAAAAATGTAGACTACCATGATCATGTTAATTACATATTTTTACACCATTATCTACAGCGACAGTTTACCTGGAATTTTAAAGACAAAGTGATCAGCTACTACTCGGCAAGTTCTGCCTTTTTGAATAAAAATTTTAGCCATGAAATAGTAAAAATCTATGGGAATCGCTCCATGATAAAAAATTATAAGTGCTGGTCCTTTTTCTGGTATTTTATCCATCCCATGGACTTCATAGCCTGTTGGAAAGAGAAAATACAAATACTTAAAATCTATTTATTAGTTGTTTTTTCTTACAAAGACACGTAAGTCTTCCCATTTCTCTTCTCTTCCCTTTTCTTTCTTTATCTCCCTGTGCCCTCTTGAACAAGTCAGTCCTGGAGCTATAAGCTGGGTTAGAAGAAAGTAGGTTATTTGTGGAGGGTGGACTTGGAAGGACTCAAAGGCCAGAGTCAGAGTATCCATTAGGGAGAAGCCGCTGCTGGCCTGAGTGGGCGAAAAGCGGTCAGTGGGGGAGCAGTGTTTACGGAAGCTCAGAGTTTGAAGCAAGAAGAGCATCCAAGCACACAGGCGGCTTGCCATGGGTGTTAAAGCCTGAGTGGGGTGAGACAGTGTCCTCAGAGTAGTGGCCCGATGGAGGGAATTACAGTCTGAGCAGGGTAAGGAGGCATCCATGTGGGGTCGGGGTGGGGGTGTCTGGGATGGCGAGCAGAAGTCCTAGTGGGGAAAGGAGGGCTCCTGGGAAAGGAAGCTGGCCAGCACAAGGTTTCAGAGCCTGAGTGGGGTGTGAGACTACTGACAAGATGGGAAAGTGTCTGTGATGAGGTACGGGTGACATATACGGGAGGTTGGTGGAGGTGGGGAGGGGTGTTGAACAAACCAACCTAAACATCAAGGATAATGTGAACCAGGTTTCTCGTTGTTGGAAAAAGGGGTTACAAATACAGAAAAAGAGAAACTAGAATAAACTCGTTAGCCAAAAAAGATTGTTCTTCCCACCCTAACAAGAAGAAATGGTGATAGTCTACAAACAAAAACAACTTTCCTCAGGCATGTCAGATTTCAGATGGCAAGGTGATCAAGTAAACTGAGAGTCCATGTATGAGAAGTTCCTTCAAGGAGAGAAAAAAGGAAGTATGGAAGGAAGAGACAGCAGTCATAGAAAGATTAGTAAACAGAACCAGTGAAGGTCATGGGCGGGCTAGTGTGAATGGAGACTTCCTAGAAACCTTAGTCTTAAACAAAGAGAGGACACACTCACTCAACAGCAACTTCCCACAGGCCCTCAGTGAGTGCCTGGCATAAAGACTAGGGGCTAGGTCAGAAACCCAAGAACCCCTCTTAGTCATGTACAGACATAACACACAATCTGCTTCTCGGGACTCTTCACTCAGAAGAGGCAAAGATTCTCAAATACTGGGAGAGGTGACGGAAGCCCTTCCACTCCCTCCAGAAAGGGGGTATCTGCAAAACATACCTGGAGGTAGGAGGAGCCACTCCCAGTATCTGGGAGAAAGTTCATTATTGCTAAAGAAAGGGCAAACCCCGAAGTGTCTGCTCCTGGGAGGTAAGGAAAGGCCAGTAGTTCGAAGATCCTGAAATGATAGAAAGTAGAGATCTGGGGAAGGGACGGGGCATTCATTGCTACCCAAACTTCCTTCTAAACAAGGAAATGTTTGATTGTAACAGGGCAGAATAAAAAGAACACAGAGAAACATACACCCCTGAGTCCTAGGCATACAGGGCAGCCTCTGGCTGAACCAGAAAATCCACCATAAGCCTCACATAGAATTACAAGCGAAAGCAATCTTCTATGGATGGAAGGGCAGGCAAACAGGAGAGCGCAGGGGCTTCTATAACTCCTTTCCACCCTGTTTATTATGTCCAAAGGATCAGTAGAAATGGCACGTCTGTGCTGAGCTCAAGACTAACTATAGCAATAACAAAATCTAAACCCTGACTCCACTCGCTAGTGGCCTGAGAGGAACGCCAACTTCCAGACAGAAACATTATCTCAATTTCCACTGATCTTTTGCAAATAATAGCCAAAATTCAATGTAAAGTTGAGACACAAAATAGGATAAAACAAGGTATTGTTGAGATCACAAAACAATCAATCAAAATAGACTCCGAAGTTGAAACTATCAGACACATGAAGGGGCTTTCAAGTTCATGGAAAGTTGAGTGAAGAGATAAACGGATTTCCACCACAAAGGTTTTGAAGACCCTCTCATACAGTCTGATAAAGGACATACTAAACAACTATGATAAAGGACTTGATAAAGGATGCAATGGGAAAGCGAGAAAACATGGATAAACAGACTAGAATTTCAGCAGAGATGAGAATTATGAGGGTCCTATGGAAAAGCTATAAATTTGCATGAGATTTAAAAATTAGAAGTTACTATTACATTAAGTGATAAATTCCTGATTTTAAGAGTTTTGTTGAGATTAAGAGAGCATCCTTGCTTGCAGGAAGTACACATTAAAGAATCAGGGAAGGTAAGAGACACGAGGAGCCTTGGCACCACGGTGGTTAAATGCTAGGCTGCCGATGAAAGGCCAGTAGTTCAAACTCACCACTTACTCTGCAGAAGAAAATGTGGCCGTCTGCTTCCAGAAGGATTCCAGCTATGGACACTCTATGAAGTAGTTCTACATTAAGATATAGGGTCTCTATGGGTCAAAATTGAATTGCCAGCCATGAGTTTTGCTTGATTTACACTACAGTCTAATGATTTAGGGGTGGGGGTGGGGGTGGAAAGGTATTTGTGGCATCAATAGAAAAATCATGTAAGATCAAATCTAGAAAGTAAAATAATGCCTCCAAATCCTAACCTAACAAACAATATTAAATAGTTATCCAAGTAGTCACACATCTCTGAAACATCAAACTCACTTTCTGGAATCCAGTCTCATCTGAAAAATAATGCAGACATTTTTTATAAGCTTAGTACAGGACAACACCATAGGAAGACGTAATACAAAATGTATTTGAAGAAACCAAACAACGAGCAGCAGACTAACTGAAAAGAATCAGGCTAGGAGCATCAACTATGTTGAAACTTGACTGTAATAAAAGCAACCGTAAACCTGAATTGTGAGTCTAAAAACAACGTACTGATCGAAACATCCTCTATTAGTGACCTAATACAAAATGAAATAGCATTTTAAATTGCTAAACACAAATAGATGCTGTCATAATGTGAACTTTTATTTTATTTACAAACAGAAGACTTAATATTTTATATTGAAATTATTCTTTTTAAATTCCCCTTCTAGTAATTAAAAAAAAAATATTGACTCTAACTGGTCCAAGTGAGAAAAAAGTGTCTGTGGTTTCAATTGGCTGTCCATAAGCATAGTACAGCACAGTACAATGAGAATCATGCCACCTCGTCCCTCTCCTGTCTACTCCAAGCTACTGTACCCAGAAGCAAAGGTGGCAGCAACCAAGGGAAATAAAGATGAAAAAGGTAGTGAAGAAGGGGAGGGAGGAGATCTCTGGATGCTTCAATTAAAGTAACTCCATTTTAAGTTTGAGTTACTGCTTTCTTTTCTTTCCTGCCAGCTAGAGAGATGAACGTGTTTACTGCTTTTCACATTTTGACCAATGCTATGTGGTTGGTGAATACTAGGGAATATAAAGTTGTTGTCAGGTATCATCTAGTGGGTTCCAACTCATAGCGATCCCTCTGCACAACAGAATGAAAACACTGCTGAGTCCTGCAACGTCTTCCCAATCATTCATTCATGTGCCTGAGCCTATTGCTGTAGTCACTGTGTCAATCCATCTCATCCAGGGCCTTCCAAAAGCAAGATATGCTTTTCCAGAGACTGGTCTCTCCTGACAGCATGTCCAAAGTATGTGAGAAGTCTCACCATCATGGCCACTAAGAGCATTCTTGCCCTACTTCCTCCAAGGCAGATCTGTTTATCCTTTCAGCAGTCCATGCTACTTTTCAATATTCCTCACCAGCACCACAATGCAAGTGCATTGATTCTTCTTCAGTCTTCCTTATTCAATGTCCAACTTTCACATGCATATGAAACAATTTAAAATACCAAGATGGCATGGGTCTGGAGCACCTTAGTCCCTAAAGTAATATACTTGCTTTTCAAATCTCTAAAGAGGTTTTATGCAGTGAATTTACCTAATGCAACCTGTCTTTCGGCCTTTTGCCTTCTGCTTCCAGGAGCACTGATTGTGGATATAAGCAAGATGAAATCCTGGACAACTTCAATCTTTTCTCCATTATCATAATGCTACCTAATAGTCTAGTTGTGAGGATTTTGGTCTTCTTGACACTGAGGTGAATGTAATCCACACTGAGGACTGCAATGGAGGTCCTCCTCACTTTTAGCAAGCAAGGTTGTGTCACCTGCATATTGTAGGCTAACTAATAAGCCTTCCTCAGAGCGGTCTAAACCCCCTGCCATGGGACAAACCAAGAAGGGAACACAACAGATGAGTGAGGGGAGCCCAGCAAAGCCACAAAGCCCTAAAGAGAGAGTCATAAAGGTCAGCAGACAGATCTGGAAGCATGCATGGTTTTTGTTGCTGTTGTTGTTTTGCTGTGGTTGTTGGGTTTGTTTTTTTTGTTTCTGTTTGGGTTTTTTTTTTCCTCCGTAACTTTTTTTTTTTTTGGTCAACTGTTTTCTATTTGTTTGGACTATGCCGTTGTTGGTATGCCTACTTACACAAGACAGACATGGGAAGCAAGCACGAGGAGAAAACAATGGGGAAGAAGGGGGCAGGGGAAAGGTGCAATGGGCAAACAACGCCATAGACAGGAGGACAACTAGGGAATAAAAAACAAGAACGAGGAGGATATAGAGATCCTGGGAGTGCTGGGGCGTAAGAGCAATCTAGCTGAAAGGAAGTACTATGAGGCCGAAGTAGGGCGAGCATGATGGTGGGGCATAAGGAAGGTAAAAGGAAACAGAGGAATGGTGTATGAAGCAAAACTAGGATAGAGGCATGACCATAGGCGTGTCCATACGCAATTACACTAATTCATAAAAATAGAAGTATTGGCGTATGTACATATATTTATATGGCAATACACTGAGGTAGCAGACGGACTTTGGGCCTCTGCTCATACCCTCCTTCAAAACAAGATCACACTGTTCTAACAAACTGACAATCTGAGATGCTCACCCTCCCAACACAATCACTGAAGATAAAATGTGTGCATAAGCAAATGTGAACAAGACAGATGGTGCCCAGCTATTAAAAGAAATAGCGTCTGGGGTCTTAAAGCCTTGAAGTGAAACAAGCGGTCATCCAGCTCACATGGAAGAAGCACACCAGCCTGTGTGATCAGGAGGTGTCATTGGGACCAGGTAACAGGCATCAGAAGACCCTTAACAGTAAACAAACAAAATCATATGGTTAAGAACAAGGAGGATGGAAGCAGAGACCCAAAGCCCATCTGTAGACAAGGGAACATCCCCCACAGAGTGGTCACAGGGAAGGGATGAGTCAACCACAGTGCAGTAAAGCACCGATGAAACACACAATATTCCTCTGGTCCCTTGAGGCCTCCTCACCCCCACCACGACCCCAAGGATGCCTCTCACTTTGGACTAGACCAGAGCATGTACACAGCAAAAGATAAGAGCTCGGGATACATGCAACCCAGGAGCAGGAATGAAGAGATACCAGATGGGAAGGGTGAAGGGGCAGGGAGGGGAAGAAAAGGAAACTGATCTACACACAGCCACCCCCCCTTCAGGGGGAAGAATGGAAACCTAACAGTGGTTGGTGTTAGACATGGAAATAATAATTTATAATCTATCAAGGGGTCACAAGGGTAAGGGGAGATCTAGAGGGGGGGGGGGAAGAGGAGCTGATACCAAGGGCTCAATAGAAAGTAACTGTCTAGAAAAGATAGCAACATATGTACAAATATGCCTGATACAATTGATGCATGTATTATAATACGCATTGTAAGAGCTCTCAAAAAAATGATTTAAAAAAAAAAAGCCTCCCTCCAATCCAATGCCGCATTCTTCTCCATGTAAGTCAGCTTCTCTGATTATTTGCTGAGCACAGACTAAGTATGGTGAGAGGATACAACCCCGATGTACATCTTTCCTAATTTTAAACCATGTAGCGTTTCCTTGTTCCCGTTGCACAACTGCCTCTAGATGCAGGTACAAGTTGTGTAGAAGCACAATGAAGTGTTATGTAATTCTCATTCTTCTCAGGTTATTCCGTTTTTATGATCCACACAGTTGAATGCCTTCACATACTCAGTAACACAAGCAAATTCTCAGATTTCAACCAAGATCCAGCTGACATCAGCAAGGATACCCCTGCTCCACTTCCTCTACTGATTCCGGCTTGAACCTGGCAGCTCCCTGTCAATGTACTGCTGTAGCCATTTTTAGACGATCTTCAGCCAACTTTTACTTTCATGTGATATTATTAATGGTATCGTTCTACAATGTGAGCATTCTGTTTAGTCATCTTTCTGTGGAATGGGTACAAATATGAATCTCTTCCAGTCAGTGAGCCAAGTAGCCGACTTCCAAATGTCTTGGCATAGACAAGTGAGTGCCTTAGCTTGCTGAAATAGTTCAGCTGGTTTTCCATTAATTCCTGATGCCTTGTCTTTGGCTCATGCCTTCCGTGCAGCTTGGACTTCTTCCTGCGGGAACATTGGTTCTTGCTCATGTGCAGCCTCCTGGAATGGTTGCATGCCCAGTAGTTCTTTTTGGTTCGGTGAATCCATCTTCTTTCAATGCCTGCTGCACTAGTCCATATCTTGTCATACAAGTTTTCAATATTGCAACTTGGGGCTTGATTTTCTTCTCGGGTTCTTCCAGTTTAAAATATGCTAAGCATGTTACTGCATTTTGGTTTTTAAACTCTGTCTTACCCTGTCTTCTTGAGCTTCCCTTTGTAATTTTCTATTCAACTCTTCGACTTCAACATTTCTTTCCTTTGCTTTAGCTACTCTACAATTAAGTGTAAGTTTCAGGGTCTCTTCTTACATCCATCTTGACCTTTTCTTCCTTTACTGTCTTTCTGCTTTCTTCCTCAATGATGTTCTTGACGTCCTCCCGCAGCTCATCAGGTTTTCTGCCATTAATTTTCAATGAATCAAATCTTTTATTGAGATGTTCTCTGAATTTAGGTGGGATAGACTCAAGGTTGATTTTAGTTCCCCTGGACTTGTTTTAATTTTCTTCTAAGCTAAACTACATATGAGCAATTGATGGTCTTAGTCAGCCCGATCTGGTTTTAACTGCTGATGTCATGCTTCGCCAGTGTCTCTTCCCATAGATGTAGTCGATTTGATTTCTGTGTATTCCTTCTAGACAATCCCATATGTGTTATTGATAAAAGGTATTTGCTATGAACAAGTCATTGGTCTTGCAAAGTTCTATCACGTGATCTCCCGCTTCAACCAAGTCCTTCTTTTCCAAGTACTGTTCCTCCTTTTTCACACCCTTTGCATTTCAATCACCTAAAATTATTGATGCATCTTGATTGCATGTTTGACCAATTGCCTGATGTAATTGTTGGTAGACTCCTTCAATTTCTTCATCACTAACTTTGGTGGCTGGTGCTTAAATCTGAATAACAGTTGTACTGACTAGGTTTCATTTAAGGGAATAGAGCTAATGTTATAGATAACATGGTACTTCAAGACTGATTTTGCAATGTCCTTTCTGATAGCAAATAGAAAGCTATTCCCTTGATTATGCCCAGTATAGTAAATCATATGATTTTTCTGAGTAAAAATGGCCAATACCAACCCATTTCAGCTCACTAATGCCTAGTATATAGATCTTATGTGTTCCATTTCCTTTGTGATGCCTTCCAATTGTCCTAGTCATACTTGACACATTCTAAGTTCCAGTCCTTAAGATCTCTGCAGCTGTTTCTCCTTCCCTTTCGTAGTCCCTAACCAGTAAATGAAATCCTCGAAGGTGCCATTCCCACAAGCTTTACCTGACTCGAATCCCCATGGCTGACTCCACTCTCAGAAGGCAGGACCTCCTTATTTCGAGTACCCTCCAACGAAGGGAGTCCATCCTTGGGTACTTTCTCCAGCTACGTTCTGCTTCCATTCATTAGGCTTTCAGTATCTGACAGTGTTTCAAAGTTAGCCATAAGGTTTTCAGTGGCGACTTCCTCCAAAGTATATAATGGATTCCATCTCTCATGTCTGCTCTTAGTCTGGAAGCTCTGCTGAAATCTGTTTACTTTGGGTGATCCTAATGGCATCTGAAATACCAGTGACAAAGCTTCCAGCTTCCAGCAACACACAAACCACCGGAGCACAGCAAACTGACAGACAAGTAGTGGGGAGGAATGTAATAGACTGTAAAATCCACCTATCAGCAGAGGAAAATATACTGCACATTTTCTCGCAGGAGTTGGTATTCATATTCTGAAATGTGAGTAGAGTGATGATTATGGCTGATAATTATTCCTCTTTCCTTTCTACCTCTCCACTATCAGGCATGCGTTAGCGAGCCTTTGCCATTCACCTTCAAGAGAGCAAAGTTAAAACACAGAACTAGGATATGATCAATGTGGTTCTTTAGTTTATCACTGTTTGATTTACTATGAAATAAGCATTAAACAATAATAAAGGCTTCAGTTTAAATTTTACAGTTGATAAGTAATTTCTAGAACATCACTAATCAGCAATGGTAACTGTAATTTGAGTATTAAATGAATTAATTATTTGGTATTATCTCATAGCGACCAAAAGGAGTTTTTTTTTTTTTAAATGCAATGTCATTTCAAGATTTAGTATTTTTCCATACTTTAACATTTCTTTTAATTATTTAATTCTAGTTAGGTTATTCACTTTACCTAAGGCACTATAAAACTGTCACTGGGGTAAAGTGACCAAAAGGATCAACTGACCCATTAGACAAGTATCTGAGAAACAAAGAATATCCCTTTGAAGAATTCTGTCCAGAATGTTTCTGAGATACTCTTCCAGGATAAAAAGGGAAGAAAATAAACTGTATATAATGCCAAATAAACTTCTGAAAAAGAAAAAGTCAACTACTCAATTATTTACCGTTTAAAAAATAAATTTCACTGCCATCGAGTCAGACTCACGGCGACCCTATAGGATAGAGGAGAACGGCCCTTGCGGGTTTCTGACTCTTTATGAAATCAGAAAGCTTCATCTTTCTCCAGTGGAGCGCCTGGTATTTCAGACGTCTGACTCTGCAGTACAAAACCACTATACCACCAGTGCTCCTATTGCCAATAAACACGATGTTCACAACTGTTGACTCGGGTTACTCCGAAACACAGATGTAAGTATAGCATTCCTCGCTCGGAAATGAAACATACATTTACAAGACTACTCCAACATTTTCACGGCATGTATGGTCCCCCGAGGCAAGCACGGTACTGGACCCTTCATAACTATTATCTCATTTGGTCCGCACAAAGTCCCTGCACAGAAAAGGAAGCCTAAGTGAGAAGAGCCCACATAACCTCATAAGGTCACGGAGAATGGCGTGGATGCAAAGCCACATTTGTCCATCCAAAGTCTAGCTCTTTCCCTATACCACACTTCCTATTACAGATACGGGTCTCCAGGAGTTGGGAAACTACTCGAGGCAGCCAACAAAACACACTAACCTACATACATGTTTTTTAAAGGCTAGATGGTATCTTATGCATGGGTTGTGAAAACAATTTAGTAAGTAACAAAATCACTTCGTAGGCTATGATCAACATTTTTTTCTTTAACCAAAGAGAGTACAATAGAAAATAGTTTGTAAATCATTCATGGAAATACCTACTCCGGTTATAATAGAAAGGAACCATGGTGATGCTGTCGGTTAAGCACTGGACTGCTAAAGCATCGGACTGCTAATTGCATGGTCAGAGGTTCAAGCTCACCAGCCGCTTCACGGGACAAAGATAAGACTGTTCCTATAATGAGTCAGTCTTGGAAACACTATAAAGAGCAGTTTCACTCAGTCCTATAGCATTTCTATTAGTTGGAATTGACTCAATAGCAGGGGGCAAAAAGTAATAAAAACTACCCTAAATATTTCACTGGATTCTTTTAACAATCCATTTTACAGAACTGGAAAAACTTTACAATGGAGAAAGCTTTCATCACAGTAAAACATCAACAGCATGATACAATGTACTGAGGGCACATCATTTTGTGGGATTCTTGCTAAAAATTCATAATCTCAATCCAAGTGTGGCGCTGTGACTTGCTTAGTATGGCAAGTGATTGGGTCAAGAAAAACCAAGTCAATTGCCATCAATTCATTTCTGATTCATACCAATGTTACATACAGTTTTCAAAGCTGTAAATCTTTACAGTGTAAGACTGGGCTTTACTTTATCACTATCTTAGAGTCAATTTTAACTCACAGTGACTCTATAAGGCAGTGGTTCTCAACCTTCCAAATGCCGTGACCCTTTAATACAGTTCCCCATGTTGTGGTGATTCCCCAACCATAAAATGATTTTCGCTACTACTTCATCACTGTCATTCTGCTACTGTTATGATTGGGCGGCCCCTGTGAAAGGGACGTTCGACCCCCCAAGCGGTCGTGACCCACAGGTTGAGAACTACCGCATAAAGGCAGTATAGAACAGGTTTCCAAGAACCTAACTATAGGAGTAGAAAGCCTTGTCTTTCTCCCCTGAAATTACAGGTGGTTTCAAACTGCTGATCTATGGTTAGCAGCCCAATGCATAACCACTCCACTGCCAGGTCTGGGTAGGACTATGCAAAATAAGAGGTGCTTGTGGCTTACATCGGGTCCGGATGGCTTGCTAATAAAGTAAATATGGGATGTATGCCGGTAGTATTAAAATAATATGGTGTTTATATAACAAAACCCTCAAACTCACTGCCTTTGAGTTGATGTCAACTCAGAGACCCTATAGAAAGAGTAGAGCTGTCTGGTGGATTTCTGAGACTGAAACTCTTCCCAGGAGTAGAAAGCCCAGTCTTTCTCCCACCAAGTTGCTGGACCGATGAGCTATCTAATCACAGTCCAAACGTAACCACTAAATAACAATTCAACTAATGAGCATATTACTAATGATGTCTACTAATGGCAATTTTATATTTCAGTAGTATAAACCCTTTAAGCATCTATTTTAAAATCCATGCTTCCCTTCATGTCTGTGAAAACACTACATCCCTGCACAACATGTTCATGTCTACCTAACCTCTGCATTTTTGTATAGTTTTTAAACAAGAGACCAACAAATAAGGTATTAGCAGAATAATGAGGTGACTACACAGGAAATAAGCCTCTGGTGATTTCCCTCTCAATATAATTAAGAAACGGGAATAAACTGATTACCAAGCAGAGCACTGGAGAGACAACTATAGGAGAGCAAAATGGTAAGTCTGACTTGAACGGTTAAAACCTTGTCACTTGATCTCCCCTCTGTTACACTTTGAGCTTCATCTGGTTTTCAATATTTTCTGTGTTTTGGTTTTTTTTTTTTTCATATTTGGGTACTGATGTATTTTGTCATGGTGGGTAGCCTTCTTGAATCTTTGTTATGCATTTTCCATTTTTCGATATACGAAAACCGGGATTGGTGAACCTATAGAGACAACAATTAGAATAAGGGTCCTGGGGAGTACAGTGAGGGACATAGGAGGGAGGGGAAAGGGGAGCTGATATCAAAGAGTTCAAGACGGAGGAAAATGTTTTGAAACTGTGGTAGCAATTGTACAATAATACCACTTGATGTGATTGAACTATGGAACGGTATGATGTCTGGATTAGTGTCCAATAAAATGGTTTGGAAAAAAAAGATAGACTAGGAAGAAAGGACTGGCAATTCACTTCTGAAAATCAGCTATTTAAAACCCTATTGATCCCCACATAATAATAATAAAGTGAAAAATGGTAGACAAAACAACCAAGTCACAAAAATAAGCCACTAGAGGGCAATTTTAGTGACAAAGATACACACTTCACAAGAAATAAAGGCACAAATATCCTGAGAGAAATATACTGCCATCTGATTGCTTACATTATTATGACCTCTGGAATGAACCAAACAGCAAATGGGTTAATTTTGATGAACAAATTATATTTAATATTTCATGAAAAAAATACATTACTCTGAGAAAATCAAACTTATTTTGAAAAGGTTAGAGAAGTAGATACTAAATAAAGAAAACATTTTCAAAACTGTTTTCTATATTGTTTGTATTTTTCTCTTAGTCTTATAGGTATTTAAACATAAATTATTGCATATTAGCTTATGGTAACAGTCTATACTGTTGTATGCTTCTTTCTTTTTTTTTTATAATGTAGCTTGCAAATGGAGGTGTTCCTTGGTCTGATGATCAAGGAATGAGAGAGAGTGAGAGAGAGTGAGAGAGAGTGAGAGAGAGTGTGAGAGTGTGAGAGAGAGTGAGAGTGTGAGAGTGAGTGAGTGTGAGAGTGAGAGTGAGACTGAGAGTGAGAATGAGAGTGAGAGTCAGAGCGTATGCTTCTTTCTTTAATGGAAATTAATGTGGCCGGAAAAGTCATTTTAAGATACACACACAGGCATAATATGCAAGAACAGATAAATTACGTTTCCCCTGTTCTCTATTTTCTAGTATAATCTCAGCTGTTAAAATAGAATGAGACAGTTGACCACACATGTCTAGCAATACAAAGAGACCCAGGTTTTCTTGCTTACCATGCCAAACTGCCGCATGTCCATCCCACAGAGTTGCCACGGTTTTCCGTGCACCATCCCATAAGTTATGAGAATAAGCTTCTTTTAATACCTTCTTTCTCTTATAAATGTGTAAGAAAATAATTGTCAGGTAAAGGAGAAAGATGGTAAAGTAAGGAAGTATTAAAAGTATTAGTGGTGTAAAAACCCACAAGAGATAGTTGACAAAATTTAAATAGTCCTCCAATTGTTCCACACCAAACCATTCTTCAAGTATGTGGATCAGACAGATCATGTAGGGCATAGAATATGGTCCTGCATCACAGGTTTGATTTTTGGCTATCATTTTTCCTTAGGTGAAAATGACAACTTTCATTTCTTTCTTCCTTGTCATAGCAGCTCCTTAAATTTTGTCACTAGAAGGGAAAAATAATTCAATATTATTTTCTTCACAGAAGAAACACTAAATATTTCAGTATGCATAAATATCGTTTTTTCTCAAAACCAAAATGAGTAGATTGGTAATGGCTATCTTTATTGAAGAGTTAAGTGTGAGGGTCATAAAGTTTCAACTGTCCTCTCACGAAGTTAAGCTTTTCAAACAATGCGTAAGCTAAATTGAGAGGCAAAAATAAAGTGACAGAGAGTAAAATTTCAAATTGATCTTTAAAATTCAACTGACATCTACAGTAGGTCACACTGGATATGTGTATCTTAAACTGGATTTTGTTAACCGTTCTTCACAAAAGAAAAACATGAATCCTGATTCAGTAAGAGTAACTTAATCCTTTGGGAAACAGTATTAATTTTTTGGCACTGTCCTTTATAGAAAAACAAACTTACATAAAAGCCAATCTTTTGAAACTGACATTACACAATAATAAAATTTCATGACCATTATCCTTTGTCATTAAAAATTCTCTTGAATAGCAGATGAGTTTACATGCAGCTATGAAACTCATTCTCTAAGTTATTTGACTTACCAGAAATTAGATAAATATCTTGCTTTAACCGTCAGTGTATGTATTTTGAACACTATAATATACAAAGGAAAAAATGATTGAAAAAATAACACCTAGCTAGAATTTCCATAAATAAATTACCAGATATTCATGACGAAACGTTTGACAAGTATGTGCATAGCCCTGCACGAATTGATCACAATGAAAATTTATGCTCGTGTTACCATTGTTGTAGTGAGAATACATCTACATATTTACTATTGTTAGCTACCATGAGCGGCCCCACCCCCAACGCCCCCCGCCAAGAAATTCTATTTACAATGGAGACCACCAGGCCTTTCTTCCTAGCCAGTCTTGGCTCTGCTGAAACATGTTCAACTTCAATAGCAACATGTAAGCCTCCAGTGATAGCTGGGTTGAACTTGCACATGAGGTGCAATTGCTGGGAACTGAACCCAGGTCTGCTGAGTATGAGGCGCTACTATATAAATTACTTTAACTCTTCTAAGGGCTCAATAGAAAGTAAATGTCTAAAAAAATGATGGCAACGTATGTACAAATATGCTTGATACAATTGATGTATGGATTGTTATAAGAGCTGTAAAAGTCCCAATGAAATGATCTTTTAATTACAAAGTATATATATGTTAACTCTTATGATCATATTTTCCTACATAAAAATTCCCTCTTCTATTATCTTTTCTCTGGTTCTGAATCCATGCCTAGGGAGTTTTGTTTTTTTTAAATCATTAATCCATACTACATAATCCTAATGAAACATCTATTTAAATGCTTTGAGGATGAGACCAGATGGATAAATAAATGGACAGGAGAGGAAGAGACAGGCATATAAAATGCAATATGTTATCTGTATGCAAGCACCATCTTGCTAAGCGCATCACTGTGAATGCTTCCAAGGAAGGAAGACTTACTGTAGCCATCTTGCATACAACAGCATTTATTTGTGAGAAATGTGGACATGTTAAGGTGATACAAGGTGAACACAGAGTACACCAAGATATAAAAGCACCACTTGGACTTTATGTACATATTATTATCGATCCACTTAGAGGGTAGAATTACTAAAAGTATAACTTAATTCTTTTTAACATGAGAGCTTTTCCCACTAAAATGGTTATAATCCAAAACATAGAAAATACCAAGTGCTGATATGGGTGCGGAAAAATTGGGACCGACATGCATTCCTGATGGGAATACAAAATGGTGCAGCTCCATGGAAAATAGCTTGGCAGTTCTTTAGAAAAAACTTAAAAAGTTAAAACATGGCATTTCAACATAACAATCCCACTCCAAGGTACAGCTCCAAGAAAACAAAAAACAGATGCTCACATGAATGTTCACAGCAGCATTACTCCCAATAGCCAATAAATGGAACTAGCTCAGTGACTATCACCTAATGAACAGGTAAATAAAACGTGGCATACACGTACCACAGAATATTATTCCCCGCTAAAAAGAAAGGAAGTCCTGACACACGCCATGACATAGACCTTAAAAAATGTTGTTGACTGAAACAGTCCTAGTGGCATAGTGGATAATGATGGGCTGAAAAGCACGAAGCCAACAATGTAAAACCAGCTGCTCTACAGCACAAAGATGAAGCTTGCTGCTCCTGTAAAGATTTAGTCTCAAAAATAGACAGTTCTACTCTGTCCTATTGGGTTGCTCTAGTAGAAATTGACTCTGGCAGTGAGTTTGGTTTACTTTTTTGAGAAGACACTCAGAAAAAGCCATATATTATAAGATTCCATTACAGAAATACCCCGAATAAGTTCATCCAAACAGCAGATACTAATGGTTACCAGGTGCTGGTGGAGCAAGGAATGAAGAGTAAATGCTAATGGTACTAAACCTACCCACTGCCAGAGTCAACTCCAACTCAGTGACCTTAGAGGACTAAGCAGAATTGCTTCTTTGGGTTTCCAAGGCTATAAATCTTCATGGGAATATAAAGTCCCAACTTTCTCTCCCAGAGCAGCTGGTGGTTTCAAACTGCTGACACCTTGCAGCTAGTAGGCCAACGTGTAACTCACAATGCCACCAAGGTGCCACAATAAATGGGTACAGATAGGCCCTTTTTAGGATGGTAAACATGTTCTGTAATTAGTAAATGTACATCCAAAATGTGGAGTATTACAATTTGTGAATTAGATTTCAATTACAAAGATCTTAACTATTGCTAACAAACAAAATTTATAGTAATATCTGAAATATGTTAAAAGAGCCTTTCCTGGTTCTAAAATCCAATCAGCATTTCAAATATTTTCTTGTGTCTCAGCTGCAAGTTTACCTCACAAATTAATTTTCTCAATCAATATTCATACAAAAGTATTCCTTGACACTGAATGTTCTCTTTCCTCCCTCCGATCCCCACTTCCACTCGTCTGGTTTACTCTTCCTTTCCTGCATTCTTCTCCTCTTTGGTTGAGGTAATGTTGCCCCTTTGGTCTCCTATGGACTGTCCTGAGGCTCACCTTCCTCACAAATGTTGTTTGCGGTAGCGTTCTACTACTGGGCTGACAGTTGACCATCTGATCCTTCCTGCTTACTTCTACTGCTAGCAGTAATCAAGTCTCATTTCCAGTTTCTTAGAGGAGTATAAAATCTTGGGATCTGAAAAGCTTCCTTAGGCTTTCTCCTCATACAAACTAGTAATAAAATTCTCTCTCTCAATCTCATTCTTATTATACATGCTTTATGCACACAGTAAAAGGAAAAGGTACTGTTAACAATAGAATGCCAGTGAGAGTAGTTACAAAGTCATGAGATATAAACAGTGCACCATGCAAGAACTTTATCTACAAAAAATCACCGAGGCTTGATGTAAACCATTCATAAAGGAAAGCTCAAAAGATATCCCATTACATCTTCAAAATCGTCTACTGATTTACAGTAAAGCCCCCTCCCGTACAGTAACCTTCAACTCTGGCCCTAGTCCTGTACTTACGAGTCTCTTCCATTAAACCACCTCTGAAGTTTGAGGACAGCCCTAGTGGTTATCCACTGGGCTGCTCGCCACAGGGCCAGCAGTTGGAAATCCCCAGCAGTTGGGTTCAGTGGGAGAGATAAATTTTCTGCTCCTATGAAGAGTTGCACTTTGGGAAACCCACAGGGGCAGTTCTACCCTGTCCCATAGTCGCTTTGAGTAGAAACCAACTTGATGGCTGTGAGTTTGATTTTTGTTTATCAGTTTGGGGATCATGTATCAGAAGTAGCCTGAGGGGTTCAGTGGTGCTAAAATAGCATGGAGTTCTCCTCTGGCTACTCGAGGGAGGAGATTTCAACTCCACACAATCTCACACGTATCTCCACGCTCCACATTTCTTTACACTGCTCTGACACTAACGTTTCCTCCTATGACACTCTATTTTTTCTGCTACATTGGATTATTTGTTTCCACTGTGAGTTTTGTGTGGTCCTCAGCCTCTCAGCCACAAGGTCCCTTGGCCTCTGCCTCCTCTGCTTTATCTCCTGGTCTCTTTTACCTTGGCCTCTGTTCTTGGTCTGTCTCCTTTGCTCTGTCTGTCCCATGTCCCTTTGCCTCTGACGCCTCTAGTCTTGGCCTCCGCCACTTCACAGAGAGTTCTTGAACATATTCCATTGATGGATCCTTTTCTTTTAGGGTCCTAGGATTTCTCTCTCTGCTCCTGCTTCTTATATGGAAGTGTAATGTTTGTCTTTCAGCAGACCATACCCCCAAGGAAACAAAAGGTGGTAACTTAAGTCACATCTCCTAATAAACTGGAGAATTAGAATACAGTTCACCTTAATCCTGCAATAGAGAACTCCATCCAAAATGAGATTACAATCATAGGCATGTGTTAGCCTGGGTACTTTAGAGAAACAAATTCACAGAAACTCATGTATAAGAGAGTTTTATATAAAACTTAAGTGCACATCAAGAAAACATCTCAAGCCAGTGCTGTCCAAGGCCACAAGTCCAACATTAACCCAATAACCCAAACGTCCAATACTAATCCACAAAGTCCTCTACCATCTCACAAAACACACACAATGATGCTGACTACGGGAGGAAAGCAGAGTCAGTGAACAAGTAAGCATCTCGGCGCTGGCAGGGGTCTCCATACGGCTGCTCCAGCACCCAGGGTTGCATCGGGATAGATCCATGCAGCTTCTCCTCAGCGATGTCTGTCAGGAAGTGAGCCTTGCCAGCTGAAACAGGGAACTGGCTAAGGCAGCTGCACCCTGCTCCGACCATCAGAAAGCAAGAGACCCGAGAACTAGAAAGGTGAGGCTCACTGAGCCATTTAGCTCTCCACCCCTCAATTAACCCCACATTTGTTTATTGGCCAAGTTGGCACAATAAACTTTAACTAACCCAGGCATTTGTAATACATCACAAAAGGGAGTATGGCTAGAGGGCCATATTAATTTACTACATTTCAAGCAGGTTACGTGGTGGGCCACTAGCCACAAGGCCTGAAGTTCGAACCCAGTGGGCACTCCTTAGGAGAGACATAAGGCTTTCTGCTCCCATCGATTTACAGCCTTGGAAAACCAAAGAAGCAGTTCTATTCTGTCCTATCAGATCATTATAAGCCATAATTAACTCAATTTCAGTGAATTTGATTTTGAATCATGAGTAGTCACCAAATTCCCTTTTCTAGTTAGAATTTTAAAAACTCTTCTTCACATCTTAATTTCTTAACCCTTCAGTAGTTATTTCACTTCAGTTATTTAATATTGAGAATGCCATGTGGAATATCCTTCTTCTGCTTCAGTC
Source organism: Tenrec ecaudatus (assembly GCF_050624435.1). Classification (NCBI taxonomy): domain Eukaryota; kingdom Metazoa; phylum Chordata; class Mammalia; order Afrosoricida; family Tenrecidae; genus Tenrec; species Tenrec ecaudatus. Next base: position 84,266,310 of record NC_134534.1, read on the forward strand.
TGGTAGAAGTCTATAAAATTGGAATAATAGCATATGCCCTTAGGACTATTCTGGGCACCACTGAATTAATTTATGTAGAGATCCTAAAACAATAACTAACATGACATAGTGTTGTGTACTTGTTACTATTAGCAGAATGTAAGATAACATCCGTTATTACACTGTTAACTCATGTTGTTTAAAAATGTACTTTTGACACTGTCACAAACCACACCTGGGAAAAAATTTTGAACCCGGTAAGACTGCACATTCTATAACCTTTAGCTTTTATGGTAGAAGGCATGGCCCACCCTTTTAGCCTACATTAGATACAGAGAGTACAAGTGAAAACTAGGAAGATTTCCCACACTGGACTATTGGCTTGATTACTCTGGCTATGTAACTTTGAGGAAGTTACTTAACCTTGGTAAGTCTCAGTGTGACCTTCTAATAAACAGAATCATTCATTCAATAAAAGCTTTTGAAGCACTGTGTATCATACTATGCAAATAATAATCATTTTCCAAAATAGCAGGAAATAAAGCAAAGTCCATGACTTCATGCAGTTCACATTTGGAAAGAGGAAGAAAGACAAGAAACAAAGAAACTAGTAGTTATTCCCATTGCTACAGAGTCCATTCTGACTCACAATCACCCTTTATGGCAGAAAATTCCTCCAAAGGCTTTCCAAGTCTATCAATCTTGATGGACACAGACAGCCTCGTCTTTTTCCCTTGGAGTTGCTGATGGGTTCAAACTACTGACCTTGCAGTTAGCAATCCAATGCTTAAGAGTATCACCGATACTTACTGGTAAATATACTTCATCAAATAATGACAAGTGTTATGGGGAGTAAAGACTGGTTATAGTATATATGACAACAGACCCTATTCTAGGCACTGGGAATATTTAATAACAAAATAGATTGTTAACTGAGAAAATACAAATACTAAAATAATGTATGATATATAACTCATTGAGTGCAAAAAACAAATTTTAAACACAAAGAGCCAGGTTGATCTGCCCAAAGTCACGACACTAACTCAGCATAGAGACAAATGTCAATCTATTTCTAATTTCTAGTCTAGTTTCCATCATTTTCTTTCATTTCTTTTATTAAACAGGAGGGTTTAGGTATAATAAATAGTTTTTGTCTTTTCTCTACTTCTGCTCAGTCTTCCTCTCTTCCAGTTTATCATATGCTGCCCTTGATTTCTTACCACCGTCTTTATTTTAATCTAGTAAAAACAGTAATTATTAAGAGCTAGTTTCTGAGAGATTAAATATTTTAGTTGCCAAAATTCTGTCATCATTACCACACATAAAGGGGAAAAAAAAGCTAAAATGAAGCATAGTTCTATGGTCCTTAGAAAGTATCATTAAAAAATTTTTTTTTTAATAAAATGTCCTTTTTCCCATCTGGAATTCATGTAATTTTAATTTGTAAGAAAAGAATAACAACGGGACCATTATTAATTGATATTGATGGCATGGTACATTTATGCTAATTAACCTAATAGGAATACTTTTTTAATTAGTACTTTTTTGTTGTGTTTTTTTAAGAGACTTTAGGAAATACAAGTGGGCTTGGGCTTCAAAGTTCAGGAAAAATAGAATTAAAAGATAATGGAAATGTCCTATGAACTTCTCAAGGCTCTCATATTAATACGCCTATTACCACCCTTGATAATAACTTATCTATTCCTTTACTTTTATGTTATCAGTTGCTTTGAGAATATTCTAAAATGCTAATTGAAAGAAATACTTTCTTCAAATATTTCCCTTTGGGGGAGGGGCATATATATTTTCAATTGCTTAACAAAGGTCTGGTACTCAGTTTTAGTAAATATGCATCCTACCTGGAAAAATTAGAACGCTAAAACTTATCTATTTCATCTAGACATCTGGCAAACTCAATCCTTTTACCATATAAAATCCGTTGCAATTGGTGAACAGTATCTTTAAAATACTGTTTACTTTTCAAGCTTCAAATTCTAAATTCTGATATGAATTTAGTAAACTCTTCATTCCACTTGATGACTTAAGAGCTGGACTGCAAACCACAAGGTCATTAGTTCTAATCCACCAGCCACTCTGCTAAGAAAGATGAGGTTTGCTGACAGCCTCAATATGACAGTGAAAGACCAAAACCTATTAGTAGGGTTCCCACAGGATTAAGCCTCTGGTGAAGCCCCTCTGGCAGTAGACCAAGGCTGCAACAGCCTTAGAATACACTGAAAAGTGGAGTATTCCAGACACAGTTAGATTAAAACACCTTATCATTTGTTCTCCTTTTTGACTCCTTTTAAATTTGTGCTAGTTGTTATTATTTTCTACATTCAAGTGAGGTTTTTCTCGGTTTTACTGTTATTGTTTCATTGTTTTTTTTATCTTGGTTGGTTGTTTTGGTTTTTATTGTCCTCTTGTATATTTTTCAGCACATGAAATCCAGGATAGTTAAATCTACACAGTATGGATTAATATTTTCTTAGTGGATTAATATTTTCTTAGGGCTATGGCAGGAGAGGTGTGGGGGATGGAGAGCGAATAACAAGGAGTACAAGAAAGAAGAGAATGTTCTAAAGTTAATTTGGTGATGATTACAGAACTTTTTAATATGATTGAAATAATAAAATGTCTCATATGTGATTATGTCAATAAAATTGTTAAAAAAGAAGGGCAGTTCTACTCTATCTTAAGGGGTTGCTAGGAATCAGAATTGACTCGATAGCAGGGATTTTAGAGTTGATTTTGACTTTATTAGCTTAGTTGCTCATCAAAAAACAAAAGTAAAGCAAACAAAAAAAAATATGGGTGTATTTTAGGATTTGAGCTGCTAACTTCAAGATCAGTGGCTCAAACTCACTGACCTCTCTGAAGAAGAAAAATATGGCTGTCTGGTCCCAGAAAGATGGACGGATATTAGAAACCTACAAGGGCAAGTCTACTCTCTCCTATAGGGTTAGTACGTAACAGAATCAGTTCCATAGTTTGGTAGCACAGTGGTTAGGTGCTTGGCTGCTGACCAAAAGGTTGGTTGCTAGACCCTCTCAAGTGGCTCAGGCAGGAGAAAAGACCCAGTGACTTAATCTGCTTTTACAATGGTTACAATGTAGGAAACCTTATGGGACAGTGCTATTCCATCATAAAGGGTCACTGTGAGTTGGAATCAATTCAAGGCACACAAAACCTGTAACTGCAGCATTCTGAGCTTCTTGAGTTCTTAAAATGAGCCTAACTATGAACTCAGAATGGGCAAAAGCCAGAAAGCTTGCTCTCTGCTCCTGTAAAGATTTATACTCTTGGAAAGTCGTAGGGGCAGTAGAGCCTGTCCTGTAGGGTCGATAGGAGTCAGAACTGACTCACTGGCAGTGAATTTGTAAAAGTGTAGTTTAATTTCAAATCAGTTTTCTACAGTTTTCCACCCATATTGCCCACTAATATTTTGTCAGCACTGGTAAATGTAGCCAAAATATTGGTGACCACCCTAAATGTCAAAAAGGAGCTCTGGTGGTATCAAGGTTATGCATTGGGCTCCTAACCCAAAAGCCAGTCGCTCAAATCGAGCAACTACGCTGGAGGAAAACGAGGCTGTCTACTCAAAAACACACAAGGACAATTCTACCCTGTCCTATCTGGTCGCTATGACTTGTAATGGACCAGGTGGCAGAGAGAGTAGTTGGGTTTTGTTTGGGGGCCTACAGATATGTGTAGATTTTACCTCATTTTCATATCGTTCCAACGAATCGATGCCATTAAGAATACCAACCGAGTCCGACTGGCTCCAACGACTTGCACTCTCATCTAGTTCTTTGACAAACCTGTCTGGGCAAGTTGCAACCGGAATCACACTCCTGACTGCCCTTTTCCAAATCCGGCAGGGCTGCGTCACTTGTCTAGGTCCTGCTTATGTTCTCTAGCCTACACTAGCCGCTGAGGAGCGACCTACTTTACAGATTGTAAAACGCAGGGATAGACCGTGCTAAGAGTCCGCAAGCTGTGTGCCGACTCAAGGTCTTAATAGCACCCATGCAACACTGCACGTGCACGGCTTCATTTCGCCTTTCATACGCCCTATGAGGGAGGTAACATAAATCAGCTCCATTGTAAAGACGATCAAAGGGAAGCTGGCAGGTTCGGTGGCTTGCCCAGGTGCACAGGAAGCACGGCATCGCCAGAATTCCAAGGAAGCAAACACTCTTCAGCTAATTTCCTCAGTGTCCCGCAGTAAACTCTCCTAATTCCTACCTGCATTTCTTTAGCTGTTATACACAAAGTAGCTCGAAAGGTCCCCTGGGCAAGCCTAGGGGGCTCAAGAAAGGTGGCACCTCGCCCTCCCTAAATTTAGATTCTCAGCTCACTGCCATCGAGTCAGTGCTGACTTACAGCGATCCCCTGGTGGGGTTTCCGAGACTGCAATTGTTAACGAGAGTAGAAAGTCCAGTCCTAAGCCCGCGGAGCTGCTGGTGGTTTCGAACTGTCGAGCCTTCAGATTGCAGCCCACGACATCCCGGGGCCCCATCCATTTACATTAAACAAGCCAAACTGGAGCGTTTCTCGCGCGGCGGGGAGAGACTAGACGAGAGGAGAACCGGCTCCCGGTCTCCCAAGCCAGACCTCCCGCCTCGGGCACGAAGCCCGCACTCCGCCGCCGAGCATCCCGGGACGCGGGGGGGCGCGCGCGGTCCCGGCACGCGGCCTTCCCGGCTTCCAGCGGAGCGGCACGGGCCGGGCCCGGGGAGGCCGAGCTGGGAAGCGCGCGGAGCGGACATGGCGCGGGCGGCACATACCTCGGCCGGGCGGGAGCGAGCGGCAGCGGGAGCTCTCCAGTGGCCCGGCCGCTGAGTGAAGCGGGAAGATCGGTCCGCCAAACCCCGCGCCTGTGAGGAAGTAGCCGGGAGGCGGGGGCTGTTGCTGCAGCCCGGGCGGGGTTGCCGGTTGCACCGACGGGACCCCGCCCCTTCCGGTGCCGCCTGGCCACTTCCGTCGGCGACCCTCCTGCGTCCGGGCGGGAGCCGCAGTCTCCTTTCCTAACCCTGTTTGCAGGGCTGGCCGGGCCCGTGGGCCGCTCGTCACTCCCCGTCACGGAGCAAAAGGCCTCGTTAGAGAGCAGGCTGACGCTGAGCGAGCAAGATGTGCTGCGAGAAGTGGAGCCGCGTCGCCGAAATGCTCCTCTTCATTGAAGACCTAGCGGAGGATTGCAAGATCCGCTGCCTCTGCTCCAGGGCGTTTGTAGAGTAAGTACCCACGTGTTTCTCGTGGCCCGTAGTACCGTTTTCCCCAGAAAGATAGATGGTGCAGACGTGGTTGTGATGAGTTGACCCTTGAAATCACGGCCATAGTGTGTGACACTTAGACAAGGGGATGTGTGAGAGAGAAGAAAAGTCCCCGGATATTGACTTCATTATGTACTAGACAAGGGGATGCGTAAGAAAGAAGACAAGTCCCCAGACATTGACTTTATTATGTACATTCACGACTAAATCTACTTTGTTTGAAGCTATAGTGCAAAAAATATTCGCTAGCATGTAACTTTATATTTATCAGTTGTGGACATTTAATATTCTGGGAAAGTAAAATGCAATAGCTTTAGTGGGTGCGACGGCACAAGGTTCTGCTTTAATACTTGTGGTTAACCTTTTGTAAAAAAAAAAACGTTAAAAGTCTTAATTCTGAAGTGTATATAATTAAAACCAGTAGTCATCTATGGACGCTCATGTGCTTTGAGGTGTCTTCATCTTTGGAAAATATTTCTGTCAGGGAAAAGTCTTGCATGAAAGATAGCTAGTGTGGGGGACTAAAGAAATGGCTTCTAGGAATGATTTTCTCAAAGTTTACAACTGACCTAAGTTGCTTAAATCTTTGTTCATTTCTAAGCAGGCAGATTGGCCATAATCTCACATTCTTATTGTGAAAATCAAATCTTGTGGAAGTTAATGTTTTTGACTTTGTATGTGGAAATAAAATGAGGATGCACCTTTAAAGAAAGGCTTCATATTCTACTTCCAGGAAAAAAAGAAAAAAGTACAGCGCCCAGTTCTGCTCCCAGACATAGGGTCAGGAGTTGGGGCCAGCTCAGGGCAACTGGTCACTCCTAAGTTTGTGTGGGAGCATGCATGCCCCAAAGAACTCTGTGTAAACTCCTGGGGAATCAAAGGAAAGTAAAGCAAATGTAACAATGAGGAAAGAAAATTAAGAGATCCGGTTGGTGAGATAAACTAGGCTAGACCAGTGGGAAGGCTTTGTAGGGAGTTCTCTGTTCCAAGATTAGGGTGGAATGTATCTTCACACCTCCATGATAAGATAGCTGAGGACAAATGGGTGCATAAGCAAATGTGACCAAGAAAGCTGATGGTGCCCGACTATTCGGCTATCAAAAGGTGTAGAATCTGGGTCTTAAAGGCTTGAAGGTAAACAGCGGCCATATAGCTCAGAAGCAACAAAGCCCACATGGAAGAAGCACACCAGCTTGTGCGATCACGGGGTGTTGAAGGGATCAGGTATAAGGCATCATCAGAACAAAAAATATCTTATCGTAGTGAATGGAGTGTGGTGCAGAGTGGAGCCCGCCCCCCCACTATCATGATCCGAATTCTACCTTGCAAGTTTGGCTAGACCAGAGGATGTACACTGGTGCAGATAGGAACTGGAAACAGGGAATCCAGGGTGGATGATCCCTTCAGAACCAGTGGTGTGAGTGGTGATACTGAGAGGGTAGAGGAAGAGTGGGTTGGAAAGAGGGAACCCATTACAAGGATCTACATGTGACCTCCTCCCTGGGGGACAGACAATAGAAAAGGGGGTGAAGGGAGACGTCAGACAGGGCAAGATATGACAAAATAATAAATTATAAATTATCAAGGGCTCATGAGGAAAGGGGGAGTGGGGAGGGAGGGGGGAAAAGGAGGACCTGGTGCCAAGGCCTTAAGTGGAGAGCAAATGTTTTGAGAATGATGAAGGCAATGAATGTACAGATGTGCTTTACACAATTGATGTATGTATGGATTGTGATAAGAGTTGGTAATAAAATGATTTTGAAAATCCTACTTTACTGGAATGTATGACTTAAGACCCCATCCTTTGTTATCTCTGAGGGTGTGGTTTGCTAAAGAAGAGCATGAATACTGCTGGGTGTAACGCATTCCAACCAATAGCAATGGTATACACAGCAGAACAAAACACTGCCTGGTTCTGCACATTCTGCGCTATCTTTGGGATTGTTCTGTGCTTGCTGGGTTCATTGTCGCAGCCATTGGTTGATCCATTTCATCCAAAGTCTTCCTCTTTTTTTGTTGCCCCTCTACCAAGCATGATGTCATTCTCCAGGGACTGGTCTCTTAAGGCAACATGCCTGAAGTATATTAGATAAAGTCTTGCCAGCCGGGCGGCTCAGGAGCACTCTGGCCATGCTTCTTTAAACACTGGTTAGTTTGTCCTTTTAGAAGTCTCTGGTACTTTCAGTACTCCTCGCCAGCCCAGTTCAGATGCGTTGATTCTTCTTCAGCCTTCCTTATTCCTAGTCCAACTTTCACATGCACATGAGCCATTGGTTTGAGTCAGGCACACCTTACTCCTCAAGGTAACATGCTTGCTTTCTAATACCCCGAAGAGGCCTTACTTGTGCTGTGTACTTACCCAAGGCAATGGTGTCATTTGTTCTACTGACTCTTGCTTCCAGGAGCATTGATTGTGGATGCAAGCAAGCAAAATCCTTGATAACTTAAGCCTTTTCTGCATTTATCCTGATGTTACAGATTGGTCCAGTTGTGAGGATTTGGTTTTCCTTACATTGAGTTGTAATCCCTACTGAAGGCTGCAATCCTTGATCTTCATCAGCAAGTGCTTCATGTCCTCACTTTCAGCAAGCAAGGCTGTGCATATTGTAGGCTGTAAATAAGCTTCCCTCCAATCCTGATGCAACATTCTTCTTCATAACATCCAGCTTCTCTGATTACAAATTGAGTCTGATAGGAAGATACAGCTTTGATGCACACCTTCCCTGATTTTAAACCATGCGGTACCTTTCCTTTGCACAACTGTCTCTTGAGCCATGTGTAAGTTCAGCACAAGCATAATGAAGTATTCTAGAGTTCCCATTCTCAAGGTTATCTGTTGTTTGTTGTGTTCCACACAGTCTAATGCTTGTCTTTGGCTAATGCCTTCAGTGCAGCTGAACTCCTTCCTTCAGCAACATTGGCTCTTGTTCATATGCCACCTCCTGAAATGCTTGCATGTCGGCCATTTCTTTCTGCTACAGTGATGCTGAATTCCATCCATCTTCTGTGGATGCGTCCTTCATCATTCAGTGTTTTGCCCATAGTATCTTTCAATATTGCAACTTGGGGCTTGAATTTTTTCTTGAGTTCCTCCAGTATAAGATACGGTGGGCATGTGCTTTTTTGTTTTCTAGCTGGGTCGTTGCACATTTCTTTATAATGTTTTACTCTGTCTTCAGTCAGGCCTTTGATTTCATCATTTCTTCCATTTGTTGTAGCCACTCTATGAATAAAAGCAGGTTTCAAAGTCCCTTCTGGTATGCATTTAGATCTTTGAGGCCACTACTGAGGCTTAACTTTCTCTAGACTATGTAAATGTCCTATATTTTGTGATCTGTAATTATCCTAAGTATTGCAAATCCTAACCTCTGATGTTACTGGAGCAGGATGCCATCTACAGTACTAGGTTTTATATTGGGTTAATGCCTTTTGATATATAAAAGTGATTAAACTAGTAAGCAGAGACTTCCATAAAGAAAGAAGGGTGGAGAGTAGAACACAGCCTCCCTGTTCTAAGAACCCCCTAGACCAGCAATTCTCAACCTGGGGGTCACGGCCCCTTTGGGGGGGGAGGGTGGTTGTCGAATGACCCTTTCACAAGGGTCGCCTGATTCATAACAGTAGCTAAATTATAGCTACGAAGTAGCAATGAAAGTAATTTTATGGCTGGGGGTCACCACAACATGAGGAACTGTATTAAAGGGTCACAGCATTAGGAAAGTTGAGAACCACTGTTCTAGAGCCACCGGAGTATTTATGCCAAGACACCCGAGAATCTCCATAGAATGCTGTGTCCACATGTGCTGAAAGGGTGTAAAGGCCTTGTAAACTGTGAGCCAGAAGAGAGGAGTCTTTCCCTAAAAGTAGCATCTTGAACTCACACTTCCAATTACCTAAATTATGAGAGAATAAGCTCTATAATGATGTCTATTTAAATATCGTGTGTGCTTCTATAAAGAACCTAGATGTTGTTTTTAGGCGCTCTTGAGTTGATTCTGACGTCTAGCAAATAACGTAGACTAGCACATGCTCCATTCCTAGCTCTTGCTGGGAGCTTCTCAGAATATCAGAGGACTCGTTTTATATACAGCAGGATGGTATTCCCGGGAATCCTGTTCACAGTTTCAGGTGAAGTCTAACAGTATCGTCCCCCCAAATTTACTAGACCCTTGCTGGAAAAGGTTGTTTAGTAGAAGTTAGAGACTTATCCAGAAGAGCCACGTTAAATAATTCACTTCCCCTGCAAAGCCTATTATCAAATTTTGGACAAAACTCAAGTGAACATCTTCCCAAGTTACTACTAGAAACATTGACCTGCATGAAACAGCAGTTCTAAGGCGGATCAAGTGTTTTTTAAGAAGGCTAGGAAGACCTCAACGAGGAATCGAGAGAGAGATGTAAGACCAACAACCTACGTAATTGAAGAAGCTTTTGGCTTGATGGGTGTCAAAAGCATTGTGCAGAGATCACCTAGCTCAGAGAGTGTATCTTTCTAGTAGGCTTGAGATGATGACCACTTTGATGGAGTGAATTGTAACCAGGAATGAGTCATGCACTTAGCAACGTGATCCAGAGAGCGTGGTCCAATCAAAACAGTGACTCTTTCAAGGCAGAGAACTTTATGGCAACTGATTCCGGGGGATTCTAAATGAGTAGATTTTCTCAGAGGGCACAGGACGATTTGGGGTCCTATTGGGAGTTAAAAAAAAAAACTGCATTGGTGAGGAAAAAACCAGGAGCGTTGCACTGATAAGCTTGTCTATCATGACAGTGTATTGGCGCATACTTTGAAGGTAGCAAGGCCTCAGTAATTTCAGAGACCTGGATGGAAGATGTGTCAAGAACAATAGCTTCACCTTTTTATGGTTTTATTTAATAAAAATTTCTATGATTTTGAAATGAATTTATACTGTTGGTCTTTATCAATGGGATAGATTCTCTCATCGTTTACCTTGATGCTCAAGGTTGTTTGAGATTTGGACAGTTACTTGATACTTTGGGTTCCCAGCCTTCCTTGAATATTTCTTAGTCTTCTGGCTTAGCAGCTTGACCATTTACAGACCGTGCTCCTACCTGGAATTGCCATTTCTTCAAGGTGCTCTGGTCCCTTTTATTGGAAAATATATTTAGATACCAAAATCTGGAAACTTGTTGTGTGTATTGCTACTTAGCTGTTGTTGCTTCAACATAATTTCAGCGAACGAGAGGTAGTCTATATAAAATATATACATAAAGCGTGTGCATGCTACCTATTTCTGGGAGCCCTGGTGACATAGTGCGTGACATGTATAGCCTACTAACCTAAAGATCAGCACTTCAGACTACCAGCCACTACATGGGAGAAAGAGGAGGCTTTTTACGCTGTAAATGTCATGGAAACCCAGAAGACGGTTCTACCCTGCTTGGTGGGGTGTTGAGTCAGGATCGACTAGCAGTGAGCTACGCATAGATGGCTGTTGTTAGTGCTGCTGAGTCACTTCCATCTCGGAAGCAAACAGTCCCCAGCCCTGCACCATCCTCATACTTTGCATGTCTGAGCACATTTTTGACCCTTAGTCAGTCCATCTTCCTGTACCAGGCATGGTATCCTTATTTAGGGACTGGTTTCTCCTGATAACATCCAAAGTGATTTGAGACAAAGTTTCACTATTCTTTCTTGTAGGGAGCATTCTGGCAGTACTTCTAACACAGATTTGGTTGTTCTTCTGACATCCATTGCAGTTTTCCATATTCTTCACCAAAACCTTAGTTCAAATACAAGAATTCTTCTTTGATCTTTCTTATTCATTGTCAAAATCCACCTGTATGTGGGGTGATAGAAAGTACCACGGCTTGGGCCGGGTTTGCCGTACAACCTCCAAGTGGCCTCTTCGTTCTGGGCTTCTGCAGCACATTTAGTCACTCTGGAAAGTGGTTCCATCTCTTCACTGCTACTTCCATGAGCTTTGATTGTGGATCCAAGCAGAATGAAATTCTGGACTACTTCAGTCTTTCTCCATTTATCATGATGTATAATGAGTTATAATCCATACCGAAGGCTGCAATCTTGTTGAGCTTCATCAACAAGTACCTCATGATACGTTTGGGTGTGTGTTATATACGTCACTTTTGCACACATATTTACAATTCTGTATTTTGTGTCTAAATTTAAAAATAATGACCTCATAACACTTCCAATTTTAGCACACACATTCAGGTCCTTTCTAGCCTTCTATATTTCCATGTGTTTAATAGCCCTCTCCAACATGCAGAACTGTGGCGATAATGATGTTCAATATATGTACATACTTACACAGTGCACCTACTAGTCCAACCATAATGGCTCTCTGATGAGCTTGACCTAGTGCTGCATAACCTAGGTGTTGGCATTGATCCCCTCTGTGGCTTCCATTTTTACCCCTCCTAGTGTCCCATGTTAATAAAGCCCAAATCCAGAGGGAATGAATGGTATCAGAGTTTAAATTGGGAACACCTGGTTTGCAGCAGGCTGTGGGAGACAGTGGAAGCCCAAAATCCATTTGCAGGGTCCCCACATGGATTAAGCCTCAGGTGAATCCCCGCTGGCCATAGTAGCAGGATCAGAGAGCATTATAATAGTAAACACAATTATGGCAGATGGAGTTAGGTTAAAATGTACTATCTTATCGTTTGCTCTCCCTTTGACCCATTTTAAAGTTGCCGATTTTTAAAAGCGTAAACTGGGAATACATACATGTGGTTTAGGCTTCTAGTGAATCCCCTCTGAACACAGACTGGGAAGGTGAAGAACCTTGCAGAGTGCATTGGAACGTGGATTGTTGCAGATGCAGTTAGGGTAAAATTTAACGCTGTATCCTTAAATCTTCCTTTTGACACATCTTAAGTTTGCCCTAGTTTTTAGTGTTTTCTAAGTGTGCTTTTGTATTGAAATTTTTGTCTGTTTTACTTTGTTGTTGTAGTTAAGCGTTGCTGGTTTTGGTTTGGTCTTGTTTTTTAGTGGTTTCCTGTGCATGAAATCCAGGATAGGTAAATCTATAGAGACAGTCACTGGATTAATGTTTTGGGGGGTATGGCAAGGGCATGGTTGGGTAAATGAGCTAATAATGATGAGTACAAGAAGAAAGAAAATGATCTGGAGTTGATTCTCATGATGATTGTGCAATTCTTGATGTGATTGAACTATTGAATTTTATGATATTTGAATTAAATGCCAATAAAACAAGAAAACCAAAACAAGACCAATTGTGAGTATGACACAAGAGCAGGCAGTGTTTCATTCTGTTACACAAAGGGTGGTGAGGAGTTGGAAGTGACTGGAGAGCACCTGACAACACGGTAGGTGAGAAGTCATTTCATAAATAGCATTAGACTGCCTTGAACTCATTTGTCTCTAAAGTCACAGCTAAATTTATGTTCATATGAACTGCTTGATTTGTTTTTCAGGGACCGAAGACTGTGCAATTTAGGATTAAAACACTTCTATGTTAAAGGAAATAATGCAGGTAATTTAATACTGTATTAATTTGTTGAAATGTTGTGTAAATTTCTTTGCATGAAATAGGAGGTATAATTCTGTAATTATAACCAGTCTGTATTATCTTGGCTCTAGTATACAAGTCAAAACAATTTTATTTTTCTATAGCTATTGATTGAATAGTGTGTGTGTGAGATTCCTTTTTGAATTGTTGCCATTAAATAAAAGCACCTTAGAATTTAAAGTGTTGAAAAGTAAAGGAATATATTATGTCTTATTCAAAATGTTACAGCATAGATAGTGATTCTGATGACATTTCAAATAAACAAGTGTCTTCTGCATGAAGTAAAGGGTTAACCTTCCATTTTACCAAGTAGAATTTGGTCTGTACATTAAGCCTAACTTAATGAACTGAAAACTTCCTTGCTCTCTCTGACTTCCCCACCTGTGTTAGTCTGCATACTTTAGAGAAACAAATCCACAGAAACTCATGTATAAGAGAGCGTTTTATATAATAAAGGGTAAGTCCACATCAAGAAAACATCCCAACCCAGTGCTGCCCAAGCCCACAAGTCCAACATTAACCCTTATGTCCGACACCAATCCACAAAGTCCTCCTCCATCTCACAAAACATTCAATGACGCTGACTCAATGACGCTGAAAGCCGAGTCAGTGAATGTGTAAGCATCTCAGCGCTGGCAGGGCTCTCTACCCGGCTGCTCCAGTACCCAGGGCTGCATCAGGGTAGGTCCATGTGGCTTCTCCTTGGGGATGTCTTGCAGGAAGTGAGCCTTGCCAGCTGAAGCAGGGAACTGGCTAAGACAGCTGCACCCTGGTGTGACCATCATAAAGCAAGAGACCTGAGAACTCGAAAGGCAAGGCTCACCGAGCCATTTATCTCTCCGCCCTTGTTTATTGGCCAGGTTGGCACAATAAACTAACTCACCACCTGAATTCCATTTTTCCCTTTCCACATAGATCTTGTATGTTTCTAGACACTGAGAAAACTTCCCATGGGTTAACAGAAGTAAACCATGTCATAGTTACCCTTGAAAATTCTTCAACTTGAAGCAGTGGTTTCTCAATCTTCCTAATGCTGCGACCCTTTAATATAGCTCTTTATGTTGTGTCCTCCCCAACCATAAAATGATTTTCATTGCTACTTCTTAATTTTGCCACTGTTATGAATCAGGAGGCCCCTGTGAAAAAAGTCTTCAACCCCTCAAAGGGGTCACGACCCACAGGGTGAGAATCACTGACTTAGAGGTTTTACACACACACCACGCATAAGACATTATTAATACCATGAGAGGAAGAAAACATTTAAAGCAGATTCATATTTCCCACTCTTTTTTTTTCTTCACTTTTCTCATCTTCCTGGGCTTTTCACAAATCCAGTGAGTGAAACAGTAAGTTAAGTGCCCTTCATTATTTAAATAGGTTCTGTATGTACTCTAGTATAAGCCGACCCGAATATCAGCCAAGGCACCTAATTTTACCACAAAAACTGCATTAAAAATGTGCTGGAAAACTCAGCTTATGTGTGAGTATATGCAGTATATTTTCCCTTTTATCTTGTAGGAACATTTGTAGTCTCCAATTTCCCCCATTGCCTGTGATCAGTGAATTGTAATCTGTGATGTAATTGAGGTATGTTAAAATAAAAATAATGTTTATCAAACACTTAGGGAAAAGAGCACTTGAATTGACATTTGATTTGTAGCATTTATTATTAGGTAACCATACAAATAAAGTGAAACTCATTTTTGTTAGGATAAAAATCTTTGTATGTTTTCTCTTAAAAACTAGGATGAAGGAATTGGGAACGTTCTTCCAACTCAGTGAATTTTGAACTTTTTTAAGCAGGCTTCTTCATTAAATCAACCCTTACACAACATCCCGACATCTGTATCTGTGCCCAAAGTGTCCGTGAGAGGTTTCTGACACTCCTTTCTAATTAATGATTTCTCAAAGAACTACATACATCATCGTTCTAAGCCCACTAACATAGCTCGGTCCTCATGTGGCTGGGTTACCCGTGGTGACCCTTCCGTGGGAACAGAGACCTTTTCCGCCCTAGTCCTTCGTACCTCCCCCCTGCACACACCACACAGTGCCTGCCCCAGAGCAGCTCAGCAAATCTGAGCAAGGAGCAGCTGGGTGGGTGGAAGGCAGAGCAGAAACTGGAAGTTGTTTTTGATTCTTAAGTTGGCTTTTGTCGCTAGTCCATATTACCATCAAGTTCTCTTATTAATCCTCTTAAAAATCATAATATGCACGCCTTTTTGCAGGGTCAGAACTCTGCATCGGCAGATCTATTTATTTAAAATGGAATGATAAGACATGCCTTCAAATTTCCTCTAAAACTTAGCTAACAAATGCTCTCTGTAGGTGATCAAGATACAGAAGAGGAAGAAAATGGTCATGCTCATGGCAATGCAGAATCACATGACAGCAAAAGTGTAGACCTAGATGAAAGTGAACTTGATTCTGAGGCTGAACTCATGAAAAGTATGGGACTCCCACTTCAATTCGGTGGAGTGTCTGCCCACAAGAATTTTGAGGTAAATATTAATTTGTTATTTTTCTTCTTAGTGTTCTTTATAAAATAATACAAGGATTTTTCCCCCAGTTTTATTGTAATTCACATCATACAACCCAATCAATCATGTCTAGAAGAATTGTACAATCCTTAACCACAATCAATTTCATAACATTTCAGTTTTCCCCCATGACTAAATCACCTTTAAAATGAGTTGTGTAATCACATTCCGTTCTAGTGCTCGCTCCCCATCCTGCCTTCACTGTGTGCTCCCGAAATCCCCTCACCCTCCCATCCCGTTTAATTCCATTTTCCAAGAACTTTTTGAAGCCCCTTCATAAACTTGTTTGTTAATAAAACCCTAGGGTGGGGTCCAAAATGTCAAAGTAGATTTGTATTCTACATTGTCTTACAGTTTGAAAAGCGCATTTTATATTCATCCTATCATTTGTCTGATACAGGTGTCTATGAATGCTGGAAATAAAGTTAAAAGGAAAAAGAAAAAGAAAAAATATCAAAAGAAGTATTTAGATGAAATCATGAGAGAATCATGCAGAAATGAGAATGACGAAGATGACAGTTTGGCCCCAGAGAGTCCATCCTCATTCGGACAGTGTGAGGACATGCGAACATGTGAACTTCAAGGCAAGAATGACATTGAAACTGAACATCTTCCTAATGAAAATGCATTATCTCCAAAGCTGGACATTGCAGAGAAATGGGGAAAGTACTGGAACGAGTATGGAGAAGGGCTGTTGTGGCAAGGTTGGCAAGAGAAGCATTCCTCGCAAACACTATCTTCTGAACCTTGGAAATGCCCAGATACAAAAGCAGAGTGGGAGCAGCATTATAGTCAACTCTATTGGTATTATTTGGAGCAGTTTCAGTATTGGGCTGCCCAGGGTTGGACTTTCGATGCTTCCCAAAACTGTGATACAGTTACTTCAGAATCTAAAACCAAAGTTGACGAGGACAAAGATGAAAATTGCACGCAAGTGGACCTGATTTTTCCATCTTTATCTAGTTCAATTGGTAATGAAGATTCTAGTTCAAGTGATGATGATCATAATGAAATACTTGACAGAATTAATAATATAACTCTGAATTCTGAAGAAGAAGTAAAACAAAACCAACTAGAGTTTTCTGTAAATGTTGGTGGTCATCAGCAGCTAACTGAAGATAACAGGAGACGAGAATGCCCTGCTTCCAGCCAAAGTGAGCCGCGTAATGGAACTCAGAAAAGGAACGAGTCTACTAATGGACACACTAGCTCACCGGCTCAGGGTAAGATCACTCCCACTTGCTAAGTTGGATAATGGATAGTAAAATGAAAACTGGGTAGCAAAATAACTAGTAATCCTTTCTGCTATATTTAAATAACTTTTTATAATATAATGAAATGCTATAATCCATCTTAATTTCATATCGCTCATTATCCTTATGTTAACAAAAAGAATGTTTGCATGGATTTCTGAGATTTATCATGGCTTCCTTACACTTTGATATTTAGAAATTCCTTGAGAAATCTAATTTATAGTGATTTTTGGACCTTCCCAGAGTTCTTCAAGGAATGACGTTTATAAGAAGCAGGGTTAGAGTGGTTGGAAACCTAAGTTTGGGTGAGCTAGGCATCATTGTGAGTGATATAGAATTTATTCATACATGGAATTCAGCTAAGTCTCATCAAAAAAGTATTCAGGATAAGACACTTAGTTGGTTCCTGAATAAGTAGTTTACTAAAAACTCCCTGTGTAGGATAATACCATCAATAGGAATAATAGCAGCAGTGAGATTGGCAGGATGAGCCTTCTCTTACTTGCTGCAGACTCACGGCACCGAGACACTGGCGAGAAGGAAATGATTATATCTTGGACTTTGTAAAACCCAGTGATTATAGATGTCATCTTGGCATCCTTGATGCCGGAAAGTCTGACATTTAGAAACTTGTCAGCCTTATTTCTAGCTAAATAAAAGCTTTGACCTTTTGCTTAACTAGTTAATTTACTCTGCTCATCGAAGATGGCAGATCTAACTTGGAGGAGGACTGACTACTTTCCATGTAGGTGTATTCTCTGTATCTGCATGATCAGGGCCAAATTAGTCTTTTAGTACATTCCTGTGCATTTCTGTATTAGTACTTTTCTATACTTAGTTTAACCATAAATTTTTTATTGTATTTTGGTAATATGTTGCTTTTTCTATTTTATTGCTTTTTATTATTCCCTATAATTAAAGACTTCAAGTTGTGATTTGTTTAGAACCTTCTTAAGGACAAAATATAAGGTATAGCAGTCCTAAATGAATGTTTTCTACTGTTTGTAGTTTGGGTATTTTCCCAAAATCATCAACACTTACTACTGTGTACTTTGCAGCACATTACAACTTTAGTCCCATCCTCCCACCCCCTCACTTAATTTCACTCAAAAAACACAGCACACGCAGTAGGGTCAATTAAGTACATTTGTTCCTAATTTTTTTTAAATGTGATCGTGCTGTCCTTGGAGACATTTAGATTACAAATTCATGAGTGCTATATCATAAAGATAACATTGTGGGTTAATTGATGTAACATTTCCACAGCTAGGAAGTAATTTTATTTGGCATTTTAATAATTGGGTCATGGAACCTTTTAACACTTAGTAGACACGGTTGTACCTTGCTTTTAATGATAGTTTGCACATAGACACAGAATAGACGTGATGCGGCGCTATACTTGGTGTGCCTGTATAGTTTATTGCAACAGAGGCAATGAAATATTTAATGGCAGAAGGATTGCTGAACTTAGAATACCCAAACTCACTGCCATCAAATAGATGCCAGCTCATAGCAACCCTGCGGGACAGGGTAGAGTGGCCTCTTTGAGTTTCCAAGTAGTAAGAAAGTCCCCTCTTTCTCCGTAGGAGCGGCTATGGTTTCAAAGTGTTGACCATGTGATTAGCTTAACCACTATACCACAGGACACCCTAAACCTAAAATAAGGGCGCATCATTACCGTGTATCTCTTCCTCTTTAGATCCGCGGGAGTCTTCAGGAGCAAGCACAAACAAAGAAAAACCACACACCAATGGTACCGATGGAGACGAGAGTGAAGAAGATCCACCTGAATGTAAACCAACCAAGCTCAAGAGGAGGCAAGTTACGCACCAGTTCTTTTCCTGAATGTGTTCATCTAAGTGTTTGTACCCAAGTATGTGATGATAAAATGCCTGGTCTGCGTGCAGCCCCGCTACTCCATGTGGGAAAGAGATAAATTACACAGCAAGACCTTAAGCACTCTCATCTATAAAATGGGATTGGTGCCCTTTTGAAGGAGATGACTGGAAGGCTTGCTTCTAGACCATATGATTTTCTCTGACACTCGGTAAATAAATGAAACAAAGGCTGATACAATCTCTCTCAAGGAACTTTGTCCTCGCCCACCCCAGAAGCCTCAGCGTAATCACAGAATTTCCATGAAATAGACTTCCAATGTAACAAATCTAATGCTCATTGTATTTGTAGGATGCTAAAGAAAGCAAGGGCCTCAGGGAAAGTTACATAAAGCGCTAGTGGGAGCTGTAAGGCTAGTGCTAAGACCAACTGCTTTTCTCAGCAGTAATCTCGTTATTATACTCTTGATGTATGTGATGAAAGCAGTAGAGAATAATCTTAGGTAGTGATTGTTATAGGTGCCATCTGGCTCCAGCTGATAGCGACCCTTACGTACAACAAAACAGCCCAGTCCTGCTCCATCCACACAGTTGCTCTTAGGTTTGAGCCCATTTTTGCAGCCACTGTGTCACAATCCATCTTGTCAAGGAGCTTCTTTGGTTCATTGCCCCTCCAGTTCAACAGGCTTGATGTCCTTCCAGGAACTGGTTTCTGATTATAGTTTGTCCAAAGTACATCAGTCTCCCCATTTTTGCCTCTACAGAGCCATCAGGCCACACTTCTTCCAAGATCGGTTCGTTTGGCACTCCGTGGTGCTTTCCGTTTGCTTCTCCAGCACCACAATGCAAACGCATCATTCTTTCTTTGACCTTCCTTGTTCAGGGGCCATTTACCCAATGCAGTGGGTTGGTTGAGTTTTTAACTGCTGCTTACATGAATATTGATTGTGGGTCCAAGCAAGATGAAAGATGTTATCTATTGGTCCAAATGTAAAGATTTGGTCTCCTTTATATTGAGTCTTAAGCCATGCTGAAGGCTGCCATCCTGGATCTTCATCTGCAAATACATTGGGCCGTCCTTACTTTCAGCAGGCAAGGTTATGCCATGTGCTATCACGTGTTGTTACTGTGCCTTCTTCCAATCTAAGAGCTTAATCACGGAATCTAGCTTCTCTGTTGATTTGCTCGGCATACAGATTGAAAAAGTATGGTGAGAGGCTACAACCTCGATACCCACCTTTCCTGATTTTAAACCATGCAGTGTCCTCTTGTTCTGTTAACAAAACTACCTCTTGATCTATGTACAGTTTCTCCATGAGCACAACTACGTGTTCTGAAATCCCAGTTGCCAAGGCTATCCATAATTTGTTACAATCCACACATGGACTTTGCATAGTCATAGGCTCCCCATATTGGCATAGTCAGTGAAACACATCTTTCTGTTATTTTCTACTTTCAGCCAAGATCCAGCTGACACCCACAGTTAAACCCTTTGTTTCATGTCCTCTTCTGAATCTGCCTGAACCTCTGAGAGCTCCCTGTCAATGTACTGCTGCAACTTTTGCTGGATAATCTTCAGCAAAATATTACTGCGTGTGATATCATATTGTTCTATAATTTGATCATTCTGTTGAGTCACTTTTCTTTGGAATGATTCTGAATATGGATCTCTTTCAATGAGTTGGCCAAGTAGCTGTCTTCCAAATTTCCTGGCACAGATGAATGAATGCTTCCAGTGCTTCGTCAGCTTGTTGAAACATTTCAATTGGCAATATGTTGGTTCCTGGTGCCTTATTATTGACTAAGGCTTTCAGTGCAGCTTGGCCATCTTCCTTCAGGACCATTGGTTCTTATTCATGTGCTACCTCTTCAAATGCTAGAATGTCGACTGGTTATTTTTGTTAAATTATGAATTCTTTCCATCGTGTCTTGATTGCTTCCTGCATCATTCAATATTTTCCCCTTAGACTGTATTTCAATGCAAGACTTGAAATTTTCTTAAGTTCTTCCAATGTAAGGTATGATAAGTGTCTTTTCTTTTTGGTTTGGTAACTAGGCGTTTGCACATTTCATTATAATATGTTGCTTTGTCTTTTTAAGCTGCCCTTTGAAATTTTGTTTAGTTCTTTGAATTCATTTCTTCCATTTGCCTTAGCTACTCTACAACTAAGGTCAAGTTTCTTAGTCTCTTCTGATACCCACTTTGATCTTTTTATCTTGTCTCTTCAGATAGTATGTATTCATGTCCCCCCACAGCTCATTTGGTCTTCTTTCATGAGTGTTCTGTCCTGAGGTGCTCTGGATTATCAAGTGGTATATGTTCAGGGTAGTATTTTCGGCTCTCGTGGACTTGTTTTCGACCTGGAGAAGTCTATGAGTTGTTGAAAAATGGTATATTTAATAAAGAAGTCATTGGTGTTGCAAAATTTTATCATGTGATCTCCAGGTTCATTTTTACACCGAGAAAAAGTTTCCAGCTTCTATTCTTTCATCCATCTTTCCCACTTTTGCATTCCAATCACCAATAATTAGCACCGTATCTTGATTGCATGGGTGATGAAATTCAGACGGAAGAATTTGGAAAAATTCCCAGCCTTGTCCAGTTTTAAGTCTGTAAGCCTGATACTAGCCCATATGGGCGATACCAGTCTATAAATTCCTCTTCTGACTCACACAACATGCAATGCTGGCGAATGCAGGAATGTCACAAGTCGATGGGTGGAAAGTCTTACGAATCCAGTGGCAGTGGAGGCATCACCGCTCTGGTGTGGAGCTCCTCCAGCCCCAGGGCTCTGACTCCATCAGTGGAGCTCCATCTGGCTTGTCAACAGAAATGTCTCGATGCAGACAGAAGTGAGGGTCTGGCCTCTGGTGAACTATTTATCTCCGTAGCACCTCCACATGAGGTCATCATGCTGTGACCCCTTCACGCGCGATAATCTCGAGTTGACACCAGATTACATAACTACGACAGTTGTATTGACTGTATTTCCTTGTGATATTATCCTATCACAGACAGCATTGTACGTCAAGGTATTTTTTTTAAAAACATTTTATTAGGGACTCATGCAACTCTTATCACAATCCATACATATATCAATTGTGTAAAGTACATCTGTACATTCTTTGCCCTCATCATTTTCAAAGCATTTGCTCTCCACTTAAGCCCTTTGCATCAGGTCCTCTTTTTTTTTCCCCTCCCTTCCCGCGCCCCCCTCCCTTTTACGTCAAGATCTTCAAATGTCCTTTTCGATTATAAATGCAAAGTCATTCCTCTTGAATGTGTTATTCCCAACATAGTAAACCATGTGATAATCTGATTTAGAATGTCTAATAACGGTTCGTTTTAATTATCTAACACCTAGAGTATAGATAGTTATGTGTTCCATTTCATTTTGTTGACATTCAATTGTCCTAGGTTAATACTTCATTCATTCCAAGTTCCAACTTTTAATCAATGTTTGCAGCTAAATCTTCTCTTTGATTTGTGACCTATCAGCAAATGAAGGTCACAAAGGATTTACTCCCACAGACTTCACTCCGTTTACTTCATTAAAGTTGACTCTGAGAAGGCACCAAGTCCCCGGGCCTATTTTGACTGCTTTCTGACCCGAGGCTCAACTACTGGCACCGTCTCTGACAGTGTTCTGCTTTTATTCCTTAGGTTTTCAGTAACTGGAAATGTTTTGATATTCTTCCTAGTGTTTTGGCTTTTTAGTGGCTAACCCATCTAGAAATGGACAGCCTATTCCTTCTTTGTAGTTTGTCCTCAGTCTGAAAGTTCTGGGGAAACCAGTTCACATTGAGTGTCCATGCTGACATTTGAAATACCAGTTACAGCGTGTCCAGCATTGAGCAACCTTCAAGTCACCACAATATGATGATTTCTGGAATCTAAGGTTGGATATGGTCAAATGCTAACAATCACTTTAAGTTAGTGGTTCTCAACCTGTGGGTTGCGACCCCTTTGGAGGGGCGAATGACCCTTTCACAGGGGTCGCCTGATTCATAACAATATCAGAATTGCAGTTATGAAATAGCAACAAAAATAATTGTATGGTGTGGGGGGTGTCACCACAACATGAGGAACTATATTAAAGAGTCACGGCATTAGGGAGGTTGAGAACTACTGCTATAAGTACTCAAGGAATGGGTGAATCATTATGTCATTTGAAAGATAGTTAGAAACACTTACCTGGCAGGGTATGAAGTGTTCCATATAAGATTTCATGCTCAAGACCCCTAGAAGAACTGAGAGCAGAACTCGGAACACCGTATATAAAACACTTGCTTCTGGTGTTCCCTCAACCTATTGGACATTACTTATTAGCTTCCTGATAAGTCCTCCTGGATCTTGTTGGCGTGCGGAGACAGACCAGATGTGTAATTATTATTTCTAAAATCTTATAGAACGTAATGACAAATGTTAAGTGAATTAACTTAACTAGAAGGACAAACTTTGTAATTAAGACATTTACAAACTTTGTAAATACATTTGTAATTTATTTCACCATTTTTTGTGTATAGCACACAATCGCTTCTTCCTTTACAGTTATAAAAGCCTCTCTGATATATGTAAGCGTCTGCATTTTTTAATATCACTTGTATCACAGCCTGATTCTTCTGAAAATAGGTTTTTCTTTTGCTGTTTATTTATTTTGGTTGGGTTGATACGTTTCCAAATGCTTTCCTTCTAGGCAAATTACACTGAGAGAGAAAGTTAAGACTGCAGCTTTAACTTGTGATTTTCAAAAAAAAAAAATGAGAAGATTCATACTATAATGTGTTTAGGAATGGAAATAACTGCAGGAAATGACTTAGGATGGAGTGCTTATCATTATGTTTCAAATACTGTCAGATACTTTTTCGCCTTTGAAAAATCCTGATTAAGATACTTTTTCCTACATTTGTAGATTTATGTGCAGTAGGTAAAATTGTGATGGGAAAGTTTGCATAGGTTGATTATATTTACCTTTTGATATTTGCTTCTACTAGCGGGCTTATCACTGTTTACCTTCTGCTTGTTTGTTTGTGTAGCCATGAATTGGACATCGATGAAAGCCCACCGTCAGACTTGCATGAAAATGGTTGCCTTCTAGGATTCCAGCAAGGCTCCGGACAGAAGTAATCATTCCTAAGTGAAGTCTTATCTGGGGATTTTATCACTGAAACATGAGCTTCTATTAGTAGATTTGTAGAACTCTTACCCTACACTGATGATACATGAACTCAGTTGATCTTCATATCAATCTATTGTTTTTATTCCCTTCTTAATAGATAAGCAACATAATTCACAGAAATTTTTCACTTGGTCAATATCATATCCTTAATTGGAGAAGAGAATATAGGCCAGGTCTGTTAACTTCTAACTGCAGTTCTCATTTCACATTGTGTCTCACTGGTATTGGTGTACCTGTCATGAAAAGTTCCAATCTGTAATAACCTTTGGTTGTTTTTATTATGAAATTAGTAAAACTCAAACAAAGGTAATTACGTGTGTAAATCCTTCACGTTATTTCACCAGAGGCAGACAGCGCTAAGAGTCGCGCATGTATTTGTGTGTGTATTTTTATGACTGTATACTGTGTTATGCACATGACTCCAGTTTTTTAAAAGCACAAGAATACTAAAATCATAGTTTACATAATCTGCAGCTTACTCTTTTTTCCCATTCTATTGTGTACCATGGACATTTAGCAGTAAAGAGAACATTTATCTAATCTTGTTGATAAGAAGCATAGTATTTAATTCACCGTTCAGATTGTATGAGAATCTAGGCTGTTTCCCATTTGGGGCTATCACAACTAATAGTGATATTACAAACAGACTGAATATCTAAGTTCAATGCCCTTAAAGTCCATCCAGGTTATTGCACATACGAAGAGTTCACTCCTTCTTATTGCTCTATAATTGTACACATTGTATACATGTAGCAAAATGGGTTTGACTGCTCATCAAGGACGTGGGGGTTGTTTCTTCACTTTCACTATTACACAAATAAACCTATTGTGGACATTTGTCTCATAGCCACCCCATAGGACAGGCAAGATCTGCCCTGTGAGTTGCTGAGCTATGAATCTTTGTGGGAGCAGGGAGCCTGGTCTTCTGTCTCCTGCAGAACAGCCCGGTGTGCAACCCTCCAACCCTTCAGAATCAATTTGATGGCAGTGCCTTTTTTTTTTTAATGAACATTTGTATATAAGTTTTTGTGTAGAGATAAGGAAAGCATGAAAAAGTAGAGAATCGGATGAGGGCAAGTTAAAAAGTATTGTTGCTAAAGTTCCCATTCATGTATGTGTAGGTGTATTACAAAGAAAATGTGCTTAAACATGTTTCTGCATTCAGGGGATGGTTGCAAACAAATTCAGTAATACATTTGGCTTAGGAAATAAAGTTATTAGCACACTTTAGCCACTTGAGTCCAGGCAAAGTTGCTTCAGAAGAAAGGCCTGAAGATCTACCAGGAAACACCCAAACACAGCGCAGCTAGGATTGTAGTTCATGCACGCATCATCTCAGCCTATCCAAAGACAAACTGCTTAGGCATGCCCCTGCAATCGGTGGGGAGCTACGTACAAATTCCCTTTAAGACAATTGTTACCGTCTTGTTCTGGTGTCTTTGGGAGTTGGGGAAATTTTTTGGGTGGGGGGACTTAAATAAATAATTTTGAGATTGCAACTTATAACCGATTTTTAGCAAAACTCAAGTGGCAATCTTGCCAAATCATTGAACCTGCGACAAGAATACAGGAATGGTACCCCCCCACAGAACAACAGAATTTTAAATCGATTGAGTGTTCAAGGAAGGTTGGGAAAACCTCAAAGATGATGTGAGAGAAGGAAGGCCATCAGTTATGATAAATGAGGAAACTGACTAACGTTCCAAAGCTATGGAGTCAAAATCACAATTATCATTGATACAATTGCTTCTGAAATTGGGATCACACGTGGTTGTCATTTTGAATTGTAAGTGAACATCTTGGCCTGAGCAAGCTGCCAGCTTCATGGGTGTTACAAGCATTGTACGGAGATCAGCTAACTCAATAAGCTGATTAATAGTAGTTTATGAAATGAATTCTAATCAAGATGAGTCTTACATCGACTACTACAATTCAGAGAGTACTAGTGGTCCAATTCAGCCATGGTGCTTTGGAGGGTGTCTGCTAGGTCTATTACATTCAGAGCAGAGGGGCCAGCTCAGAAATGTATGATAGCTGATATTTAGGGTTCTAAAAGAATAATCTTGATAAAATTCCTGGAAGACAAAGGATGATCACAGAGGATCCTTTTCTTAAAGGGGAGTTTTTGAACACTTGAAAATGGCGCTAAGAGAAAAGGGCCAGGAAAGTGGAATTTGTTTCTAACACGATGGTGTACCTGCTCGTTTTTTGAGGGTAGCAAAGCTACCCAATGAGAATTTTTATTTTAAACAATTATTTTATTTCTTTCTGGTCCTTCAAAGCAGTTGTTCATATGATCGTGTGAGATCTAAAGTTCTGATAGAAAAGATTTTCTTGATATTGCTTTATTTTTTACATTATATTACTATCCATGTTTTAAATTTTGAGAAATTACTTGGGCAGCTTGTGTTAGAATATTTTTTAAGCATTTTATTCCGTTACCTGGGATTTAGCTTAGCTATTCTATTTAAAGTACTCTGTAGTCGGTAAATATTCAGATGTTTTGAAGCAGGTAAGGCTTGATAGTAAATAGTCTTCAGCATTATAAAAATCCACAGTTACATCATAGGCCTTCTGAGTGGCACAGTTTGCACTCATCTGTACTGACCTAAAGATGACCGGTTCAAATCCACCCCACAGAAGAAAGACCTATCTTCTATTAATAATAAAGTGGTGCGATTCCAGTTTGTAATACTTAGGACTAAGCCCTGTCATAAGTCAGGGGTTTTTATATAGATTTCTACATTCTGCTCTATGTTAGATATGTTGATACTCTCCAACTTTGATTTTTTACATTTGCTGTATAATTAACATAAAATAGACCTTAAGCTCTACATTTTAACCTTATTTAATGATTTTTAGAATTTTAAATGGAATTAAAGTGCTAGCTCCTTTAAAAAAAAGACTATTGAAAATGGTTGGGTTTAGTCCCTATAAAACTTTCTGATAAAGAAACAAACTTCTGTATTTGCCCTAGATATGGTGGGATTTCAAATTTTAGTCAACGAAAGGTCAAGTATCTGGAGAAGAATGTGAAGTATAAGTCCAAGTTCCTGGACATGCGAAGACAAATAAATATGAAAAATAAGCAAATGTTTACCAAAGAATTTTGCAAGAAGAGCAAAACTTTGAGTAAGGTATGTATAAATTTTACTTTATAAATACAAAATAGAACCTCATTTTGTGAGCTGGACTTTGAACCTTAAAAAATGTTATATTTAAGTTGGAAGCTTATTTCTGATGGAGATCAGAGTAAATAAAATTCTTTTCCACTTGCTTACTGGAGGGAATATTCAAGGGGTCTTCCCCCCAAAATGTCTTCTCTTTTAATGATTTGTGCCCCCTCGTGTATTGTGTAAGACATTAAGTTACAGCGTTGTGCAGTTGGAGTGCTTTGAAAGCTGTAAGTGTGGGGTGACAGAAAATAAGTGGGTAACATTGCGTCGCTTGTGCAGTAGCAGTCTC
The DNA here is from genome assembly GCF_050624435.1 of Tenrec ecaudatus. Taxonomy (NCBI): domain Eukaryota; kingdom Metazoa; phylum Chordata; class Mammalia; order Afrosoricida; family Tenrecidae; genus Tenrec; species Tenrec ecaudatus. The sequence goes on from NC_134534.1 coordinate 84,293,355, forward strand.
TTTCACACTAAATAGCATCTTAGTACTTTTAATTCTGATTCAAGTTTTGCTGTGATTCTGAATTCCTGTAAGAGATCACAGTGAACCATTGTACAGTGAGCAGACGGGTTTGCATCCATCCCATCTCCAGCAACCCTTTAGAGCGTGTTCTGTGACTCCATGAGGAAAGTTTTGCCACCCCTAACTTCTGCATACTACCACGCCACGCCATACATGGGTGTAGTTTGGTTTGTTTTTTACTATATTTCATTTAGGTTAGTTGTTAATGATAGCTCATTAAAGTTTAGTGACCCTGGTTCTGTCTTAAATTAAGTACCCACTATCAGTATGATCAATCATAAAGAACTTTCTACAGTGTGGTGGGGCTAATAATCCTCATGTTTTCACCTGTGGCAAGGAGGAAGGGCTTCACAGTGAAGTGTTGCTGAGAAAATGTAAATGTGCCCGGTTGCTCTGTTGCCACCATCCCTTCAGAGAGGTCCCGGGTCTTGGCTGTGCCCATAGCATCTATTAACTAACTGTCAGCAAGGTCAGTCACCCTTGCTATTATGAGGAATGTCCTTGCAAGTGAGTCTAGTAAAGGCAATAAAAGATCGAGCCAGAAACGGGTTAACATCGTAGAATAAACCTAGATGTAAATACTCATTGGCACGGGCTTAGCTTTGGATTGCCAACTGCAAGATCCGTGATTCAAACCCACCGACCACTCCTCAGACACTCTGCTCCCATAAATAATTGCAGTTGCAAAACCCCCTGTTAAGGTTGCTATGTATCAGAATTGACTCAGTGGCAGTGGATTTTTCAGGGGGGCTTTATAGCTTCCGGAGGGACAGGAGAGGGTGGACAGAAATGGGAGAGGGGAGCCAACAAACCCAGGGACAGGGGACAGTAAGATCTAAAATCGATGGCGAGGAAGGAATAGAATGCTGGGTGGTGTTCAATCAAGGGCACTATAGCTGAGAGGAATTACTGAGAGCCAAACAGGTCGAACATGCTAGTGAGACGGGGCAAAGTAAAAAGAAGAAACTAGGAGGCAAAAGACATTTATAGAGGCATAAACATGGGCATGTAACTATATTAATAGATAATTATAGGGATATAGGTCTATGTACATATATTTTTATAGGTTTAGAATTAAGAAAGCAGACTCAAGCCCTCCCTCAACGCTAGAACACTTTGTTCTAACAACCTGGCATTTTGTGATACTTACCTTCCCAACCCTAGTGCTGAAGTCAAAATGGACACTTAAGCAAACGTTGTGAAGAAAGCTGAAAACACTCAGCTATTCAAAGATATAGCATCTGGGGTCTTAAAAGGCTTGAAGTTAAACAAGAAGCCATCTAGCAGGGAAACAACAAAGCCTACATGTAAGAAGCACATAAGCCGGTGTGATCACATGGTGTGGACAGGATCAGATATCAGGCATCAGAAAATCTAAAATAATCATACCAATGCAAATGAGTGGGGTCAGAGTGGAGACCCAAAGCCAATCTGTAGACAATTGGACATCCCCTCACAGAAGGGATGAGCCAATCAGGGTGCTGTGTAGCACTGACAAAACAGTCCTCTAGTTCTGTAATGCTTCCTGCCCCTACTATCATGACCCCAGTTCTACCTTATAAAACCCTGCTAGATTGGAGCATGTACACTGGTACAGATAAGAGCTCTCGACAAGGAATTCAGGACAGATACAGCCCCCAGGAACAGCAATGAGAGTAGCAATACCATGAGAGTAAGAAGGTGAGAACAAAGAGGGAGAAAGGGAGAACCAGTCACAATGATGAATGTGTAACACACACACCGAGTTGGTGGGGGGTGGGTACAAACAACAAACACATGGGTAAAGGTACATAGCAAACCATGTAAAATGAAAACTAATAATTTATCAAGGGAGTGGGGGGGAGGGAAGGGAAAAAATAGGCTGATACCAAGGGCTCAAGTAGAAAGAAACTTTTTGGAAATGATCATGGCAACATATGTACAAACGTGCTTGATGCAATTGATGTATGGGTTGTTGTAAGAGCTATAAGAGCCCCCAATAAAATGATTTATTTAAAAAATAAAATAAGTTACCCTCGTTCTATCCAAAAGAGCTGTTTTCCATTTTTTCTCGTCTATTTTTAGACAAATTGACACTAAATCTTGTCAGCATTCATCTTTAATGATAGTAACATTTAACATAGGTTGTAGCCTGAACCGTTGATGAGAGCTGCATGTCATTAGAAAAAATCAGGGTTCAATAATAAGTAGGTCTGTTTATAATCGTAGCATTATACTGAGTTATCTTGTTGGGGACCTTTATGCAAGGCTACTTAGGCAAATTTTACTTAATCTCCTAGTGTTAGTCCACTATAGGAAAGTACTAATCTTTTAAATCTACTAATTTTATTATTTCTAAAGAAATCTTTGTGGCGCCCCGGTGGTATCGTGGGTTAAGCTCCTAACTACAAGGTCAGTAGTTCTAATCCACCAGCAGCTCAGCAGGAAATGATGGGGTTCTCTACTGCAGTGAAGAGTCACAGTCTCCGAAGCTAACAAGAGCAGATCTACTCTGTCCTGGCAGGTCACTCTGAGTCAAAATTGACCATGGTTTTGAGAAAAAGATCTTTATTTTTTAAAATCGTCAATAAATTTGAGTTATGTCAGGATAACAAAATGCTATTGGCTCAGAATGAGCTAGAGAGCAGAGATAGTATTTGTGGTACAGCCTGGCAGTCAAATTATAGATGATAAAACTGGTGGGAAATCAACATCATTGACGTATGCCTGTAGAAATTGCTGGCATGGCGCCTGTTCGGTGTATATTCTTAACAACAAGAACAAGTGGAGAATAAAACCAGTGGGGGAAATTGTGTGTAATGTGGGATTAACTTATGCTCATGACATCTTAAAATCAGGTAGAAAAATTCCTAAAATGGATTAATGAGCCAAAGGATGAAATGGAGGTGGAAGCATCGCAGAAGTCATTTTCTCGGGACGGCATCCAAGACTGTTGCACAAGTAGTGAATCAGAGGAGCAAGCACCTGTGATACCAAACGGGGATTCGTTGGAGACTCGTAATCTAGAACCTGACAAATGCCACAGCTTGTCTTCAGCTGCCCGATGTGAAACTGGAGGAAAAGAAGGAGACAACCCAGTACGGACTGTGGCAGAAAAGCAAGATTGTGTCATGGAGCAGAGGCCAGATTCGGTTCTGGTAGAAGGTGAAGGTAAGGCTGAATATGCCCTGACTTGCTACTTGATTTAGATAAATATGTTGTCCCTTCAGTACGTTTTTTCCTAATTTTCTCTTAAAATCAGTACCATGAATTCACTGCTGTGTATTGTTTGAGTTGTAAGAAAGCATGAAGTGTGGTACACGAATGACAGTGTTGGAAACACCAAGCATTCTTCCCTCTTGGCTGAGCAAAGTACGGTGCTGTAAACGGGTATGCCACTCAGATTGGTCTCTGCTGTGACCTGCTTTTCGTTCTGTTAATTCTTTTTATTTTTGGTTTTGGGGTAGTAGGTTTTTTCCATGTGACATTGACCAATAGTATTTAGAGCAGTATACCCTTTATACTGTTTGAATGTTTTCATCTGTGGGGAAATATACACAAAACACATCTTCCTATTTTGACCATTAACAATGACACTAAATCACATACACTGTTTTTGCCAAATCACTATAAATAATTACCTTAATCATCACAAGGAATGACCTTTGTTCCATAACTCCTCAGCCTTTGGTAACTACCAAGTTACACATCTTTCTGTACTACATGTTTTATATAAATGGTGTTGAAAACTATTTTTCCTTTTCTCTCTTTTTTTCACTTATCTCAATGTTGTTTTCTCCATTCTGTTATAAATGTGTCGGCATGTTTCATCTCTCTATGGCTGCATAATATTCCATGGAATGGATATATCCTACTTTGTTTGCTCACTTACCTACCTGGTGGACACTTTCAGCCTTGTGAATAATTGTGTTGTACCAGCATCTGTTTTAATTTCCTCTTTTCAAGTCTTTTGGGCATCATAAACTTGCATTATGTAATTGGGAAAATGTGCTGCACAAGGCCTCTTTTAAAGTATTGAAAAGCAAAGATGTTTCTTTGAGCCCTCAAGTCCTGGTATTTTCCATTGCCTCTTATGCATGTGAAAGTTGGACATTGAATACAGAAGGTCAAAGAAGAATCGATGCATTTGAATTGTGCTGGAGAAGAATATTGAAAATACCACAGATTGCCAGAAGAACAAACACCTCTGACTTTGGAAGAAATACAGCTAGAATGCTCCTTAAAGGCAAAGATTTTGAGACTTTGTCTCATGAACTTTCGACGTACTGTCAGGGAAACCAGTCCCTGGAGCAGGACCTCATGCTTTGTAATGTCCAGTGGCAGTGAAAACGGGTCAGCCCTCCATGAGGTAGACAGACACTGACTGCACAAGGAGCTGCTCAGATACAAGACTCAGTGTCACGATGGCGCAGGATGAGGCCGTTTCTCGTTTTCTTGTACATAGAGGTGACTGTGAGTTGGAGCAGACGGGATGGCACCTACCAATGAATCTTTACAAGAGCAGGTGATCTGGTCTTTCTCCCTCAGCCACTGCCACGTTCATACTGATGGCCTTGTGGGTCACAACTCAACTGGTAACTGCCACATCGTCAAGGCTACGTGAGAGCAGATACTGCTCGTTACTCCACTCATTTGTTCTATGAAGGAATTAGAGGTTGGAACTTAGCCTGGTTATGTCTGAGTTTGAAAAGCTGCTAAGGAACAAGAGCAAGGAGTCTTTAATCTAAGGGCAGTGCCTTTTCTATTATAAATACCCTTCTGCTTCTCAGAGTCTAGTTGGCGTGCATAAACTGGATGTCATCCAAAGTTGGAATGATTCTGTGTGACCACATTTTAAAATAAATTCACTTGTGTTTTGTATTTTTTGGTTTTGTTTTTAGCTGAAATTAAGAAGAAGAAAAACAAGAACAGAAAGGTGAATTGTTTACCTCCTGAAATAGCTGCTGTTCCTAAGCTGGCAAAGTACTGGGCCCAGAGGTACAGACTCTTCTCCCGTTTTGATGACGGCATTAAATTGGACAAAGGTAAGGCTTATAAATATTTTTAACTTTATTTTTGAACCATTTCAAAGTTACAGAAAAGTTGGGAAAAATCTGATCCATATGAATGTAGATTGGTTACATCATCATGTCTTACCTCTTAATACAGTTACAACATATTTCTATCCAAATAACAAGGATATTTTCTTACGTGGCAGTAGTAAAATTAGGGAATACGGACTTTTTGCCAGTACACTCTAACTTCCCGTTTCGTTTGTTGTCCTAAGCGTGTCCGTTGTAGCACTTCTCTTTCCAGTAGGTGTTCACGAAGTACATTGGATGTTCGTGTTTCTTTGGGTTCCTCCATTGGCAACAGTTCCTCAGCCTTCTTGGTCTTTCCGGCTGTTGGCATTTTAAAGAACACAGGCAGTTAGTTATTCTATAGACTGCCCTTCAACATAGGTCTATGTGTGTGTGCATATTCAAATACCGATTCAGGCTTAATCTGTATTTGTAGCATCATATAGCAAAACAATTGATAGGTTTAGTAAATGAAACATCAGTGAAGGCGTGATTTACTAAAAACAAAAGACATTTATATTTAAAAGAGGTGATTTACTGGATTAATAGTGGAAACTTTGAAATTTTACTTGAGACATCCTGCTGTAACTTTAACAACTTTTTAATTCGGTCTGGGGGTAGTGTGCGTTTTCAGATATAAGCTACCTACAAATTAATACTGATTAGCTATCAAAACCAGGAGGTCTTCATACATGGTAGAATGTTGGGACTCGGGGACCTCTTCCAACTTAACAGAATGCTGTGAATTAGGGGAGTTCCTAGGAGCTTGTTCCGAGAGGTGAAACTGGAGAGTGCTTTGCATGTCATTCTTGAGGTTCCCGTCTTGACTCTTCTAGCGGAAAGGAGCAATTTAAAGTTTGGAGGAGGAATGTAAGCCAGGACATTTGCTCACCATTTTGTTTAGGGAAATATCTCAAAAATGTAAATTCTGGGAAAGAAGCAGCAGTGTACCCTTTCATTGTTTACTTCTGCAACTTTGAGGCCTTGTTCTGCTTGCTTTTTCCAGCCCTTTGGTAAGGTGAGAATTTTTTACAAATGTAGAAAAATGTACACATCTTACTCATTGCTTCTTCAGGAGGACAAAAAGAAACTTGGAAGTTCAATGGAGTCTGGAGAGTTAGCTAATAGTTGACCTAACTTTTCATGTTTTATAATGCCTAAAACAGAAAAATCAGAATTATATTCTGTGTTTAGAGTGCTGGAGATATGCTACACCAAATAGGTAGGATTTTAAGGTAGTTGCTTCTGCAGAAGTCAGGAATTGGAGTGTTTCCCTGCTGTTTTTCATAATAAGCTTTGTAAAACTATTATTTAAAACTATATGAGATATATATATTTGGAAAACAAAACTGTGTTTTTAAAAAGTATATAATAGAGTGATACCTCCATTGTCTGATGACTCTAAGCTTTATAAACATTCCACTACTCAAACAGCGAAGTTTGGAAAAAAATCTATTGGATGATCATAACTTTGCTAGATAGTAAAAAAGAAAAGTCCAACTTGAAAAAGCCTGTAGGGGGCAGGAGTGAATCATGTGTTACAAACATCTCACTCATCATGCTTGGCCAACTTCTTAAAACTGAGTATCTTAACAGTGGTGCGCTTTCCTCCAGAGGGTTGGTTTTCTGTGACTCCTGAGAAGATAGCTGAACACATTGCCAGCCGAGTGGGCGAGTCCTTCACGGGCAGCATTGTGGTGGACGCCTTCTGTGGAGTTGGAGGAAATACCATTCAGTTTGCCTTGACTGGAAACACAGGTAATTAGCCATTAATGGAAGTGAACAGTTTTCTGTTTATTCAATAACCATTTCACTTTGTTTTAGCCTGCCTTTTCTGAGATTTACTATATAATTAATACTAATTATTATTATTATATTAGCCCCCAATACTTTACATAATGGCTAACATGTTTAAAAAGAAACACAGCCATCAACAGTGACCTCTAAGGGAATCTGCTTTGCCAGTTAAGTTCAAGGTTAAAAGGTCAGCTCAGAGCGTTGTGGATACTGTTTGGAGAATTCCCAGGGGCAATTTTGATAGATTTTCTCGAAAGACACAGGGCAATCACACTTATTGGGAAGAAGTGTTAAGATAAACACCTCATTGGTGGGGAAAAAGGCCAGAAGAGTTGTGTTTCGGTATATTTTTTCATCACGATATGGCTGCTCATTCTCAAGAGACAGGGCTTGTGTGAATTCATTAGGAAACCTTGACACATCTACCCAACAGCCCTGGATCGTGCAACTTCAGGCTTGACTTTGTTCCCAAACTCACTATTTCAGAGGAACACAATTTTTGTTCCTTGATGTCAAAACAACCGTTTTGATATCAATTAGGAAACAATTCTTCAGGGGAGGGAAGGTGAGTGGAGAGCTGCAGCCACACCTGAAGGAGTGTACAGACCTAGACAGAGGACCTAACAGCAAGTTGTAGTCTTTATTTTTACTTAATAAAGACATCTTCTTTTTTATAACAACAATTTTTTACTTACCTTGAAATGCATCAGACACCCTGTGAGGCAGAACGCACTCCATGGAGACTGATACGTGTCAGACACTGTTGTTAGTATGCATTAACGTATTTAATCCTCAGAGACTTGGGGAAGCATGCTTTTTACTGTCCCCCTAGAAGATAAAGGAAGTTGCCCAAAATGATTTAACTACACCTGTTGGACAGGTAGAAGGGCCGTGGTGGTGTCAGGACCTCCGTGTTGGGTGGCTAACCTCAGGTCGACATTTCAAACTCAGCAGTCACCCCACAGGAGCAACATGAGGCTTAGTGCAAAGTTATACACGCCTGGAATCCCAGAGGGGCAATGCTACTCTTCCCTTGTAGCCATGAGTCTGAATAACTCAATGGCAGTCGGTTGGGTTTTGAATGATGGAGCAAGATTATAACATTGCATAAAAAGCAAGATACTAAAATGAGGAGGGAATGCTAACTTGACCACTCGTTTCCTTACCTACCTGCAATGGCCTTTGTGGTCCCTGTCCACTTTAATATCCCGTGTGTCTAATAAATGACTTTAAATAGTACATCAACCTTACAGTTGTCTCTTGTGCAATTCTGTTGCATACCACTGTAATTTAGGACCACAGGGAGATGTATAGCAATGAGAAGAACTTGAACAATTTGTCCAAAATGGCATGACTACGTAGTAAAGCCAGGGCTTTTATTCAGTTTTTCTGATCGTGCTGTCCTGATTCTGTTTAAAAAGTAGTATCAGGTGAGGTTGTAGAGAGGTTTGTTGTTCATGTCTTCACAGTCTGTAGACACTTAGGGTGGTTTTTCCCCTGTTATCTTCAAAGCAGCTTTTCACTGAGTCTTGGTAATTATTATGCATTTCATTATATTGACTAGGAAAGGACAATATAAAAAGAACAATAGGAAAGTGATGTTTAGCATCAGTTAAAAGCAGCACTTGTAAATGGGCAATTGCTCCTCTGAATAAGTCTTGTCATTTGCTAATTTTATACAGTTTTCTAGCATCTTGGATAAAAGCTATTTTTTATGATTACCAAAATGATAATTACTTTATATTTTCCCCGAATTTACTGTTTACTCATAAAGTTCTTCTAAATGTTTGCCAGACAAGTCAGTCCCATGAATCCAAATGTATCATTAAAAAAAAATGTCTTTCAACTCAGAAATGATGATTCTTAAGCATTTCTCTGTTAGACCTTGTTGTATGTACGTGAGTGTGGTTTGCGCTGTGTGGCAGCCACAGCTGAGTCCCTGTAGCTGACCTGACTAAGCTACAGCCAAAGTGCATCATGCGCCCCTGAGCCTTGGCTGCCGCTGTCACAGTTACCACAGCTGCCCCCTGGTTCATTGTGTACAGAGAGACTGGGCTGCAGCCACTGTTCCATCCTTGAGGCTTCTTAGCGATCACTCAGAGAACAGGGTACACCGAGACAGCCAATTGCTGGTGCAAGTTTGCAAATCTCCAGACTCCTAGCACTAATGGAGAGCCAGAGCAGCTTGAGAGAGGGGTTACTTTGATAACCCCTCTAGCGGAGGGGTTCTGAAGTATAGAAGAATTAAAGTCTATGCAAAAACCATTTTTGACGCTCTCCCCGGCTGGTGACGACGGGTGCTCGCTCCTGTAGGCGCCCCTTCTGTTAACAAGATGTCTTCAGGAACTGCCAAAATTGGGCACCCTGCCCCCAACTTCAAAGCTACAGCTGTTATGCCTGATGGTCAGTTCAAAGATATCAGCCTGACTGACTGTAAAGGAAAATACATCGTGTTCTTTTTTTACCCTCTTGACTTCACCTTTGTGTGCCCTACGGAGGTCATTGCTTTCAGTGACAGGGCAGAAGAATTTAAGAAACTCAACTGCCAAGTGATTGGTGCTTCTGTGGATTCTCACTTCTGCCATCTGGTTTGGATCAACACACCCAAGAAAGAAGGAGGCTTAGGGCCTATGAACATTCCTTTGGTATCAGATGCCAAGCGTACCATTGCTCAGGACTATGGGGTCTTAAAGGTGGATGAAGACATCTCATTTAGGGGCCTCTTCATCATTGATGATAAAGGAATTCTTAGGCAGATCACTGTAAATGACCTCCCTGTTGGCTGCTCTGTGGATGAGATTCTAAGACTGGTTCAGGCCTTCCAGTTCACGGATAAACATGGAGAAGTGTGTCCAGCTGGTTGGAAGCCTGGCAGCGATACTATCAAGCCTGATGTCCAGAAGAGCAGAGAGTATTTCGCCAAGTAGAAGTGAGCACTGGACCATTTCAGTGCTGGGCAGCCATGAGTAGCCTTGAGAAAAACAAACAAACCTCTTTTGTATTCTTCGTGTTTCAAACATAAGGCCTTAGACTCTACTGAGAGCATGGTATTTGATAATATGATAGGCATTTTTTGTAGGGGCTGGGGAGGGGCAGTCTTTCTACACCCCAGTGAAAATGACCCTGAGCTGTTTCGGGCAGGGCCTGATATGTATCATGTACTAGTAGTGGGGCATAAGCCCATTGATCTTTTGTAGTTGTATTAAACTTGAACTCAGAAAAAAAAACAAAAACCATTTTTATTAGTTTCACTTGTCCACCAATTTTGGAAGCCCCTTTGTATATCAAATGTATGTAAACGTGCTTTATATAATACGATGCTCTTACAATGCCCGTATTACATAACAATGCCCATTGCAGTGCAAAATGTGGATAGTCACATATACTTCAGTTCTGCTACCATGGCTCCGAACACATCAACATTGTAGTTAGCAGCCACTTTACTACGGCACTAACAGAGCTTTGTAAAAGAATATTACTATATAATAGAGTGCTTCACCGGCATCCAAATCACAGAACATAACTGTGTTATCACCTGGTGGAACTTTCTGCAATGGTGGAACATCTCCTGAGCTCTCTGCTATGGTAGCCCGTAAACACATGTGTCTATTGACACTTGAAATGTGGCTTGTTATCATTTAATCTTAACCAATTTTCATGTGGTAATGGCTGCCACTACTGGGTGATGCAGCTCTAGATAGTGTCATCCTGCATTTGTCAGCATTTTGCTCGTGTAAAATTCCATGAAATCTGCCTCCAAGAGCAATGCAGAGGAACCATGAGGATTAATAATACAGTGGATCTCAACCTTCCTAATGCTGCTGCCATCCTTTCATACAGTTCCTCGGGTTGTGGTAACCCCCAACCATAATTATTTTTGTTGCTACTTCATAACTTTAATCTTGCTACTGTTATGAATCAGGTGACCCGTTTGACCCCCAAAGGGGTCACAACCCACAGTTTGAGAGCTGCTAAACGAATTCGTTGTTGAAAGCTGCTTTATCTTTGAATTTTTTGATGGTGTCAGCACATCTCTGTCTTTTTATAAATTCAGCAGATTAAAGAGCTGAAAAGACGTTTTTTCTTTTAAATGTTAAGTGGGAGCTTCTTTCTAACAGAACAGTACCATCCTCATGTTGCATAGTTTTGCAATATATTGTAACTGGTGCTTAGAACCATTATTTAGGTAATTTATTTGAAACATTGTTTCTCAAAAGCATGAATAAATTATGAAATTGGTGTTTCTTTGGAAAGATTTCCAGTTCTATCAGTTGCCCACTTAATCCCTTCAAATATAAACTGTTGCCATTCACCCAGTGGTATACATTCAGGTGCATGTGAGTTGTTTGCTCCAAGCTGTTGGTAAGCTTTAAATAACTTAACATTATTCATAAATCTTTATCAAAGTACGCTAAGTTAAGTGAAAGCCTAATCTGTAGACATCTGTCAGAAGAGACCAGTCCATAGCAAAGGGCGTCTTGTCTGGTGAAGTAGTTGGTCATCTAAAAAGGGGAAAGCTGTTGAGGAGCTGTATGTTAGTCTGGGGACTTTAGAGAAATAAACCCACAGAAACTGACGTATAAGAGAGAGTTTTATATAAAGGGTAAGTGTACATCAAGAAAACATCTCAACCCAGTGCTGCCCAAGCTCACAAATCCAACATTAACCCAAAAAAACAACATTAGCCCATATGTCCGACACCGATCCACAAAGTCCTCCTCCAGCTCACAAAAACACTATGACGCCGATCGCAGGAGGAAAGCCGAATCGGTGGGCGTGTAAGCATCTCAGGGCTGCATCGGGGTAGGTCCTTGGGAATGTCTTGCAGGAAGTGAGCCTTGCCAGCTGAAGCAGGAAACTGGCTAAGGCAGCTGAACCGTGGTCCAACCATCACAAAGCAAGAGACCCAAGAACTAGAAAGGCCAAGGTCACCAAGCCATTTATTCCTCCACCCTTCAATTACCCCACATGTGTTTATCGGCCAGGTTAGCACAATTAACTACCTCAAGCTGGATTGACACAATGACTGCAACAATAGCCTCAAACAGAGAGACTGTTGTGAGGCTCAGGCAGCACCAGGCAGCAAACTTCATTCCATTGGACAGAGGCTTGCTATGAGTTAGAAGGGCATCTAACCAAAACCTTTAGTGAAAATAATGCTTTCTATTGCTTCTGCAATAGAAATTGCTCATAATTTGACTATATAGCTCTGTAAGTGTGTTTTCTTTGGATTTGTCAAATTTGTGGTCTTTGAAGGCTATCTCATTTTGATAAAATTTGTATTTCTTGAAACCTTTGCATTATCAGCCTTCTGTGCAATTGGTGATGTTTTCAAGTGCCTCCTACCAGGCTACACAGAACACAGTGAAGTTGGAAAAACTCACTGCCATTGAGTTGATTGTGACCCATAGTGGTCCTTTAGACAGGGTGGAACTGCCTCTTGTGGGTTTTCTAAACTAAATTTATGAGAGAAAATCATCTTTCTCCCTCACAGTGACTGGTGCTTTCAAACTGCTCACCTTGTGGTTAGCAGCCCAACATAGATTTCAACATTTGGGAAGTACTTTATATTTTTTTGGTCTATGAGTTTTTCTGGCACTATAAAGTTAGCACATTCAGGTCAAAATAAATGTGCAGATAAAGGTGTGCTCAAATGGATAAAATTTTACAGTAAAATTAACTTACTATGGATTAGAAACCTAAATGTAAGCCCCAGAGCTATGGGCATTATAAATGAGAAAATTGGGATAAACATTGATCCTACTGTAGGACACACCCAGACTACCAAATATAACAAAGCAAACACACATGTGAAGGACAAACTATATGACTGGGACTTATTTAAACACTAGTGAAACGAGCCCATGGATTTGGAAAAAATATTGTTAGCCATGATACCTGGACAAGGGACTAATTACTAAAATATATAGAATTCTGTAATATATCAATAAGAAAAAGAAAGACAGGCAAAGGACAACTAGAATGCTTATGACTCATGATCACTAATCATTAAAGATATGCAAATCAAAATAATGACATCACCTTACACCTACAATGATAATGATAACTCAAAAAAAAACAAAAACAGAACAAATGCAGGAGAGGCTGCAGAGAGATTGCAACTCATACAGGGCTGATAGGCTTGTAAAAATGTACAACCATTGTAGAGAGGCCTCACTTCATTTGGGGTCACTCTCTCAAGATGCCAGTAAAGGGAGAAGACCAATCAATTATTACCATACAACATAGTTCTAAGATCACCCCAAATCAACAGATAGTCCTACAAGCGTGATTAGCAAACCTTACTGAATGTGATGCAGGGGCAGGTGGGAAGAGGGTGTCTATCTCAGAGGAGGCAATTACATTTCTTTTTGTGCAAACTGGTGGGGCAACCTGCAACCAGGAAAAAAATAATACTTATATAGGCCCCAAGGGAGAATACACCCAGAATTATGTTCCTAACTGGACACTTTTGACTTAGTTTCTCTCCAGCTGTCCTCCATAGACCATACCACAGGATTCAGTGTAGACACTCCTCTCAGTGCACTGAGCTTTATATTAAACTCCCGTGTAGCAGATTTCAGGAACCAACATACTCCCTTGGACTTAAGGCTGAAATGCCTCAGAATGAGAAGAAGCAGGTGGCCACTATCCCAAGGTTATGGAATTGGTAGTCATTGGGTTCAGCTATCTTGCTTTGAGGGTGTCCAGTGAATGGTGACCCTGGACTAATAAGTAATTACTATTTTGATGATGTCATGGTTACAAGTTGGACTGTAATCCCCATAGTCAGTTCAAAATAGTTCAGAAGAAAGACGCGGCTTTTTACTCCCATAAGCAGTTAAGGTCTCAGAAATCCTCAGGAGCAGTTATATCTACCCTGCTCTGTGGGGTCGCTGTGAGTCGGGATTTACTCAATGGTAGTGAGTTTGGTTTGACTTTTACTTTTCAGGACATATATTTATCTGTCAGGCACAGTTCTGCCTATGATTGAATGTTATTGAAAGTTGTGCCCTATCTCCAAACCTCCCTGTGTAAATTGTGTCCAGTCATTGAACTTTTAATCTGTACAAGTCAACAATTCATGCATTGTGGTAAGAAAAGCCAGCCTATGCAGGTCTAATTTCCTTTTCTCAACATTGTTTTAAATTTAATACAATGGGCTAAATTAATAATACTCTCAATAGAATTGCCTTATGCCCCATGGGGATTATTTATGTTGTGCTCCATGACATGTTGTCTCTAAAATGAACAGGAGACATAAGCCATAGATGTATGAATGGATAATGGCCTTGCACTTAGGACATGGCCCAACTCATTGTTTTGTTTCTTGGTGACTATTGTTTTTATTTGGTTCTTGGTTTTTTTGTATGATTTTCTACATATGAAATCGGGATAGGTAAAACTATAGAGATGATAACTGAATTAATAAATACCTAGGGGCGTGGCAGAGGAAGCTAAGGACAACTGAGTATGAGAAAGAATGTTGCGAAACTGATTGTGATGGTGGTGGTTGCCTAAATTTAATCTGACTGAACTATTAGATTGTATGGTGTGGAATTATATGACAATAAAACTATTAAGACTAGAAAATAGTACTACCATCTTGCTTTGGTACAGCTGAGTGAGGGAAATTATTTTGACAGCCAGTCACATTTTCTTGGTCAACATTCTTAAAGAACTCATTCTACTTTAGGGCAGCACTAACTGTGAGTCAGAACTGACGCTAACAGTGGGTTTGAGTTTTTTATTTGTATGTGTGTGTGGTTGGTGGGGGTTTTGGTAGGGGGTACGGGGAAAGGTTGCTTGTTTTTGGTATATAACTGGTCTATGGAGCCAAATACCTTAATGATGTGTCCTTTAGTCTTTAAAAAATGTTTGTTGTACGGAAGGTAAGCAGACTTATAAAGGTTAACTTTATGAAATGATAATATTAATGACTCATTTGACCTTTTGCCATTTTTAGTGATCGCCATTGATATTGATCCTGTGAAGATTGATCTCGCTCGAAATAATGCAGAAGTGTATGGGGTAGCAGATAAGATAGAGTTTATCTGTGGAGATTTTCTCCTGCTGGCTTCCCACCTAAAGGCAGACGTTGTGTTCCTCAGCCCTCCCTGGGGTGGACCAGACTACGCCACCGCAGAGACCTTTGACATCAGGACAATGATGTCTCCTGATGGATATCCTTTGAAAGCCCCGCGTGTTTGGGTATAAAAGTCATTGTGAGGGGGTGTGTGTGTGAGTAATTGAAATTAATGAAGAGTAATATTTTCCAATAGCATCTGATAAGCTCCAGTTTCTTTAACATAAAAAGTAGGTATACGAAAATTATGTGATTTTTTAATTGCAAAGCAAGAGAAATGGAAAGCATGAAAGGATATTGTTGCACGATTGGAGAACCCCTCAAGACCTTTCCCCAGAGTTTGGGTGGTTTTCTTCAACACACATTGACTTCGGGGCTACTTCTTGGTATGTCTTGAATTGTTTTCTTTCTTTTTGTTGTTGTTAAACTTTCAGGTGCTGGAACAGACATTTCATTAAGAATAGCATTATTTTCTCCTTCATTCCCTGCTCCCCAAAACACTCATCTGTCTGACTTTAACAAAAAAAGAGATCCATTTCCAACTTAGTACTTAAAACTCAGAGTGTAGACTTCAATGACAAGAGCTGCTCATCTTATTTTTTCCTGGAAAGACGGACTTACTGCGTACTCCTGTCTCTTCTCTCTTTGCAGTAATTAGCAGTGGCAGCAGGACAGCGTGCCTGTCACTGCGCTTGGCGTCCTTCCACTAGAATAGTAGGTGAAAAGATTCCACCAGCTTCACTTCGGAGCCGAAGTGTGACTTGCTGGTGATGCCCTGGACTGCTAACTGCAAGGTCGGGTGCCAGAGGCCACTGTCCCTCCGCAGTCTCCAGTTCTCATCTCTGACTTACCAAGCATGTGCTGCTGAATTAGGAAATTGCTCCTTAGTCATTCCTTTTAGGTGTGGTCATGAGAATTTAAACTTGTGTTTTGTTGTTTACATATCAAAATGTAATGTTTAGATCGTTATATAATGAGTAAAGAACTCTCTGATCAGAAAATCGCGGCTGTTTCTGTTACTTTTCCTTAACTGCTCTCCACATTTGAAATTTTCAGGCTTTCCCAGAAGATCACTAATAATATTGTCTATTTTCTGCCAAGAAATGCTGATATTGACCAGGTGAGTGCTGAAGAACTTCTGTGAGCCTTTGGCCTGTTTCAGAGAATGGGAAGTAAACGATGTGTGTGTTTCCTTACGTGATAACACATGAGCAGAGTCCCGGCTTGGTGTCTACCAAAGCACTGCAAGTGTTTGTCAGATCCCCATCTATTGCATCTCCTCAGTCCCCACAACTGGCATAGGTATATAGGAGCGGGCTTTAAAAGTTATCTTTTAAATAGGAGTCTATCTTTTGATTCCATTTCCCTCCCCCAAATTTTTGAAGCGTGCATATATAAACACATATATATGTGTGCGCATTTATACATAAGTTTAAAATCATGATTATAAGAGCTTGTAAGCCCATCATGGGCCCATATTTGAGTAGATATGCAGAAAATGGAGTTAAGAATTGCCTGAAAAGGAAAGGCATTTTGTTCGATGCCAAGATAGAGTAAGGGGCTTAAACAAAAAGCCTGAGCCCCACTCAAAACTTTGAGGGGGAGAGGAGTTTTACTGTTGAAAGGAAGAGCTGCAGAGAAAAGGACTGCTGGGCTTTTGTCAATTTTGAGCAAGTCGTAGACTGAAGGCCTAGTGAATGGAAGCAGAACATTATCAGGAATAGTGGCAGAGAATGCGCCCCGCCGCTGCTCGGCAGACTCTTGCAGTGTGACTGAGGAGTCAAACACGCGATGTGAAGGGGATAAAGCCTGGGGCAGTGAAGCGTCAGGATCTTCATTGGCTGGTGCGGGCCCAACTCACGTAAGAAAAAACAGCTGCAAAACCTAATAATCGGAGCTTGGATTATACAAATTATGAATCTAGGAAAATTAGAAATTGTCACAAATGAATTCAAGGTCTATATTGAAATACAATGCAGTCTATAATAGGATCATATCTATCCTTCAAGAAATCCAATCAACACAGCTATTGCTCAGATTTACCCGCCACCACAAGAGCTAATGATAAACCTGGAGACTTCTTCAGTTGGCAATTGATCAGTCGTGACTGAAGTTGGAAACAGGGAACAGTAATTGGAAAATGTGGATTCGGTGACATAAATTAAGCTGAAGATGATAGAATTTTCAAGACCAAGTACTTGTTCATAGCAAATATCTTTTTTCAATAACAGAAAAAGTGACTGACTATAAATGTGGTTTTCTCCAGATGGAATACGTAGAAATCAAATTGACTATATTTCTGGAAAGAAACAATGGAGATACTCAGTATCAGTAGCTAAAATCAAACCAGGGGCTTACTGTAGAAGAGATCAACTGCACATATGTAAGTTTAGACTGAAGCTGAAGAAATTTAAACACGTACCAAAATACCAC
The DNA here is from genome assembly GCF_050624435.1 of Tenrec ecaudatus. Classification (NCBI taxonomy): domain Eukaryota; kingdom Metazoa; phylum Chordata; class Mammalia; order Afrosoricida; family Tenrecidae; genus Tenrec; species Tenrec ecaudatus. The sequence goes on from NC_134534.1 coordinate 84,310,791, forward strand.
CTTGGGCTTATCCCGCCTCCATTTCAAGGTCAGATTAGACACATTGAACCTTAATGAAAGAAAACGTGATGAGCTATAGATGACATCAAGAATATTGCATGTGAAGGAAGCAAAGGTCATTAAAAGGACAGGAAAGAAAGAAAGCATCAAAGAGGATGTGAGAAGAGACTGAAACTTGCTCTTGATCTGAGAGTAGCTATAGCAAATGGAAGAAATGATGCAACAGGTTAAATAGAAAATTTCAAAACCAGCTCAAGAAGCATTGCAATGAAATGTGCAAACACCCAAAGTTAGAAAACCAAAAACAAGAAACACTCAGCATATCTTAAACTGAAAGAACTTAAACAATTGAAGCTTCAAGTTGCAATATTGGAAGATTCTATGGGTAAAATATTGAATGGTGTAGGCAGCATCTAAGGAAGCTAGAAAGAGAAGATGGAAATGATATAGTCATTGGTTGACTGTCAGCTATTCGGGACCCAGTGTTGGTGAAAGAGGTTCAAGCTGTACTGTAAGCATTAGCTAAAAATGAGGTGCCAGAAATTGATAGGATACCAATGAAAATGTTTCAACGAGCTGATGCAGCCAGGAAGTCCGAGACAGCTACTTGGCCAACGGACTATAAGAGATCCCTGTCTGTACTCATTCCAAAGAAAGGTGACCCAACAGAATTCTCAGACTATCAAACAATATCTTTGATATCACATACAAGTAAAATTTTGCTGAAGATCACCCATCAACCGTTGCAGCAGTACGTTGACAGGGAGCTGAAATAGGCTGGATTCAGAAGAGAACATAAAACAAGGACAGTACTGCTGTTGTCCAATGGATTTGAAAGCAAAGGATACCAAAAAGATGCTACTTGTGTTGTGTAGACTATGCCAAGGCATTACGTGCCAAGGTGTGGACCGTGTAGAATAGGAATTCCAGAACTCACCTTGTGCTCCTGTGGAACTTGTACGTGGATCGAGAGGCAGTTGTGTGAGAAGAACAAGGGAATGCCGCATGGTTTAATAGCAAGAAAGGTGTGCAACAGGGCAGTGCCCTCCCATTCTACTTGATCTGTATGCCGAGCAGTTCATCAGAGAAGCCGGCATACATAAGGAAGATCGTGGCCTCGGCATTGGCGGAAGGCTTACTAACAGTCTTCCGATGTAGATGACACAATCTTGCCTGCTGAAAGTGAAGGCCTGAAGCACTTGCCGAGGGCTTAGCGATTGCAGCCTTAGTGTGGATTACCACTCAGTGTAATTAAAACAAATCCTCACAACTGGAACAGTAGATAACAGCATGATAAATGGAGAAAAGACAGAAGTTGTCAAGGATTTGTTTTATTTTGGCTTGGATCCACAATGATCACGGAAGCAGCAGTCAAAATATCAAACTGCATTGCATTGGGTAAATGCATAGCACAAGATCTCTTTTGAATATTGAAGAGCAAGGATGTCACATTTAGAACTGAGTCTACCTGACCCAAGCCATATTTTCCATTGCCTCATATGCATGTGAAAGTTACATATTAAATAAGACTGAAAAAATTGACACATTTGAATTGTGTTAGAAAAAAAGCAATGCAAAAATATATTTAAAGTACTGTGGCCTGCTAGAAGACAAACATCTATTTTGGAATAAATAAGGCCAAAGTGCTCCTTAAAGGCAAGGATCATCAGGCTTCATAAACTTTAGTACCGGCCTGAAGGACAGTGACCTGCCCCCTGTTTAAAAAGTTTGAGGACCCCTGTTTTACACTTTGGACATATCAGGAGAGACCTGCCTCTGGAGAAGCACATCATGCTTTGGTAAAGTAAAGGGGCCGCCCAAAAAACAAAATAAGGCAGTCCTTGGATGAGGTGAATTTACACAATGACTGGAACAGTGAGTTCAAGCATAGGAACAACTGTGAGGGTGGTGTGGAACCAGACAAGGGGTCTCATTTTCACCTGAGGGATTAATAATTCTAAAGCGAGGCAAGAGAAAGGCCTGAGAGGGATCCTATGCGTATCACCTCCAATTCTGCCGCACTTAGAAGCTCCTGGGTGCCTGCAGGCCGCTCTAATATGTAGCCTGAGTTGAGAACTACTGTCCAGCCTGGGTCAGCTCCAGCGACAGTCTCTAAAAATAGGATTGATGAACGCTGTGCGTGCTAACCCAGGCGCCCCATACCACAACTAATTACCTCACAAAGCAGACTCTGCAGTGCTGACTTATGGAGGGCCAGCTAGAGGTAGCATATCCAGGCTGCCCTCCTGCCTGGAGTGTCGCCAACTATCATGGTATTAGAGTGGGCAAGTGACTGCCAGAAGTTAGGTCCCACCCACTTCGCTCCCCATGTGCCCTGCACGGGGTTTCTTCCACAAAACAGCCCCCCACCCCCACCCCATTCTGTAAGGAAAGGAGGGCGCAAGAGCAGTTGTAAATCTCTTCCTTGTAGTCTTTCAAGCACATGCCACCTCTAAACCGCAGTCACCACCCCTACACACACATGCGCACACACACTCAAAGTGACACGCATATTTTTTAAGCCCCTGGAATAAGTAGCATGCTTCTAGACTTGAGATCCTCTGAGTTAAAAAGAAGAAAGGAAATTAGCAAGCTTAGGTTCCTCCTGGGGTTCAGAAAGAGGTGAAATGATATCTTGCTGCCAGGCATCTACTAGGGGGTTTCATCAAGTTCACGGGAAAATGGTATTAGAAGATAATGGGATTTTCTTCTTGAAGTCTCATTTATGAGCCATCCTGTCTGTACAGTTGATCTAGTGTTGATGTTAGTTTAATGCTCTTGAGTGGACCTTGGATCGTGTGACCCCATGTGTAACAGAATACACGGGGGCTTCAGAAAACTCATGGGAGAATGAAAGTTAAAAAAAATGGACTTTCCCCCCGAAGACGTCTCAGAAAAAGTTGCTTGGTCCCACATCTTCCTCACGACCATTGGTTGGTTTGAGTCTGTTGTTGTACCTTCTCTCCTAGGAGACCTGTTTTACAGCACTTGTTAGATGAGATTCTGTTGTGACCCTGGTGTTTTTCCTGAGCTAATTTTCAGTAGTAGAATACCAGGCTTTTCTTCCTGGTCTGTCTTAGTCTGGAAGCTTTGCTGAAACCTATCCACCACAGTGAGCCTTCTGGGATTTGAAATACTGGTGGCATCGTAGCAACACACACACACTAGAATACAACAAACACAGATGAGAGGTCTCAAAATAGGTGATGTCCATATAGGAAAATATTCAATTTTATGAAAAATGCTGCTGTTCATGTGATTCAACGCTGATTTTTAGACTCCCAAATAAGATATTGATTCATAAGTCTTGTTTCTTTCATCTGTATATACACTGTTTAATTTCATAAGGGATAAGATACATACTGGACTGTATTATCCTTATATTAAATATAAATGGTACATTTAGGTACTCAATAGGTCATCAGAAATTCAGTTTAGTGTCAAGGATACTGTAGATAGTTTTTACTAGTTGAATCTCCCAAGAGAAAGAAATTCACTTTTTGCTTTTTACACGTGGTTTTGATTCACTTTGGAAAACCTGCCAGGATGAGGGATGGTGGTTCATGCGCATCTTCTGCCTCTAGAGGGAGTAAAGACACTAGCCCCAAAAGCCATTGCCCTCAAATTGATCATGGCTCCGGACAACTTGAATAGGGCAAAGTAGAACTGCCCTTAAGGCCTGAGGCTGTAATTTTTACGGAAGCTGGCTGGCTCCTCTTTCTTTCACAGAACAACCAGTGAGTTCAGACCACCGACTTTTTCATTAGCAACCACGTGGTTAAGCCACTCTACCACCCGGGCTCCCTGTAAAGACAGTGGACAATCATGAAAGTCAAGTACGTCATTATGTTCAGTTTGGAATTCAGATGGAATAACATTGAAAAATCCCTTTTTACTTTTTCAAATGGAGAAAATTTATTTCATATGTAGAATTTTTTTAAAGTAGTTTTTGTGAGATCACAGGGTTATAGAGAAATTAATTAATTAGCTGTGTTGTTAAGAGACACTTAACATGTCATCATCCTGCACTAAACAGGTTGGGTCTCCCAAGTTCTCAGTCTGCTCTTTGAAACACAGGCTGCATTTCCCCACACAATGCCTGTAAAGGACAGTTAGCCTAAGCTTTACCAATGGACCTTTCATCACTTACATCAATGCAACCTTTCCTTGAAAGCAGAAAGTTGTCTGAGAAGAGCGTGGCCTTTAAAACTCATGCATTCAAAAGGCTATTCATCCTTTTGAGGCAAAAGGCACCGGTAGAGTTAGAAATCTCATGTATTTCATTAGATCACTCTGGAGAATAAGCAAATCAAGCCACTTTTATTGCGCAAACTTGGGACAGTGATTTGTCTAGTCATTCCACCCTGTGATCACAACCTTAGTGCCTGACTGGCACAAAGCACTCGGCTGTTACCACATTGTCAAAGAATTGCTCTGCTTCCGTTCCTGCTCCATCCCAGTTTGGTGAGAAAGACCAGGTGAGCATCAAATCACCAAAGCCCACGTAGACGTGCTCCTAAGTGCTGTGTGCCATGGGCACCTGTCCGGTCTTTTTGTGACTGGTTTTTAACCAGCTCTCCTCTTGGTAAAATCAGCTTCTTAGTCATGCTTTACAATTAAGGATAATAATTGAGGCTCTCTTAATAATTAGTCTAGTCTTCCCATGGGGAAATTGTCTCTTTTAGATCAGTATTGTTTGTTCTTGCGCTGCATATACAGGGGGGCTCCCAAATGGAATTAAAAGATGATGAAATTTTTCCACGACCTTTTTAAAGTTCTATTATTATGCTTTATCCCCTATTACTCTCAAGTGGATTCCAGTTCACAGTGACCCTGTATGACTGGAGCTGCCCCATCGTCTCCCACAGAGCGGAAAGGCCCTTCTCTGTGCACCATCACTGCTGCTCTGCCCGTTTTCACCAGCGTGGCTTACATATTTCATATTTCATTACTTCTCTAATAGAGCCATAGGACTTTTTTTTTCCTGTTCTCTCTAGTTTTTCTGCATCTCTCATTGTCCATAGTATTTATTATCTGTTCTTCCATTAGGATCTGTTTGGGAGATTTTAGACCCTGGGAGCTTGTTTGGAAGTCCTAGTGGAGAACCACAGCTTCTCATATAACCTTGACTGGAGGACAGTCCTCGTCTAGCTGGGGGAGTCGTCCTCTTCATCGGAGCGTGCCGCTTCAGCAGGCACGCACATGGAGCAGGGAGGGTGGAAGGAGACGCCCACCTAGCCAGCCAGTTCAGCCTAATCAACCCTGGAAGTCAGTGGTTGGCAGATGCTGAAGCCTAATATCCTTCATACCCTAGACGGGCTTCTAGTTTACCTTTCTCCCCCTTAGATAACTGCTCATAAGCTGCTAAGACCCCTCACCACTTAGGATTTAGGACACTGTGGCTTCTGTTAGGCACTTGCTCGTGGTGCCCCCTGAGATGATTCTAAGACCTTATTCCTTTGATGTATTTGCTTATGGCCAAGTTGATATAACTTCCTTTCCTGCATGCTTTACTGATTCCTATATACTGGACCTATATATTCATAGATTCATAGATATAGTCACATTGTGCTCTGCATGCCTTTTCAGCCTGCAAGTATCTACTCAAAGATTCTTGGCATTACTCTTAGCATGGGACTATGTATATAAGATTCCATTCTTGTATGCCTCTTGGTGTCTTGCCTTCATCCTTTTTTGCTGATCTCTCCTTTATCGTATATTGCCTTCACTTACGTCGTTATGCATCTTCGTGCTAGTTGGTGATTTACCCTCAGAAGTTATCTTTCCTCATTTTTTGTACTTTAAATCAATTTTGAGTTTTGAAAAATGCAGTTGTGAATGTTTGCATAACCCTAAATCTTCCATGCCTTCATTTTCACTAAAATAGTCCCCACTATATTTGTGAATTTTCTCCCGTGTCTGCCTTCATGGTCTCCATAGGACTGACATAAAATCTAATTGCTCTATTATAGTAGTCTCCCCAGTCTTCCAGTATTAATGAAGTGTACATTCCTTTGCAGTTCTCGAATGTATACAGGTAATAGATCAAAAACATGGCACATAATGCAGACCTACTAATCTTTAGTTGCTTACCTATCTATTCCTCTCCCTTCTGCCCTCACTCTACCCCACCCCCAACTGACTACGCTTAGAGAAAGCGGAAGGAACCAATTTGGTCAGTTAGACCTGCTTGTGAAAGATAAGGGGAGCAGCGGAAAATTAGGTTTGTTTGAAATAAAGTATTACTTATTGACCTGAAGAACATGTAATCTAAGGTCTAAAAACTTTAACGTAAAATGTGTGCAGTTTAGAAAATGAAGTACCAAAAAGCTAAACTACAAATTATTTTTAACGAGATGACTTTAAACTAGCAAGCTGTATTTTCTGAAATTCTTTTCTAAAGACTAAAAAGATGCTTATGTTTCCTTATTATATTTTTATATGGAGATTTCAAAATCCTCACAGGAAAGTTAATTATTTTGTTAGAGAAGTCAGAAAACTCCCATGAAAGTATATCCTCATTCCTGTTTTCCAAAGCATCCAAATGCAAGTGCCTGTTTTAAATGTATAAAAAAGGAAGAAATCGCCTGATCTTCTTGGGAAATGTTTTAAATGTAATGTTATTGGAGCTTATTATTTGTATAACCAAAAGTAGTTGTTGTCAAGTCAGTTCTGCTCATGGTGATCGACAACGGGTTTCTCAGAAGTAAATCATCGGGTCTTTTTCTGAGGGACGACTGGGTGAAACTTAACTATTTGGTTAGCACCTGAGCAAACTATTTGCAAAATACAGGGGCTGCATATTATTTGTATAGAACCACTCAAAAAAAATTTTTTTTCTAAATAAATTTCAGAAATTGCTTTTTTTTTTCTTCAGTGCCCTTTTTAGGAAGACCAGTGCTATTTTTCAGATCTGGGGAGACAAAGCCTATTGAAATGGTTTTCTAAATTGATGCAGCTGATTATTATTAAAACGAATTAAAATTTGCTTTACCTCTGCTTCCCCACCACGACCCCAACTTAATCTATTCTAGCAAGTTTTTTACTGGCTCAGTTGCCTTTATTTTACTTTGGATATTTCATTCCGTCCTTTCTTTTCTTGTATTTTTCTTCTACTCACTTCTATTCCCCTCCACACACGCTCAATTTTTTAAAACTTCCACTAACCAATCTCATTTTCCTTAAATAAGTTACTTTCTTAAAGGATTGGGTTTGATATAAGGGTAAGGCAAAAAGCATTGTTACAAAATCATTGAAAGCTTTATTAAACAAAAATATCACAATGAGAAGCTATGGTTTCTCAACATTTCACCCCCCTGCGTCTGTACACCTCTACGGGAAGTTTTTGTTTGTTTGTTTGTTTTTGTCTCTCTCTCTCTTTCTCTTTCTCTCTCTCACCCTTCATTGAAGAATTCTGCACCTTTCAGTTTCCACCATACAAACTGGCATCCCCAAGGAGCCAGAATTGTGAATTTAGGGAACAAAGAGATGTCTGATGAGGCAAGCCCCGAAGTGCAGAGTGCCCTACTGATGAAATCCTATTAGGGCAGCCCTCACTACCCTTCTCCAGTGCGCAGGGGCCTTGTTTGTTTCGGTTTGTTTTTCTTACATGTGGCGTTTTCCGTTTTCTTAAAACTTCATGATAAGCCCTCAGAATCATTCTGTGTCCTTCAAGAAAATCTTTTGAGTATTAGCCCTTTAGAAGCCCATAAGAATTATCACCAAAAAACCTTCTGAAGGGACCCATGGAGTTTAAGTGGCCTAGAAGATCAGCTTGGAAGCCAGTGTTTAGCTTGGATCTTTGCCCCATGGAGCAAATGATCACAGGAGCGCGTCTCGTCATGTGTGCTGTTGAGTTCATTCACACTCTTAGCCTTTAGGATGCAGTAGAACCGCCCCATCTGGTTTCTTCACAGGAGTGGATCGCTAGCTCTTTCCTCCCAGGAGTGGCTAATGAGTGACCTGCTGGACTTTCTTTTGGCAGCCAAGCACTTAGTCATTGTGCCATCGGGGTTTCTTCACTTTATTATAGTATACTCAAAAGGAGAGACGATGGACAATTGAGAGAACAGCAAATGACACCAATTAGAGTTGGAAAACTGAAGAGTAGAGTGTAGAATCCTCACCAGAGTATTTATCTTATCTGTCATACTTTCTATTGTATTCCTAGACTTGGATAACAGGTATTTAGTAAATATCATCAAAGCAATGAGAGGATAAGATGCTTCTGATAAAATGAAGTGGAAATTTTGCAAGGAAACAAGTCCAAAACTCACTGTTATCAAGTCCATTCTGACTTAGCCACCCGATAGGACAGGGTAGAATTGCCCTTACGCGTTTCTGAAGCTAAGTCTTCATGAGAGTCGAAAGCCTCGTCTTTCTCCTGCCGAGTAGCTGCTGGTTTTGAACTGCTGACCTTGTAGTTAGCAGCACAGTGGAACCATTATGCCACTCTTTCGGGGAAGGGTTATTAATTTTATGGAAGTAAATTAGCTGGTAGATATTTGGAGAGGATTTATTTGGCTTCTCTTCCTCTGAGTATTGTGGTTTATGATGTTGAAGAGATTAGGTCCCATACCGCAATGTAGTTCCACTGGTTTACCCTCCTCAAACTATTTAAACCCACCGAGAAGGAACTGGACATTGGAATGACCATTATTTCAAGGGCTTGAATGAAAAAGTAGAGTCTTGGTATTGGTTGATAAAGCACTAAGAATGAAAAGTTGTTTTAGGTTTTGCTCATGTGACTCTCTTCTGTTCCTTTTTTAGGTGGCATCCTTAGCTGGACCTGGTGGGGAAGTAGAAATAGAGCAAAATTTTCTGAACAATAAATTGAAGACAATCACTGCTTATTTTGGTGACCTGATCAAAAGATCAGCCCCTAAAACGTAGCTGACGGGGCCTGAGAAGCAATGCTGCCTGGTGGTCTCAGACACCAGTAATTCCTGTGTTCCCTTATGTTTTGGACCCACTTGTCTTATGTAAGCATACATAATGAAGTCTGTCACTCACCGGAGCCCAATATTTAGATTTATAAAGTACTCTTGAGATCTGTGGGTAGTATTCACCATGTACATATTTTAAGATATAAGTGTCTTGTATCAAAAGAACAGGGTGTATATATCTATATATCTGTTTAATCTTGACTTAGCGTCTTCATATATGCAATTTTTAAAATCCATTGTTGTTCATTGCTATCAAGTCCATTTTGACGCCCCTGTCAGCCCTAAGTGAGAGAAGAGCTGCCCCATAGGGTTTTCTAGGCTTTAGTCTTTCTAGGTTTGCTTAAGGCAAGCAGATCACCAGGTTGGCAGTGAGAGCTTAACCATGGCACCAACGGGGATCTTCCTTTAACATAGATTAAAAGAAACAAGAAATGCTGTTCTCTCTACTCATTTACCTTCTATTAAAATAAATGTTATTCATTTGAGACTAGAAACAAGCAGAAAACCAAACTCACTGCCATTGTGTTGATGCCAACTCATAGTGACCTTATAGGACGGTAGAACTGTCCCTTTGGGTTTCCAAGGATGTAAATCTTTACAGGAGTAGAGAAGCTAATCTTTATTCTGCAGAGTGGCTGGTGGGTTCAAACTGCTGACCTTGTGGTACAGCCCAACTTAGGACCTACTGCTACACCCAGGGCTCCTTAAAACAGTATAGGATAACACAAAATGAAAAAGTAAAAGCCATTTTTCTCTTACTGATGCACTGTTCTACACCCCCTTACAAACGCACACACACACACTTGTTTAATTAACAGTATATACAGCTAAATGCTTTACTCTTTTTAATGTTCATTTTGCATTTTCATCTAATGGCCTAACCATAACTCATCTAACTAGTTCCCTGTGAATGAACACTTAGGCTGCTTTTCATATAATGTGATTGCCAATTGTTTGCATTGCTCTTAAATATTAAAATGCTATTGAACAAGTGTACCCATGGGACAAATCTTTTTTTTGTTTGTTTTTATTTAAAACGTATTATTAGGGGCTCATACAACTCTTATCACAGTCCATACATATATATACATCAATTGTATAAAGCACATCTGTACATTCTTTGCCCTAATCATTCTCAAAGCATTTGCTCTCCACTTAAGCCCTCTGCATCAGGTCCTCTTTTTTTTTTTCCCTCCCTCCCCGCAACCCCCCCTCATATGCCCTTGGTGATTTATACATTGTTATTTTGTCATATCTTGCTCTATCCGGAGTCTCCCTTCCCCCTTCTCTGCCGTCCCTCTCCCATGTGGATCCCTGTAATCAGTTCCCCCTTTCCAACCCACTCACCCTACACTCTCCCAGCATCGCCCCTCACACCCTTGGTCCTGAAGGTATCATCCACCCTGGATTCCCCATGGGACAAATCTTAGCCCTCCTTCACCTGCCAGCTCTGAGCATCATCAAACATTTCAACTTTTCCTCTCATGGAGAGAAAATGGTATCTTACTGGCTGTGTTTTCCTGCTAATAAACAAGACTTTATGTTTTCATATATTTGTCATTTAATTGTGTGCCTCCTTTAAACCTATTCCTATTTTTAAAAATTTTTTTAGATTGTTACATTTTTCTGTTGATGTGTTTTTTGCATTCTTTGTGAACTAGAAAATTATCTTATTTTTTTGGTTTTTGCCATATGTAAGTTTTTTATTTTCTAAAGTGTTTTGTTTTTTACTTGTCACACATATCAGTCTTTTTGTGTTTTGTTTTATTTTTCAGTCATGTATATCAGTCTTATTCTTTTTTGTTCCTGCTTCTGGGTCTTGCACCCTTCAGGCCCTGTAAGAATATTCCTTCAAATCCCAGAGTAAAAGTATATGTGTATTCAGTTCGTTTCCCTAGAAATGCCTTCATTAAATGTTGTTTTTCCATCTAAAATTTGCTTGACCATTATATTATTTTGGATTTAATGTTGTTATATTGTCACTGTAAAAGTAACAGGTCTATTTTGTAATATAAAACTTTATTTTTTGTATTAAAATGACAATAAAACAGGAGGAAGACTGTGTTCTTAATTATTCACCTGAAAAAAAAAAGTATCCAATCATTTTCCCAAATAGTTAATTGATGCTAGAATCCAATGATCCAAGGTGAGATGGTTACACATTTGCCATGGGGTGAAATTTGGGACCCAAAAATGAGTGTGTTAAACACAAAAAAGAACATGATTTTGGCCCAGATGGGCCTGGGGTAATCTATTGTTTTCAATAAACAATAGAAATGTGGATGATTGATACTAAATTAAAAAGAAGTTGGATTGCAGAAGAGCAATGCTGATTTTATTATCTTGAACCTTTATAACATGCAGGGGCTTCAAAAAGTTTCTGGGAAAATAGAATTAAAAGATAATGAAATTTTTTCATGAACATTTTGAAACCCCCTTGTATATCCTCTGTAATGAATTGCATTTGAAATACCGTATATACTCAAATATAAGCCATCCCGAGTGTAAGCCGAGGCACCTAATTACCGGGGAAACCAGGAAAACTGATTGACTCGAGTATAAGCCTAGGGTGAGAAATGCAGGATGTGAATTAATACAGAAACCAGACGGAAGAGATGGAGCGCAGCCACAGACACATCCTTACCAGTTCAACTGCCGGCGTAAGTGAATCAGTATAGGTGCTTCTGCGAATTGGAGCCGGCCACGTCATAGGACAGCTCTGATTGGTTAGATGTGAGTAAAGAAACATTCAAAGCCCTACAGTGTCAGCGGGGCTTTGAATGAACAGTGGAGGAATGGCAATCACCGCAAGATGCTAGACCTCGCTGGGGTACCACTGACCCGTGTATAAGTCCAAAAATGTGCTGAAAAACTCGGCTTATACACGAGTATATACAGTAGTCACTGAAAGTTAAATTTGTAATCAACTGCATTATCAAAATCAGTTAAGTATTTTTTAACAATTTTATTGGCACATAGACAATTCAGTAGTTAAATCATGGCAAGATTAGCTGTACAATCATTACAATCAATTTTAGCACATTTTCTTCATTGTATTTCTTGTTAACTCCCCATTTCCCCCCAAACCTTCCCTTCCATACCCCCAAGAAACCATTAATAGTCCAACATGATGTATTTTTCTCTACTGGATATGTTAAAAACCCATCACCATTTTAAAGATAGTAGCAGCATTGGTCATAGATCGTCTAGGCATTCCCTAGAGCTAAAGTGTGTCATAAAGCCATAGAAGACTAGAGTAAAACAGTCAACAGCTATTCGTTTTTTGACATTTCCCTTTTCATGTTTTCTCCCATTTTGTTGCTTGTGTTCATTTTAAAGCCAATTTTTCTTGCTTTTACATAAGTTTATATTGGTTAAGCTGAAAGCTGAACCAGAATGTATGTATTCTTGCACATGAATGAAGATGACAGATGTGTAGACTCAGTACGCTAGTACTCAAGAGTTAAAATAAACGTGATCTATTATTTCAGTTCTATATCCAAACAAAATCTCACAAAGAAGCCAAGTGCATAAAGTGGGGAAATCGAAGCCCCTGGAGCCGTTTCGCATAGAGCCAAGTAAGGAAGTCAGCAGCCGTTGCTCTTGCCCAAGCCTTCCTCTTTTTCCTGCTCAACTGCAAAGTGTTTTAAAGAATAGCTTACAAAAATGAATGTACACTTTGACCATTAGATATGAAATGAGCCATGAAAAAAGCTTTCTCTAACCTCTTTATACCCATTTCTCACATTTCTGCTTCCAGAATCTACCATGAACACTTTGGCATCTGCCCTTTGAGACCTTTCTCTGCAGTAAAAGTACATGCCGTACAGAGTGGAATGAGATTTGATTGTGCCGAAACTTTTTTCATAGTGTATCTTCCATATTTTTCCATATCAGTGCATACATTTCTAACATACATTGTACAAATTTTTTAGACTTGCTCTAACCATTTTTAGATTATGAAATTTTTTGGTAACTGCACATTGTACTGCTGTGTGTATTTTCTAGATCAGATTGAATCCTAGAACTGAAATCTGGTATTTGTTACAAGTCAAGTTGCTCTTCAAAAAATGTATAACCTCTTATCAAGGAATAGGAAAATGCATTGCATGTGTTTTCCAATGTATTTGTTCCAGTCTGATGTTATTTCACTTTGCATGCCCTAATCGTGAGTTGTGAGCAGTTTTTTCTTAGACTACCCAAGTGTAAGAGCCCTGCGTAGTGTTCTGGCTTACAAATTGGGCTGCTAACAGCAAGTTTAGCAGCTTAAACCCACCAATGCTCCAGCTGCTCCTTGAGAGGAACATGAGGCTTCTCCCATGAAAGTTTGTAGCCGCAGAAACCCACAGGGGGACTTCTACTTCTATTGGGTTGCTGAGTCCAAGTCCATTTTATGACACTGTATTACCAAGTGTACCCCCCAAACTGATGCTGTCAATTCAATTCCAACTCATAGCAACCCTGTAGAACGGACACTGCTGTGTATCGTTACAGAAGCAGCCTGTGGTGCTGTTGGACTGTGACAAAGTTGGGGAAGTGAAAACTCCCAAAGCAACCTGCCATTGGGAAGGCCAAATTCTTCAGCAGAGAATTGCTGAAGAGTAGATTAAGCATGGGTGTTGGGGGAGGGAAATCTGTGTCCTTGTGGCTTGAAGCTATGTGGAGATTTAATTATATGTTGAAATGCTTACCACTTATTAAAAAAAAGAATTGAGACTCATTTGTGGATTTAACCATGTTAAGGCAGTCTTTCACATTATTAACTGAAGAAAAATGGGTGTCCTTTATATATTTTTTTAAGAATAGAAAACACAAAGAAGCAGCCAAATCAAGACAGCAGGGTGAATACCTAATGATTTCCCATAGAAACTCTTGTGAAATTGCCCTTGTTTGATGAGAGGAAGGAGGAGGAGGAACATTGTGGTGATGGACAAGACTGCTTGGTGAAACCTTCCCAGGCTTTGTTCTGCTACAGCTGTGACTAGCTTTTCCCAAATATTCTTGTAATAAGTAAATGTTATTCTTGGATCCTCCATAAAGTCAACAAGCAGAATTTTTTGAGCATCTCAAAAACTTGCCATGACCTTCACTCTTGACCTGCCTGCTTTTGCTTTCACTGGACCACTTCCACCCCTTGGTCACTGTTGCTTTAGTGATGCTTTCTCATCAAAATCATACTGGTAAAGCTATATTTTATCTGTTATAATTCATTGAAGAAATGCTTCAAGATATTGATCCTATTTGTTTAAAAATCCATTGAGGATCTGGGGGGAAGCTGTGTTCTTCATCGGTACTACCTCGCACCCTAATTAACCCATCTCCTCTCCTAAACCCCTCTATGAGGGGATCTCCATTGGCCGACACTTGGGCCTTGGGTCTCCACTCTGCACTTCCCCCTTCATTCAATATGGTGTGTGTGTATATATATATATATATATATATACACACACACATATATATACATACATACACATATACATATACACACATATATCTTTTTTTTTTTTTGCATGATGCCTTATACCTGGTCCCTTTGGCACCTCGTGATCGCACTGGCTGGTGTGCTTCGTCCATGTGGGTTTTTTGCTTCTGAGCTAGATGGCCGCTTGTTCACCTTCAAGCCTTTAAGACCCCAGACACTATCTCTTTTGATAGCCGGGTAGTACCGATGAAGAACACAGCTTCCCCCCAGATCCTGGATGCTTCCTCCCCCCAACTACCATGATCCGAATTCTACCTTGCAGGGCTGGATAGGGCAGAGGTTGCACACTGGTACATCTGAGGGCTGGAGGCACAGGGAATCCAGGGTGGATGATACCTTCAGGACCAAGGATGTGAGGGGCGATGCTGGGAGAGTGGAGGGTGAGTGGCTTGGAAAGGGGGAACTGATTACAAGGATCCACATGTGACCTCCTCCCTGGGGGAGGGACAGCGGAGAAGGTGGGGAAGGGAGACTCCAGATAGGGCAAGATATGACAAAATAACGATGTATAAATTACCAAGGACACATGAGGGAGGAGGGGAGCGGGGAGGGAGGGGGGAAAAAAAGAGGACCTGATGCAAAGGGCTTAAGGGGAGAGCAAATGCTTTGAGAATGACTGGGGCAGGGAATGTATGGATGTGCTTTATACAATTGATGTATGTATATGTATGGATTGTGAGAAGAGTTGTATGAGTCCCTAATAAAATGTAAAAAAAGAAAAGAGGAGAAAAAAAAAGAAAATGATTAGGGCAAAAAAAATCCGTTGAAACTTTTGCTCTTATCTGCAACTGATCGAGGTGCAATAGTTTTATCACCCCTAAAAGTTTACTCAACTTTTAACTTTTCAGTCAGAACTGTGAAACCTCAACTAAATTGAGATGTCTACAGTGTTGACTATTTTCCTGCTGCTAACCAGTCTTCATCAACTTCGGTTCCCTTCTTAGAATCTATATAGGTCATTGTCTCTACAAACTTTTTCAAAAGCATCAATAAATTTACGAATCTTCTACGCATGAATTTGATATTCATACTTCAACTTCAGCAGCATTTATATTGCTATGACAGGAACTTTTTTCAAACTGATGTCTTAATGCCTCAAACAAGAGCTATTGTTAGTTGCCATCAAGTTGGTTCTGACTTAGAGCTAAACTATGCATGAGAAAATGGAACATTGCCCAGTCCTGTGTCAACCTCACAATTGTTCCTACGCTTGAGACCACTGTTGGAGCCCTGGTGTCAATCCATCTGATTGAGAGCCTTCCTCTTTCTCTCTGCCCCTCTCCTTTACCAAGTATGATGCCCTTTATCAAGGATGCATCGCTCCTGACAATATGTCCAAGAAATGTAAGACGAAGTCTTGCTATCCTTGCCTCTAATGAGCATTCTAGCTGTACCCAAGACAGATCTGTTTGCCCTTTTAACAATGCATGACACATTCAATATTCTCCAGTACCCCAATTTAAATTCATGGATACTTCTTCAGTCTTGCTTATTCAATGTTCAACTTTCACATGCATATGAGGCAATGGGGAATACCACGACATGGATCAGGTGCCCCTTAGTCCTCCACGTCACACCTTTGCTTTGCAGAACTGTGACGTATTCTTGTGAAGCACATTTGTCTCATGCAACTCCTCTTTTGGTCTCTTGACTGCTGCTCCTTGGCATTGATGTTGGGCCCAAGCAAGACACAGTCCTTGACAAATTCAATGTCTCCATTTGTCATCATGTTACAGATAGGTCCAGAACTGAGGATTTTTATTTTCTTTACATTGTGTTTCAATTCCTCCTCACTTTCAGCAAACAAGGTTGTACCATCTGCTTATCACAGGTTGTTAATAAGCTTTCCTCCAATCCTGATGCCACATTCTTCATATAATCCAGCTTCTCTGTCATCAAAGTGACATCGTTGCCATCGAAAACTTTCAAGAGCCCTTTTACAGCAGATTTGCTCAATACAGTATATTATTTAATATCTTGACTGCTGCCTCCATGAAAGTTGATTATTGACCCAAGTAAGATGAAATCATTAACTTCAATTTCTTCTCCATTTATCATGTTTCTACCAGTCCAATTTTAAGGGTTTCTGTTTTGTGGAGAAAAGAAATTAAATGCATACAGATTTTATGTAATTTAATCATCAATATAAACTGTTAATGAACCCACCACTTGTCTGTCAGCTGTTCATACTGTGGTGGGTTGTGGGTTGTGATGTTGGAAGTTCTGTCGCTGGTATTTCAAATGCCAGCAGCGCCACTCCAAGGGAACGGGTTTCAATGGCACTTCCTGGTGAAGAAGAGACTATGACGAAGGACTTGGAGGACATAGACACTGCAAAGATATGTCTAACATCTTCAGATACTGGAGGCCTAATGAATGGAAGCAGAACATTGTCAGAGAGCAAGAGTGGAAGAATGGGCCCTGGAAGTCGGAGGGCACTTGGAAAGCGGCTGAGAAGGAGCGGCTTTCTCAGAGTGAGGTCAACAGTGGTGACACGAGTGGGGTGCAGCCTGTGGAAGTGGAGCCTTTGGAATCTTCATCTGCTTATGAGGCACAACTCAAGAAGATATAGGTACAAAATAAGCTAATGATAGGGACATGGAATGTACTGAATATGAATCTCGGAAAACTGAAGATTGTGACAAATGAAATGGAACATACAAAAATTGACATCCTAGGTGTTCGGAAGCTGGACTGATCTGGGTACTGGCCATTTTGAATCAGAAATCTTATGATTTACTATTCTAGGAGTGACACAGTCAAGAAGAATGGCTTTGCATTCTCAAAAAGGACATCTCAAAATCAACCTTGAAGTGCAATGCTGTCTGTGAAAGGATGGTATCAAATCACCTTCAAAGAAATCCAATCAATACAAATATTATTTAAAATATTTTCACCAAAAGCTAATGATGAGGAAATTGAAGAATTCTACCAATGACTTCAGTCATAAATTGATGAAACATGAAACCAAGATGCGTTGATAATTACTGATGCTTGGAATTCAAAGGTAGAGACAAAGGAAAGAACAGTAGTTGGAAAATATGGCATTGGTGATAGAAATGAACCTAGAGATGGAAATTTTTAAAAATTTTATTGGGGGCTCTTACAGCTTCTATAACATTCCATACATCAATTGTATCAAGCATATGTGTACATATGTTGCCATCATCAATTATAAAACATTTTCTACTTGATTCCTTGGTATAAGCTCTTTTCCCCCCACCCTCATGAATCCTTGATCAATTATATATTATTATTATTATTTCATATCTTACACTGTCTGCTGTCTCCCTTCGCTCACATTTCTGTTATTTGTCCCCTTCAAGGTGGGGGGGGGGGGCTATATATCCAACCTTGTGATGGGTTCCCCCTTCTCCCCATTCCCCCTTCCCGACCATTCCCCTACCCTCATATCATGACTCCCACTACTGTTTCTGAGGAGGTTATCTGTCCTGAATGTTATGTGTTGAGATCTCTTATCTGAACAAATGTGTGTTCTCTGATTTGACCAGATTTGTAAGGTAGAATTGGGTCATGGGTGGGGAGGGAGATGTGGGGGGAGCATTCAGAAACTAGAGGAATGATGTGTGATTCATTGGTGCTACATTACACCTTGGTTCAATCACCCCTCCCTTAGAACTCTTCTGTGAGAAGATATCCAATTGTCTACAGGTAGGCTTTGGGTCTCCACCCCAAATCCCCTTGTTCGCCCTGATACAGTTGTTTGTTTTGGATCTTTTGATACCTGATACTTGATCCCCTCAACACCTCATAATCACACAGACTGGTATGCTTCTTCAAGGGCCTTGTTTGCTTCCCTGCTGGATGGCTACATGTTTAACTTCGAACCTTTAAAACCCCAGATGCTATATCTTTTGTTAGCTAGGCACCATCTGCTCTCTTCACCACATTTGCTTATGTACTCATTTTGTCTTCAACAATCATGTCGGGAAGGTAAGTATCAAAGAGTGCCAGGTTATAGAGATACAATTTTGCAAGACCAATGACTTATAACAAATACCTTATTTTCCAAAAACACACAAAAAAAGCAGCTATACACATTGACTTCTCCAGAAGGATTACACAGAAATCAAACTGACTACATCTGTGGGAAGAAATGATGGAGAAACTCCATAGCAGCAGCTAAAACCAAGCCAGGGGCAGACTTTGGAATAGGCTATCAACTGCTTATGTAAGTTAAGATCAAAGCTGGAAAAAAAATTCAAACAAATCCACAAGATCCGCATTGCAACCTTGAAACTACTTAACCTGAGTTTTGAGAACATCTCAATGACATCTCAATTTTGAGAACAGCATTAAACCCTAATACAGAAAACCCTATACATTGTGGGTGGACATAAAACAATCATTTAAAAAAAACCAACTCATGATTCATGAAGAAAGCAAAAGGTCATTAAAAAGACAGGAAAGAAAGAAAAGATGTAAGTGGATATGCCCACATTGGCTCTTAACTATAGACTAACTAAAGCAAATGGAGGAAACAATGCAGTCAAAGAGCTGAATAGAACATTTAAAATGGTAACTCCAAAAGATGAAGTCAAATAGTTACTGAAATGTTCAAACACCTCGAGTTAGAAAACCCAAAAGGAAGAACAAGCTCAGCATATCTTAAACTAAGAGAACCGAAGGAAAAGGTTCTAGCCTTGAGTTACAATATTGGAAGGTTCTTTTAAAAATTATTATTATCAATAAATCATTTTATTTGGGGTTATTACAGTTCTAATAACAACCCATACATCAATTGTATCAAGCTTATTTACACATATATTGCCATCATTTTCTAAATATTTTTGAGCCCTTGATAATAGCTCCTCTTTTTTCCCTTCCTCACCCACCCTCCCACCCTCAGGGACCCCTAGATTACAAATTATTATTTTCATATCTTACACCATCCACTGTCTCCACCCACATTTCTGTTGTTTGTCCCCCTGGGGGTGGGTTATACATCAATCATTGAAGATGGTTCCCCATTCCCCCCCTTCCCCCCACCCTCATGGTATCGCTATTCCCATTACTGCTCCTGAGGGGTTTATCTGTCCTGGATTCCGTGTGTCGAGAGCTCTTATCTGTAGCATTGTACATGTTCCAGTCTAGCCTGATTTGTAAGCTAGAACTGTGGTCGTGATAGTAGGGGGGAGGAAGCATTAAAGAACTAGAGGAATGTGTGTGTTTTGTTGGTGCTATGCTGCATCCTGGCTGCCTCATTTTTTTCCTTGTGACCCTTCTGTGAGTGAATGTCATATTGGAAGAATCGATTAGCAAAATATTTAATGATGCAGAAAGCATACAAAAAAGATGGAAAAAATGCACAGTCGCTGTACCAAAAAGAACTAGTCGATATACCACCATTCCAAGAGGTAGCATATGATCGAGACCCAATGGTACTGAAGAAAGAAGTCCAAACTGCACTGAAGGCACTAGCCAGCTACGGGCTGCAGGTACTGACAGAACACCAATCGAAATGTTTCAACAAGCTGATGAAGCACTGGAAGCACTCACTAGTCTATGCCAGGAAATTTGGAAGACAGCTACTTAGCCAGTTAAGAGATCCATATTTGTACCTATTTCAGAGGAAGGTGACCCAACAGAATGCTCAAAGTATTCAATAATATCATTGATAATGCATACAAGCAAAATGTTGCTGTCGATCATCAACAATGTTGTAGCAGTACATTGACAGGGAGTTTCCAGGGGTACAGGTCAGACTCAGAAGAGGACTTGGAACAAGGGATATCATTGCTGATGTCAGGTGGCTCTCCACTGAAAATAGACTATCCCAGAAGATGTTTACTGGTGTTTTATTGACTGCAAAGGCATGCTACTGTGTGGACCATAATAAACTGTGGAAAACTTTTAGAAGGGTGAGAATTCCAGAACACTTCATTGTGCTCCTGTGGAACTTGGACATGGATCAAGAAGCACTTGTGCAAACAAAACAAGGATTAAAATCAGGAAAGGTATGTAACAGGGTTGTAGCCTCTCACCATACTCATTCAATCTGTATGCTGAGCAAATCACTAGAGAAGCTGAATTATTTGAACAGGCCGCATCAGGATTAGAGGAAGACTTACAATATGCAGATGACCCAACCTTGCTTACTGAAAGTGAGGAGGACTTGAAGCACTGTCTGGTGAAGATCAAAGACTGCAGCTTTCAGCATGAATTACACATCAATGTAAAGAAGACCGAAATCCTCATAACTGGACTCCTAGGTAACATTGTGATCAATGGAAAACATGGAAGTTGTTCAGGTTTTTGTTTTGCTTGGCACTACAATCAATGCTCATGCAAGCAGCAATCAAGAGATCAAAAGACACTTTACATGAGGCAAGTCTACTGCACAAGACCGCTTTAAAGTATTGAATACCAAGGACATTTCTTTGGACTAAGGTGCATCTGACACAATTCAAGGTATTTTCCATTGCCTTATACACATGTGAAAGCTGGGCATTGAATAAGGAAGACTGAGAAGAATGGATACATTTGAATTGTGGTACTGGAGTAACATTTTGAAAATACCCTAGACTGCTAAAAGGACAAACCAATCTATCTTGAAAGAAAAAGGCATTGGGTCGGGGGGAGGCAGGGAGGAAGGGAAAAGAGAGGAGCTGATACCAAAGACTCAAGTAAAAAGAAAATGTTTTGAAAATTATGATGGCAACGTATGTAAAAATGTGCTGCCGCCATGTTATCAGGAGATGATGCTTATCTAAAGTAAATGAGACAAGGTCTCACCATCCTTGCTTCTAAGGAGCATTCTGGCTGTACTTCCAAGACAGATTCCTTTGTTCTTTTGGCAGCCCATCATCTCAATATTGTTTGCCAGCACCACAACTGAAATGCACCATTCTTCTTTGGTCTACTGCTGCTTGCATGAGCCTTAGTTGTGGATCCAAACAAGATGAAACCTGGTTGACTTCAGTCTTTTCTCTGTTTATCATGGTTACCTATTGGTCCGGTTGTGAGGATTTGGGTCATCATTACTTTGTCCTTAAATTCCTCCTCACTTTCAGCAAACAAGGTTGTGTCATCTGCATATCACAAGTTGCTAATAAGCCTTCTTCCAATCCTGATACCACATTCTTCATATATCTAGCCTCCCTGATGATTTACTCAGCCTACAGATTGAATAAATATGGAGAGAGGAAACAACACTGATAATAATCATTCTAGACTTTAAACCATGCAGTAGTCTCTTGTTCTGTTCTCACTACGTTTCCCTGATCCATGTACAGGTTCTACACGAGCACAAACTGGTTGATCTGGAGTTCACACTCTTCTCAAGGCTTGTGTCCACACAACTGAATGATTTTGCATTGTCAGCGTTTACAGTAGAAGCCCTTAGTCCATTGATGAGTCCCCATGTGAATTAAGCCTCCATTGAATTCCTTCTGATCAGTCACTGGTGGTGTGAATAGTGTTGCTGTTAGGCCGAGTGATTTACTATGATTTACATATTTCTGTATCAACTTGTTGCCATGAGTTTTCATGTGCTTTGCGGATTATCTCACCCAGAACGGTGGGGAAATAAGGGACAGTCCCCATTCCGTTTTATGTCCGGAGCCATGAGGCCTGGCCATAACCTTGCCTGTCCGGAGCCGAGGCCCGGCCATTGTCTTGATCTTTATTGCCTGAGCTCTGTAACTTTCCACAGGAACGCACAGTTGCTGTTTGTTCTGCGGTCAATGCTCTCAGGGAAACACCTGCGGCTTGCTTCCCCCATTTATTGTTCTCAGGGAAACACCTGCGGCTTCTTTCCCCCATTACTGGCCTATATAAGCTGTAACCTTCCATTTAATGAAAGAGACTTGATCAGGCTACTTGTCTTGTTTCCATTTCTCGTGTCTCTTGTCTCCTCAATTTGCACTCCCTCCTCCAGGGTCCGCGTTGAAGTTCTGGCAGGTTGGGACATCTGGCGCCCAATGTGGGGCCCGGATACGAGGGATACCTTGACAAAGAAGGTGCCAAAGGAGGCCGGCGAGTAAAAATGAAAGAAAAATCCTTCGGCAGTCACGGGAACCTGCCACGCCGAGACAGAAGGTGAGTAAAAGCGCCTGAAAATGGGAAGAGAATTAAGCCAGCATCAGATTTATGTTAAACAACTGAAAGAGGCTTTAAATACACGAGGAGTAAAGGTTAAAAGTTGTGATTTATTTAAATTTTTTGACTTTATAAAAAATACTTGTCATTGGTTTCCGCAAGAAGGGACAATCGACATAAAATGATGGAAAAGAGTTGGTAATGCTTTGGAGGATTATTATGAGGTCTTTGGATCGGAAAGAATTCCTGTTACAACTTTTTCTTATTGGAATTTAATTAAAGATTTGATAGAAAGGAGAGTTGTCCACAAATAACGGTGGCCATGGCCCAGACGGAAGAACTAAAAGAGCAGTAGAGTTTGTTCCTTTGCTAGGAGGTTTGGGAATTACCACTGCAGTGACATCTGGAACTGCAGGTTTCAGCCTTTCCCTTACCCAATATACCAAACTGTCTAGACAATTGGTTTCAGATGCACAAGCTTTATCAAGCACCATACAAGATCTGCAAGATGAGGTAGACTCTTTAGCAGAAGTAGTGTTACAAAATAGAAGAGGTTTAGACTTACAGCAGAACAGGGAGGTATCTGTTTGGCTTTACAGGAAAAATGCTGTTTTTACGCCAATAAGTCGGGTTGTCAGAGACAAGATCAGACAACTACAAGAAGACCTGGAGAAGCAAAGAAGAGAACGGGCTTTTACCCTCTCTCTTACCACTTTTGGGCCCCTTGGTTAGCCTATTACTCTTGCTCTCACTGGGACCTGTGGTGGTTAACAGCTCATGGAATTTATCAAGCAACAGATTGAGGCCATCCGGCAAAGCCTGTACAGGTCCGTTACCACCGCCTTGAGATGTGCGAACAGGGTGGCTCATACGAGTAGTTATGATAAGACCCCCTGCCCTTGTGTGCTGAACTGGACAGTCAATGACGGGTAAGATCGGCACAAGACATACCAACCTAAGACAGACATTGGTTTGCTCTTATTTTATGAAAGCATTCCATTGATCAATGACGGGTAAGGATGACTCTTGATGCTGACAACCTAAGACAGACGCAGTTCCCGAAGGGATCTCTCTTGGCTTTACAAAATAAAAAAGGGTGACCTGTCCGGAGCCATGAGGCCCGGCCATAACCTTGCCTGTCCGGAGCCATGAGGCCCGGCCATTGTCTTGATCTTTATTGCCTGAGCTCTGTAACTTTCCACAGGAACGCACAGTTGCTGTTTGTTCTGCGGTCATTGCTCTCAGGGAAACACCTGCAGCTTGCTTCCCCCATTTATTGTTCTCAGGGAAACACCTGTGGCTTGCTTCAACCATTACTGGCCTATATAAGCTGTAACCTTCCATTTAATGAAAGAGACTTGATCAGGCTACTTGTCTTGTTTCCATTTCTCGTGTCTCTTGTCTCCTCAATTTGCACTCCCTCCTCCAGGGTCCGCGTTGAAGTTCCCGCGGGTTGGAACAGTTTTGAACATGTATTTAACCCTTTGGTAAAATGGAATGCCTCCTTTGGACTCATGCAATAGAATATTTCCAACCATTTTAAAATGGGTTAACTTAACTAACAGAACTTGACAATCATGTGGCTTCCTTTTATATGTTTGTACTGTGTTGAGAATGTTGTGCAGTTGTTAATCCTCGTAGCGTGAAAGATAATAAGCAAAAAACACAGGCAGCAAGTGAGTGATCTTTTAGCCTGTTATAAAGAAAGTGTTTAACATTCTCCTAATATGGCTCATGCTTAACGTGAAAACAGCTTGTGAGGCAGCTAAACTGCTGGGTGAAAGTCCACCATGGACTTCCTTTCCCTTCACAGCATGCTATCTGAGTTTCGCCCCACCCCTCTCCTTAAGAAACTGTCTTTTTGTGCTCTTTAATTAGATAGTCCTTGTAAGAAAGTACACTATAGAAAACCTATTAATTTTTTATTGGTATAACAAAGTCTTTCCAAAGCAAAATATGTCCAAATTATAGAAATGTTGCCTCCAAGTGGCATTATTTAGAATTCATGTATATATTTTATTTTTCAAAGAGTTTCATTTGTAATCCATGACATGAGTATGGTTATGAGTTAACTTGTTTTAATATTTTGGAGAATTAATGAGATTATTAATTCGATGGATTTTGTGTGTGTATAGATATAGATGTACCTTAGAAGCTAGACATTTACAAATAATTTAAAGTAAATATTGCCGAATAGGTTTCATTACAAAGGTTGGTGGAGGTGGGGTATTAAGGAAAAAACTTGTTTTCCTTATTCTTTTCCCACCTGAGCCATGTTTATAGATAACAACCTAAGGAAGAGCCACAGAAACGGTTTTTGACGGAAAACTCCTACCAAACCCAATGCAGAAACAGACCCCCCCAGTGGCACAGAAGGTCAAGGCTTTGACTGCTGATCAAAATGTTGCCTGTTCAAGCTTAACATTTGCTTAAAGAGAAAGGTCAATCAGTCTGCTCGCATTGACTTTTCCAGTCTCAGAAACCTGGAAAGCAGTTTTTACTCTATTCTGTTAGGTTGCTATGATTCAAAATTAAGTCCAGTTAAGTCCAAAATTAATGACCGCTTTTAGAAATAATTTTTTTTAAATCCAGGAGAGCTAAATTTAGATAAAACAAGTAAAGAAAAACCTTAAAATACTTTTTTAAAGTTTTCAGCTATGTCTTGCAGTGCATAGAATCTTTTAAGCAATTTGCTGATACTAAATTGGGTTAAAAAATGTTTGTTACCACTGGTACAGGTAGGAACTGGAAACACAGGGGATCCAGGACAGATGATCCCTTCAGGACCAGTGGTGAGAGTGGCGATACCAGGAAGGTAGAGGGAGGGTGGGGTGGAAAGGGGGAACTGATCACAAGGATCTACATATAACCTCCTCCTTGGGGGACGGACAACAGAAAAGTGGGTGAAGAGAAACGCTGGACAGTGTAAGACAAGACAAAATAATAATTTATAAATTATTAAGGGTTCATGAGGGAGGAGGGAGTGGGGAAGGAGGGGAAAAAATGAGGAGCTGATACCAAGGGCTCAACTAGAAACAAATGTTTTGAGAATGATGATGGCAACAGATGTACAAATGTGCTTGACACAATGGATGTATTTATGGATTGTGATAAGAGTTTTATGAGCCCCCAATAAAATAATTAAAAAGAAATGTTTGTTACAATTTGAAGTTCACTTAAGTTTTTTAAAGAAAAGATACATGTATCTTTCAGTCTGTTGAATAGCATGCTCATTTTATCCCTTTATTTTAAAGGGTTATAAAAGAGGTATATGAATACAATAAGAATAATATTTACAGGGTTCATTAATGATACTTTTATTTGATATACTCAAAGCCTTGCTTATCTAACAGTGTAATTGGTTGACATTTTAGGAGGAGAAGCATTCATATTATATGGCATTAACAAATAATTGAGTTTCTTGCCATTGAAATAAAAATTTTTTCAAATCACTTGAAAACCTAATTCATTCCGTCGATAATGTGACTTCCAGGACAAGGGTGATTTAGGTTCAACAAACCATGTGGTTTTGAAAAAGACTGAAACTCAAGTGTCATTTCTCAGATTGTTATAAATTCCTGACAATTGAACACTTTATGAAAGTCATGTTGCCCTGTTCCTCACCCCAACCTCTGTGGAGTTTTTTAATGACTTGCTGCATTGTTCTAGAATAAACATAGTGTGCAACCATCTGCATGATGTAGGGTGCAGGGCCATCAGGGCTACTCCGCCATGCGGTCATGAGCACCGACCAAGCAATGGCTTGCTAGTCAGAAGTGTCCCTCTGATTGGATTGTCGATTACTCTTGCAGACCTGTACATCTTATGATTATTATTTCTACTTAAGTTATCATTTTGATCGTTTCAATGCTAACTTGTTTGTTTTAAATCTACCCACTTACCTACATGCTTAATTAAGATTTACTTTTTAAACTCATACTTGTTCAAATTTATGTCTTTAAACTATTCTTCCTTGATGTAAACTATGATTGTATCATATCCAATTTTTAAAGCGTAGCACTTAGAGGGCGCTGAGCCTGCACGAAATAACTTAGTGCATCTGGCCCGGCTGAATGAAGACCACCTTAAGAACAGAGTCAAAAGGTGGAGTGGACTGAAAGGCTAGACAGGAGACAGAGTGACTGTTAACAAGTTTTTGTCCTTTGGGCTGTTTTGTTTTCTCTTAAAATAAAAAAAGTAGTTTGTCTTAAAGCAGAATATCAGGTTATACCAGAAAGTGAAAGACGAGAAAGGCAAACTTGAAGGTGTATGCTAAGTTGTAGAAGATTTGAGGTTAAATAGATTTTATTCGCTTCGGTCTGGAATACAAGAAACAGTGGGATGTTTTAAAATGTTTACAATATTAGAGGAATTTTAGTAGATCATTCACAAGATGGAATAAAAACTGGTGGATCTTTCACTGCACAATGCCACATAGGTGCTGTGAAAAAAGCCACAAAATAGGGGTTAAAAGTCCTATGTCATGGCATGTTTATAATGATAATCAGTTCGTGTAAATACTGTTCATCGTGGCAAATATATTTGTTCAGGAGAAATGAAATTTGGGAGTGATTGCCCATAAGTCACTCCCAAAACTCCTCAATTACACGTCCAACAGAGGGGAAAAACAAAGATTTAATAGCTTGAAGATTACGCCTTATATTTGAAATTTTAAAGAATAGGATTGATCATTGTATTTTAAGACATTTCTTTTGTCAAACGATTCTTCTGACCTTACATTAACTTGGTTTGGCTTGGCGTTGTTAGGTGCCATCGAGTCGGTTCTGACTCATAAAGGACCTATCTACAATAGAACTAACCACTACCCAGTTCTGGCCCATTCTCAAAATTGTTGTGCTTATGTTTGAGCCCATTTTGCAGCCCCGGTGTCAATCCATCTTTGGGAGCCATCCTCTTTTCTGTAGCCCTTCTGCTTCACCAAGCATGATGTCCTTCTCTAGGAAGTGGTCTCTCTGGATTCTATGTCCAAAGTACTTAAGACAAAGCCTCGACATTCCCTCTTCCAAGGATCATTCTGGCTTCTCTTCTTCCAAGATGGAATTATTTGCTGCAGAGCATAATGAAAATGCAGTCATTCTTCCTTTAATTGCTTATCCCACATCCAACTTTAACATGCTTATGACGAAGTTAAAAATACCATGTCTGGGGTCAGGCACATCTTAGT
Source organism: Tenrec ecaudatus (assembly GCF_050624435.1). Classification (NCBI taxonomy): domain Eukaryota; kingdom Metazoa; phylum Chordata; class Mammalia; order Afrosoricida; family Tenrecidae; genus Tenrec; species Tenrec ecaudatus. The sequence continues at coordinate 84,338,464 of NC_134534.1, forward strand.
CTTCAAAGTAAAATCCTTGCTCTCCAGTACTTTAAGGAGGTCTTAGACAGCAGATTCCTGCAACGCAATGGATCATTCGACTGTTGTTTGCTTGTCTGAAACACGCCCATGGCACAAAAGAATTGAAGTCAGTTTCCATTTTACTTTCCCTCCTTTGATAACCACCTAGACCAGTATGTACATCTGATGGGTAAGAAATCTAGAGAGGTTTTTAAGGCTGTGAAATTTTCTCTTCTATTTTTTTTTCTTTTCCCATTTCTTTGTGGAATATAATACCTACAAAGAAAAACATAGGATACATAGTTGCAGTCCATCGCATTGAAACAACGACCCTATCCCAGCAAATCCCTAGTGTATGTGGCTCTTTCATCATTTTTTTTTTCTTTTCCCCCATCTCTCCCTCCACCTCCTACCCCAGCCTCATCATAGCCTTAAGCTTATTTTTCACAGGGAAGAGAGGAGCCAGTCAGGGTGCAGTGTAGCAACGATGAAACATACAACTTTCCTCTAATTCCTAAATGCTTTCTCCCCACCCACTATCATGATCCCAATTCTACCTTACAAATCTGGCTAGACCAGAGGATGTATACTGGCACAGATAGGAACTGGAAACGCTGGGAATCCAGGGTGGATGATCCCTTCATGACCAGTGCTGAGAATGGTAATACTGGGAGGGTGAAAGGAGGGTGGGGTAGAAAGGGGAAACTGATTACAAGGATCTACATGTGACCTCCTCGCTGGGGGGATGGACAACAGAAAAGTGGGTGAAGTGAGAAGTCAGACAGTGCAAGATATGACAAAATAATTTATAAATTATCAAGGGTTCATGAGGTAGGGGGAGCAGGGAGGGAGGGGAAAAATGAGCTGATACCAGGGGCTTAAATGGAGATCAAATGTTTTGAGAATGATGAAGGCAACAAATGTACTAATGTGCTTTACACAATAGATGGATTGTGATAAGAGTTGTATGAGCCCCCAAAATGATTAAATAAATAAATGCTTTTTAAAAATTTAAAAAAAAAGTAGAACTGTCCCTCTGGATTTCTCAAACTAACTCCTTACAGGAATAGAAAAACCTCATCTTTCCTCTGTAGAGTAGGTGGTAATTTCAAACTTCTGACCTGGTAGTTAGTAGTCGAATGCATAACCACTTTGCCACCAAGGCTTGTATGTATGCACCAACGTTTACTCATGCATTCTTCCACAAATGGGGCTTCTGATTTTTTTCCATCCTTTTGATATTATAGAAATTGTTGTGATACCCCTAATAAAACAATTTAAAAAAAGAAATTGTGATAAACATGAGTGTTTTCCATAGTGACCACAATCTTGCAATCCCACCACCAATGTGTGCGCATTTCACACCCTTCATCCTCTCCTGCTTTTATTTTCAGTTTGTTTTAACATTTTTGTTAAAAGCGTTGGGGTGAGGTGATATCTCAACATTGTTTTAATTTTTATGTCCCTTATAGCTAATGTGAGCATTTCTTCATATGATTGTTGGTTACCTGGGTGTCATCTTGAGTAAATTGTCTATTCGTGTATTGTTCCCTTTTTTTCTTATTAATGCAGTTGTCTATAAATTTTTTTAATTAGTTCTTTTTCTGACATATCATTATCAAACTTTTTCCGCAGTCTGTGGGTTCTCTTTTGGTGAAGTCTTTTGATGTTTGTATTTTTAGAAGATTCTAGTCCTCTATTGTGTGGGTGCTTTCCATTTTGCTTAGTAGTGTATTTTTGCCTTGTATTAGGACCTTTAACTTTGTTCCTATTCTTGGATCTGTTTTATTCTTCTGTAAATGGAGATCCAATTTTTCCAGCACCATTTATTGAAAAGGCTGTCTTTAACCCCACTTAATACTCTTCAGTTGTTTGTTAAAAATTAGATGTCTACAAGTGCTTGGTTGTATCTCTTGTTCAGCTTAAAAACATCTTTGTCATTTTATGTTAGAAAACATTACCAATCATCCCCCTGAGACATCGCTTCCAATACCATCGAATCAATGCTGACTCAGAGACCTTATAGAACAGGATAGAACTGCCCCTATGAGTTTCCCAGACCCTAAATCATTAAAACAGCAGAAAGCCTCATCCTTCTCCCACAACGCTGCTGGAGGCTTTGAACTGCTCATCTTGCAGCTACCAGCCAATGCAAAACCATTACACATTGACAGTGCCATTGGTTTAGCCAATGGTATAGCATTTAAGACACTGTAGAGAAAAGGAAATTATACTAGTTTAGTCTGGCTTCAGACTGCAGTAGATGAATTATTGACTTGTACAGATGAAACTCTTAAGTGACTGGACTCGGGGTTGGTGATAGGGCAAACTTTCAATAATGTTCCTTGACAGTGGCAGACCCACACCCACACCCACATGATTAAAGCATATCACAGTAAAGCAAGGAGGGCGTTAAAACAGTAAAATATGGTAGCCTGGCCCACCATTTAGTGTGCATTCTCAAAGCAATAGGTTTGGGATCAATTCTACTTGGGTTTCTCTAGGCTTCTTGGATAGTTATTTTCTGTTCTGTCACAATATTATTGAAGTTTTCTTTCAATACTTCAACTGTTTTCTCTCGTTAATTTTTCTTTCTATTTTGGAACATTTATCAAATGTAAATTTTTCCTTTTGACAGTGTCCTATACTATTGTAAAGCTTTCTTATGCGTTTTGGTCTTTTCAATAGTTTGATCTTGTAGTTTGGTCTTGAGAGATTTGTCTTCAAGATCACTGATTTCATTGTTTCCATTATTTTAATTTTTATATTTTCAAATTATTATCTAGTTCTAATATCTTGGAATCTAATATCTTTTGAATTTCTATTTGGAGTTGTTGAATTATTCTTAGCTTTTAATTTTTTTTTCAGATTGCTGTTCTAGTGCTTTGCTTTCTTCTTTCTGTCAATTTTTCCCTCCATTCCTTTAAAGCCGTGGTTCTCAAGCGTCGTAATGCCGCGACCCTTTCATACAGCTCCTCATGTTGTGGTGACCCCAACCATAAAACTATTTTTGTTGCTACTTCATAACTGTAATTTTGCTCCTGTTATGAATCGGGCAACCCCTGTGAAAGGGTCATTCAACCCCCAAGGGGGTCACGACCCACAGGTTGAGAACCACTGCTTTAAAGGAACAGTATCATTCCCTTAAACACTTTTATAGGAAGATCTAAAGCTTTCTCTTCTTCCAAGACCTCCTCTGTTGTCGCGTATGTTTGTATTCCACTCGAGCTTTCCTCCCCTTGCTTTCACATGTGCACAGAGATTGGTTGCTGCCTCTATAGTGTTTTAATATTTTCTCTGGCTGAACATCAATCCCTGTGCACCTGCTGTCGGTCCTGAAGAGTCAACAGTGGCTAGATTGCCCAGAACCAGCCTCTCACAAAGAGAGTAAACAGTGAAATACTACCTGTCAAGATACTCCTTTTGAGATCAGCTCCTATGATTTCAGGGAATGGAGATCCATGATCAACACAACTGAGAGAAGACTGTCCAAGACACGGCCTGCTCCCCTGCCCAAACTGTGTTCACTGACTCCATGTGTTAGAGCAGGATCGGACCTCTTCTTTAATTCTTCTCCTTTGGTTGTGAGCCAACAGACAGGCAGGCAAGGCCCCCTTCAGCCCTGGGTCTGTGGAGAGATGAAGGTCAAACACTCCTGTGCTATTTTTTCTGACACAGGCTCTCCAAATGTTTCACTCCTCCAGGGCTGGATCAACACCCTGGTGTTCATGTCAGGATTTCCGCAGTACGGTCCCGAAGTTCCAATTGCGTGTTGAGAGTCAGCCTCCCCCTGATTTTAATCTCTCCTATCAGAATGCAGCAAATCTAGATTGGGATAACCTGTGGATTTTCCTGCCCAAGTTCAATCACAGGTGCCCCTCCTCAACATGGACTTGACTCCCAGCTCTCCCAAGTAAGTTGAAGTGCTAGTATCAAGTGCTCATGTCCTCTGTTGTGCTTGCCTTTCCCCCTCTGTTGAGCTCTAGTATGCTGGGAGAGGGGGGTAGCTCTGTAGTCATCCTCTAGGAGCAGTACAGAGTCTGCAGCTCATTGGGATCTTTTATGATGATGATTCCTTCCTCTGAAATACCACCGTGTAATTAGTACAGGTTTCTGTTCTTTCAGGGTGGTCCAGAATTCCGGTTCTTGAGTTGACTCCACTTTTTCAAAAGTGTTTGAAGAGGATTTCATAGAACCTCCAACTACATGGCCATATTGGAGGGATTTTCTCCCATTTGATTTTCTAACTTTCACTTCAAATGAGCAATAGATGGTCAGCACCTGGCCTCGTTTTGGTTTGTTAATATTGACCTCTATCATCTCTTCCCACAGAGGAGGTCAATTTGATTTCTGTGTATTTAATCTGGCAAAGTACACGTTTATAGTAGCCATTTATGTAGTTTAAAGGGGTATTTGCAATCCTTGCATAAGAGAGGCTAGTGTGCTTCTACAGTGTGGGCCCAATTGACACCTCATTCAAATGGCTGCTGGTTCAAAGATAAGTCTTTCTTTCTTTTTAAATCATTTTATTGGGGGCTCATACAACTCTTATCACAATCCACACATACATCCAATGTGGCATGCATATTTGTACATTAGTTGCCATCATCATTCTGAAAACAGTTGCTTTCTACTTAATCTCTTGGTATCAGCTCCGCGTTTTCCCCCTCCCTCATGAAACCTTGATCATTTATAAACTATTATTTTTTCATGTCTTACACTGTGCAATGTTTCCCTTCACCCACTTTTCTGTATGTAGATCATTGTGATCGGTTCCTCCTTTCTAGCCCACCTTCTCCCTACCCTCCTGGTATTGCTACTCTCATTATTGGTGCTGATTATTTAATCTGTCCTGGATTCCCTGTGTTTTCAGCTCATCTGCACCAGTGTACATGCTTTGGTCTAGCCAGATTTGTAAGGTAAAATTGGGATCATGATAGTGGGAGGGAGGAAGCATTTAAGAACCAGAGGAAATTTGTATGTTTCATCATTGCTGCACTGTACCCTCCCCAGCTTATCTCCTCCCCACGACTCTTCTGTAAGGGGATGTCCAGTTGCCTACAGGTGGACTTTGGGTCCCCACTCTGCACTCCCCCACAGTCACAATGATATGATTTTTTTGGTTCTTTGATGCCTGATAACTGATCCCTTCGAGACCTTGTGATCACACAGGCTGGTGTGCTTCTTCCATGTGGGCTTTGTTGCTTCTGAGTTAGATGGCCACTTGTTTATCTTCAAGCCTTTAAGACCTCAGATGCTATATCTTTTGATAGCCGAGCATCATCCGCTTTCTTCACCACATTGCACCTTCTTTGTCTTCAGTGATCATGTTGGGAAAGTGAGCATCATGGAATACTAGTTTAATAGAACAAGATGTTCTTGCATTGAGAGAGTACTTGAGTAGAGGCCCAATGTCCATCTGCTACCTTAATACTAAACTTATAAATATATGCACATAAGTCCATTTCCCCATCATCATGTATAAATATATTTACATATGTATATGTCTGTATTTAGACCTCTATAAATGCCCTTTGCCTCCTAGTTCTTTCCTCTATTTCCTTTTACTTTCCTCTTGTCCCACTATCATGCTCAGCCTTCATTTGGGTTTCAGTAATTCCTCTCTGTTACATTGCCCTTGATTAAGCCCTACCAGGCCTCCTACACCCTCCTCACCATCGATTTTGGATCACTTGTTGTTCCCTTGTCCCTGGGTTTATTAACACCCATTTTCTTTCCTCTGCCACCCCATCTCCCATGTCCCTCTGGAACTATTGGTCCCGTTGTTTTCTCCTCCAGATTGTTTATCACCCCCTATCTTATCTAGCTAGACCTGCAGAGAAAATAATATGCGCAAAAAACAGCAGAGAGCAAAACAAAGCAACAAAAGAAAAGAATAACAACAACAACAAAAAAAAACAAAGACCAAAAAAAGAAAAGCCTGTAAATAGTTCAAGGTCTGTTTGTTGACCTTTAGGAGTGTTTTCCATTCGAGTCTGATGGGGTGACATGCCCTGGCCTTAAAGTTTATTTTTGTTATTCCCTGGGGACTTTATTGCTCTGTTCCCCTTGCTGTTATGCTGCATGCCCTAGCGTTTTACCTCAGTGTGGTGGGGTCAGATCAGGTGCAATTCCTCCACTGTCTCCAGTGTTTCCCCTGGTAGCACTATGGGTCAGTGAGGGGTGTTGTGTTTCATAGTGGGGCTGTGCATTGTGGTCCTCTCTGTGCATTGGCTGCTCTGAGCAGGAATATTATCTTCAGGGCTTAGTGGGCCAGAATATGTTCCACTTTCCCTTCCTCCCCCTTCATTTGCTCCTGTGTGCTCTAATCAGATATGTCCCTCTCCCCAAGCTGTAGTTTCACTGCTGTCCTCTGAAGTGAAATCTTCTGTGGGTAGGTGGGGCTGTCCATGTATCTGGGATTGGGGCTGACCCCTCAGACCTCTCTACTGATTCCCTGCAAAGTTAATTCTTTAAAGATGCTGTTTTGTCCTAATAGCCATGTACCATCTAGTTTCTTCACCACACTTTGCTATAGCACCACATTTTCAATGATCTCATGAGGACAAGTGTCAATCAGGGGCCATGTCATAAGGGCATGAACAATAAAATCCAAATCCAAAGGAAGGAATGCTATCAGAGCTTAAAATGTGGGCACCTCACATGTGGAAGGCACTGGATGGCAGTGGGAGACCAAAATCCATTCTCAGGATTTACATATGGATTAAGTCTCTGGTGAATTCTCTCTGACCATAGGCCAGGGTTGGGAATAGTCTTGGTTCATACAGAATGCAGTGTTTTTGTTTTGCTTTCTACATTATTTTCTCTTCATGTTTTCATAATCTGGGATGGATAGAGCTATAAAAAGTCAATACATTAATAGTTTATTGGGGGGTAAGTCAGGAGAGGCTGTGTGGAGGTGGGGAGCTAATGACACCTAGTACAAGAAAGAAGTAAATGTTCTTAAATTGATTACATAGATGACTGTGCAACTTTCTTTAATATGATTGAACTATTGAGTTGTATGATATGTGAAATGTAGTCCAATAAAACTATTTTTTGAAAGGTAATGAAGAAATTATTGAATTTGCAGAATTCTATTATGCTATCTCCAGCTTCATTTCTATCACCAAAGCCATATTTTCTAACTATTTCTTCCTTGTTTCCAAATGAACACTAATCATCAATGCATCTTGATTACACACTTGATCGAATTCAGACTGAAGAAGTTAGTAGAATTCTTCAATTTCTTCATCACTAGCTTTACTGGTTCATGAATAAATCATCTTTGTATGAATTGGATTTCTTTGTATGCATATAGACCTTAACCTGTCATAGACATCATTGTACTTCAAGATCTTGAACTAGGTTTTTTGAAGATTTATGTGAAGCCATTTCTCTTATATTTGTCATTCCTGGCATAGAAAACCATATAATTGTCTGATTCAAAATGGCCAGTCGCTCACCACTGCCTAGGATATCAATCTTATGCATTGTATTTCATTTTTTCTTATTTCCAGTTTTCCTAGATTCATACTTTGTACATTCCAAATTTTGATTATTCGTAGATGTTTGTAGCTGCTTATTCTCATTTTGAGCCATGTTCCATCAGCAAATGAAGGTTCCAAAAACTTTACTCCATCCCCATCATTATGGTCACCTCTCCTTTGAGAAGGCAGCTGTACTCAACCTCCTTTAGAGTGCCTTCCAACCCAAGGGGCCATCTAGCACTGGATCGAACAATGTTCTACTGCATTTATGAGGTTTTCAGTGGCCAATTCCCCAGAAATGGATAGCCTATTTCTTCTTCATAGTCTGTTCTTAGTCTTGAAGCTCTGTAGAAACCTGTTCACATTCAGTGACCCTGCTGGTGACATAGCTTCCAGCATCATCAAGAGATAAGTAGTTGTATTAGTTCCAAAATTTCCTGATCAGATTTTTCATGTGTATATTTCATAATAACCAGATATTTCATTGTAAATTTAGATAAGCTCTTCCATATATGTTCCATAATAATTATTAATCACTTAATTATAATTATGAATTAACCATGCCATATCAAGATAAACTTTTGCTTTGTGAAACAAAGACATTTGCCCCAAAATCCTCAACTAAAAAGTGGACTATACTGGATATATGAAAATGGTACTAATATCTTGAGCTTGGAGCACCATAGACTCAAGCTTTCTAGAACTCTGAAAGGTGACAGTATTCATAAGTTACAACTAATTAGAATGTTGTCAAGAACAGGAATTAACCACTACATAGATTGATTGTTTCTGTAAGGTCTTTATGTGAGAGTACTGTGGGGTTTAAGAGTATTCTCGGTATTTAAACAACTGTTTTTCTCATTTCTCTCAAATTGTTTAACTTAAGACATCACAACTCTCAAATTGACAGTTTTTATTAGCAATTTAATAAATTCATTAAAAAATAATCTTAGTAACAATCTAAAATCAAATAGTTCTTATGACATGACCCTCCTCAATACTTGTCCTCATGATGGAAACCTGTAAGATATAGATGCTATAGCAAAATGTGGTGAAGAAATTAGATGGTGCCAGGCTATCAGACAGAATAGGGTCTAGGTTCTTAAAGGCTTCTTTTCAAAGAAGCAGCCATTCAGGTGAGATGTCAACTAACTCCACATGGAAGTAGCACACCAACATCCATGATCCAAAGATTGTAAATTTTATAATCCAAATCTGAAGAAGGGAATAGTATAAGAGCTTAAATTATAAGATTCTGGTTTGCAGAGACTATGGATGACAGTAGAAGCCAAAATTACACTTGCAGAATCTACACAGGGAATAAGTCTCTGGCAATTTCCCTTTAACCATAATTGAGGGATGGGAATAACCTGGCTATCAGACCACGGGTATTAGAGAGATGATTATGGTAGAAGAAAATGATACATCTGACTTGGTTAAAACTTTGTAATTTGATATCCCTTTTGCTACACTTTGAGCTTAATCTGATTTTTAATATTTTCTGTGGGTTTTTTTCCATATGGGGTTTAATTTCTGCTGTATTTTTCCATTGTGGGTAGACTTCTTGACTCTATGGTATGTATTTTTCTATATTTTTCAGTATATGAAACCCAGGATAGGTGAACCTATAGCGACAATAACAAGAATAAAAGTTCCTGGGGTGTATGTCAGGGGAGATGAGGGTATAAGGGGGAACTGATATAAAGAGTTTAAGAAGAAAGAAAATACTATGAAACCGATTATGGTAGCGACTCTACAACGCTGTTTGATATGATGGAACTGTGGAAGGGTGTGATTTTTTTGATTAGCTCCTAATAAAATGGTTTTCGGGAAAGCGTCCTGACTGGAGAAGCTGAGATTTGAGCTCTGGGTAACAATGTAGGATGGCAGTGAGATTTCCTACTAAGTCCCAAGAAACGTTTAAAGTCTTAAAGAAGAATGTTTCCCTGTCTGGGTCCGTATTCTTGCTGACATACAACCTGAGGTTTTATACACTGTAGCTGCTACTGGAGTTGTTTAGATATGAGCAAACACTTCATGCTACCGATTATTCTTCGTCTTGAATGTTATTTTCAAATATTTAGACTAATACTGGTGTTCATATTTTTTTCATGCCCTTTTTGCAATTTTAGAGTTATCGATCTCCAGATATTTTTTAACTTTGGGGCTTGGAAAAATAAACTAAAAATGTCCACAAAGTATCTAATGCCTAAAAGCCATTTGATATTAGAACAATAGTTTGGAAAAAGCAGTAGATCTTTTTGCTCTGAGCATTGTGCTCCACTGATACTTGAATTGCCTCACAAATGTTAACCATCCATTCGTTCACCACCCCCTTATTGCACATTAAAAAATAATACTACTTTTTCAGATGAGGTCCCCCTCAGTTAGAGGCAGTTTCCTTTTGGGAGAGTGGGGGAGGGGCCAAATAGCTCCCCCAGTGTAGCTTTGCCCCACAGACACCCTAATGTAATCGATTTGCCTGCTCTTGCTGCAAGAGGATGTCACTACCTCAGAGAAAGCAGCAAGTTTCTCCCAAGTCGTGCTGTACTGCAAACGAGGAAGCTACACATGACAGCAAGGCAACACAGCAATAAAACAGAAAGCAAAGCAAGGATTTAATAAGCAAAGTACTCTTTCAGAGAGATCAAAGCAGGTCCTCTCATGAGTTGAGGAAAGCTCGGTCTGGGAACGAAGCGCAGACTTTATAGGGGCATGGAGGTGGGATTCCATTAGCTAGTTTAAGCCCAGACTGAGTCCTCTCTTTGGTCTGACCCTTGGTGTTCTGATTGGTCAATGAGGCCTCGTATTGATTGGTCCTTTTGGACAGCCTCTGATTTGTCTGTGAAACCTTCTTATTGATTGGCCTATTTTCAAGTTTGATGATTGGCCCTTTGGACTGGTGTCTGTATGCCTGGCTATCCCGCCAGGAGCCAGCCAATTCACAGTGACTCATGAGTCTTCACTTTGCTGGAGGCTGGGCACTGGGCCTGGTGGGTGTTGGGTGCTGTGCACGAAGTATTCAGTCTGAACAATGAATTTCTATGGAAATTCATGATCAGAAGAGGGAATGATCTATCTACACACACACAAATCATGTATATAAATGTAAGCATAAATGTACATATATTTTATTGCTTTGTTAGGTGCCTGGTCCTGCACCATTCTCACAATTGTTCTATGCCCGAGCCCAATGTTTTAGCCCTTATATCAACCCATCTCTCTGAGGACCTTCCTCTTCCTTTGCCCTTCCCCTCTATTGTACCAAGCATGATGTCTTCTCTAGGGACTGGTCTCTCCTGACAACATTTGTGTCTACCACTGAGATGGTGATCTCACTTCTAGGATAGTTTGCCCTTTTAGAAAAAGAAACTTAACAAAAAACATTTAACCTGCTTTTTGTACACACCCAATAGAAAAAGCTCGGCCCTGTAATTACGCACTTTTAACTGGACTTCTTTCTGTCTTTGGTGAGTAGGGCCTCAAGCATTAGGGTACCTGGACTTTGGACTTTTATCTTTACAAGGGGTACCGCAATTTTCTTAAATCACATCAGAAATTCTCTAGCTAGAATTCTACTGAAGCAAAATTGGGCTTTGACTTAAGTACATCTGTTGTGCATGAACGAAACTTAAATACTTCTTTGGACTTAAAACAGAATGCCTCCATGTGACCAGGAATAGAGGGCAGATATTTTAGGCTCCTGGATGGTAAACTCACTGGATTACGTTTAAACCACTGTTGCCTGTCAGGCTACCTGGACAGGGACAGAACAGGGACTGCTGCCCTGTCTGGGAAGGGAATGAAGAAAGCACCCCAGGAAACGGGTAAGGGACCCTATAGTGAGCAAAAGACTGTGGCAACTGGCTTAGTAAACGCCTTGGCCTTGGAGCCAGGCCCCAGTAAAATTCTGGCACAGGATGGCCCTCAAAGATAATTCAGAGGATGTGCTGACCCAGAGCAGCAGCCCAGATGAACTGTGTGACTAATTAGAAAGTCACTCACTCAGTCATCTGCAGAGCAACAACTTCCTCCCCTTGGAGAGTGCCATCCATATGAAAACCGGAAGCGTACCCCTAGAAGACTCGCCTCACTTCCTGAGCAAAGCCTATCGCAACTAGACTTAAAGTGTCCCTGCTCACCTCCTCGGGAACTTGCTTGACTCCCGGAGCACAGTGTATCTTATCTGTGCCAAGGCGTCCTTCTCAGAAGCTTCGTTTCCTTTGAAGTGACTCTGCTTTACGAACTTGTGGCTTCACTCTTTGCTGCTATTTTGTGTATGTGTGGGTGAGTGAGGCTTACCTCGACACCCCAATAAACCACAGGGGTTCAGAGTTTGCTAGGTCCCCCGTGGGCAACAGCCCGCGAACGGAACTTGACAACCTTATATTTGTCCATTTAGGTCTATCATCTATTTACCACCTATGGTCATAGCCTTTGCTTTTTATTATATGTCTTAAATTCTGTAACTTAAGAGTTTGCCCCAGGGAATGAACGCTATTGAAATTGTTGCCTTAAGCTCCACCCTCATTGATTTCTTTAATACGTGTTTTGTCACCTAAGGTTTGTTGTTTTGTTTGTGAACCTTTCCTCCACACGTTTAACTAAACCATCTTTCCTTTACAATGATATATTTTCCTTTTCTCACTAGCACTTTAAATCGATACGATTTGTTTAGGCTAATGGTACTGTTATTATTAGAATTATCAAATATCCCATAGAAATTACTTACAATGTAATTTCTTCGGGAGATATCATAGAAATACATATCCATAACTGTGTAGATATACTTTGAGCTTGCACTTACTTTAAACGCTAACCTGGGCGTAATTAGCTCTTAGCTTGGCCCTGCTGCGCCGACCCTTAAGACGCGATGAGCTCAGAGTGCGATGAAAGCAGCTTTCAGCCGTCAGAAAGAATAGCGTCTGAGGTCTCACAGGCTTCTGAAGACAAGCAGCCAGCCATGTAAGGAAGGTGTCAAAAAGTTTGTACAAAAAAAACCACTCCAGTCTATGTGTGATCAAAAGACTTTTAATAAACCAGTGGTCACAAAGTGTGGAAGCTCTAAATCCATTCACATACATTCAGCCTCCACTGAATTCATTCTGATCATTAACTGGCAGTGTGACATGCTTTGCCCGTCAAGGGGGAAGTGGCATAGCCCTTGGGGATTGGCCTGGGTGTGCCCTTGATGGAAATTGGGCACTAGGGTTGAGTGGTCAAGAGTCACATCCTGATTACCTAAGTTAGAGAGCGCTGAACCAATCTGCTAAGCTCGTCTGTCTATCACAACACATGTGTACCAATTATGGTCCCATTCCTGCTTCTGTAGTCCTACCTGAACTGGGATGTATTGATCTGCCACTAATCAAGCTTTTGTGACACTCTCTGTTGCCCTCCTATATCCTGTTTATGTCTCCAATTCTCAAAATCCTCGGGTGCTCTTATGATCTCAGGTTAATGGTCTCTATCTGGATGATGTGTCTTCGTCTTGTCTTCTATTTAATATTTAATAAATATTCTCTTTAAATTGTATTTAACATTTGAGGTCTCTTTGTACCTTCAGAAGAAAAAGGAGGCTTTCTACTCCCATAAATAGTAACCCACAGCAGCAGTTCTACCATGTCCTCTAGGGTTGCTATGAGTTGGGATCAAGCATAGTGAGTTGGGTTTCGATTTTTGTATCCTAAAATATTGCTAAGTCTTCTATAGCCCATGAATATTTAAAACTTACAGCACATGTCTGTTTGTCCTAGCTCTATTTCACATATTCAGTAGCTGCTCTTCCTAGTGGTTCCTTTGGGGTAGTGTTCAACTAGATTTTTGGAAAGCAAAACAGCACTGTGTATTATTTTGAGGATTTTTATATCTTAAAATTAATATGCTTAGAAATTTAGATTTCATCCATAGGTGATAGATGTGAAGTTTTGTGCCCAGATGATCATGCATGATGTGTTAGGATCCAGGTGTAAGCCAAGCACACACACACACACACACACACACACACACACACACACACACACAGCAACAACAGAGTTAAGCAACCATTTCATTGAAGTGTAGAAATACTCCTTCAAAAGAAATGAAGCGGGTCCCGCTCAGAAGCTGAGAAGATACCTTGTCCAGGGGAACACTTTAAGTGTTTATGGCAATTTCCAAAGAGGCAGGGATGCCACTCAAGATGGTCCAGCAACGTTCTCATTAGTTCCTCAGTTTGTCCTCGGGTCTCAGACATCATTCTCTCCGTTTTTTGTGGGCTGCTACTCTGGGTGAGCGTGACCCAGACAGCATGTCTTCGAGGACAGTCTTGTGTCAGGGTTTTCGCATGGTTAAGGTGTTTACCAAGCTAATTTTTACAGACTCCTGTGTTGATAACTTGTTCATTCCCTCAGCAGGCAGGGCCGAAGCCCCTGTGCTGTCCCTGCCAATAGGAGTCACAGCATTTTAAGCAGCAAAATTGGAGCATTTTATAGCTTTAGGTGAAGGTTGCATTGGAAAGTTGAAAGGAGGACAAAGACTAAAAATCTGGCTATTGATTTTTTTGGTAGGAGTTTGAGGAAGAGTTTAAGAAACCTTACATTAATACAGTGACAGTGTCCAATTTCTCCTAGTTTAATTATTTCCATTGAGGTAATTTATTGGCTTCAAATTACTAAGAATTACTATGGTGGATAAATTCCTTTATATGGCCTTTACTTTAGTTAGCTTGGTGTTTTTCAGCATGGCAGAAATATATTGTTGAAGGAAACAAAAGCAAAGTTGCAGAAAACTACATTAGTACAGCATTTCATGAAGTTGTAAACAACCTCACAAAACAATATATTTGTTGTACATAGACACATATGAAGGGACTTCAAAAAGTTGGTGGAAATTTTGTGTTCTCTTCTTTTTTTAATTTCATTTTTCCACAAATGTTTTTTCTTACAAATCATTTTCCTTGGGGCTCTTACAGCTCTTATAACAATCCATATATCAATTGTATCAAGCACATTTGTACATATGTTGCACTTATCCTTTTCAAAACATTTTCTACTCACCCTTGGCATCAGCTCTTCTTTTTTCCCCTTCCTCTCCCACCCTGTGACCTGTTGATAAATTATTAACTATTATTATTTTCATATCTTACACTATCTGCTGTCTCCCTTCACCCATGTTTCTATTGTTCATCCCCCTTGAAGGGGCAGTATTATGCATCCGTCATTGTGATCAGTTCCCCTATTTCCCCCTTCTCCAACCACCTTACCCTTACCCTCATGGTATTGCTACTTCAATTATTGTTCCTAAGGGAGTTCTTTGGCTATTTTTGGAAAATGAATTGAAGAAATTTCCCCCTAAACTCTAAGGTATTACTGTTTTCCTAGATTTTTTACCCCAGATTGTCGCTACTTTTATCCAAGCTGATTGACATTTCCTGGGGGAAGTTGTAAACAACTTGTGTAGTTTGATATTTTTTGTCTAGTCCTGGGCTGCCGCCTGTCCTGTGACTGGTATAGAAGGGGGTACCATCCCCCCAAAAAGTTCTGCTGGACAGAACTTTCATATGATGCATTTTTTCCACTAAGTGAGCATTGAGCAACTTGCTCTGAGTTAGTGCACCCAGTGGCGTGGCTAGGGAAGGTTCTCTCTGGTCACAGTGGATTTTTTTCATAAAAGCAATTTCACCGAAACCTCAATTTTTGTGATGGCCAATTTAAGAGAACAATGTGTGGCTGTGAAATTTTGTTTCCTACTCAGAAAACAATGCCACAGAAACAGTTGTGATGTTGAACACAGCTTAGAAGGACAGCACTATGGGAAAAACTCAAATGTAGGAGTGGTTTTCTCGATTCACAAAGGGTGAAATGTCAATTGATGACAAACCTCATTTTGGAGCTCTTTCAACTTCCCAAATGGATGAAAATGTCGACTAACAATGTATCTGGAGTTTGTTCCACCAGGTCAGACTGTTAATCAAGCTTTCTATTTAGAGGTTCTGAAAAGATTGTGTAATGGTGTGCGACAAAAAAGACCTGATTGGTGGCAGACAGGGGACTGGTTTTGCCACCACAACAATTCACCTGTTCACGCAGCCATCTCAGTGAGCCAGTTTTGGGCAAAAGCCAGCATGCCTTTCTTGGCCACGCACCTTATTTATCTGACCTCACGTTGTGAGACTTCTTTTTTTTCCCATGACTTAAGAGAACATAAAAAGGACAGTGATTTGAGGATGTAGAAGAGGTGAGGAAAAAAACAAGGGAGGTGCTGTCAGCCGTTCAATTATAAGTGTTTGAAAGGATTTTCATGAATGGAATTGCAGATTTGACAAATGTATTAAGTGTAATGGAGAGTACTTTGAAGGTGGTAAGTTTGTTTAAAAAATTTAAATATATAGCCTTGAAAAACAAATTCTGGTTTTTTTTTGGGGGGGGGGGAGAATCTCCTTGTACACCTTATAGGTAAGTAAACTACATACATGAAGTATCTATGTGCTATCTTCTTCTGGGATGGGCCTTGCCTTGATACTGACCCCCCAAAAATGTGTGTGTAAGCAGCTCAACTCACAGACCCTTTGAAGCAGAAAGAAGCAAGCAAGAAGGAAATGGGGCAAAGCCAAAAGGAGAATGGGCAAGAGAGAAGAAACCGAGGAAGAAGGTAAAGAATGCTGAAGTCAACCAGAGGCTTGGAAGGGGCCTGACAGACAGCAGGGCCAAGAGGAGTGTGCCCTACAGGGATAAGAGGAGGCCTGCGCGGTAGAAGGGAGACTTTGGCTGCATCTTTCCCGATCCGGAATTGCACCCTGTTCCTTAACACACTACTTAACTGTAAGTGTGGTTGGTGAGTGTTGTGTGGCCACTGCAAGAGAGTAGTGAGCAAAGAAGTAAAGTTCCATGAGAGGGACAGCTGGTATCAAACCTGGCACACACACACAAAAAAAACAACCCTGGAGAGTAGAGCTACTACGTATGACCTCCACCTAATAAGGACTAGTTTTGCAGACCAAGACTAGACATCTGTGCTCCAAATTTCATTGCAGCACCGTTCACAATCGGGAAGAATTGGAAACCATCTAAATGTCTATCCATTGATGAATGGATTAAAATCTCTGGCATATACATACAATGGAGTAGTATGCAGCCCCCAAAAGTAGCTGACAAACACATGAAGCACATTGTATCCTGGGAAGAGTTGGAGGAAATGATGCTAAGTGAAGTTAGCCAGGCACAAAGGGACAAGCACAACAGGAGTCCACTGAGGGAAGGTCAAGAAGTGCAATGGGCATGGAGGATAAGCTGCTTCATGCATAAATCCTGGGTCGAGGTCTAGGCACTTTGGCAGAGGTCAGACTCAACCCAGGGATGCATATGGCCGCCAACTAAAAAGAAGGGGAAAAGAGAGAAAAAAGAAACAAAAAATGAGGGAACAAGGCACTTGTGGTAGTTACATAATCTGGTGTCAACTTGAGAGGATTGCAAGTGAAAGGGTGGAGTCTAGTCTGTCAATCAGATCATAGTCAATGAGGCCTCTGTATGGGCATGGCCTTCTCCTGAGAATTCTGGGAAATCCGGTATTCCTTCTTGGAGGCGGGAGACACTTTCTCTCTACTGACTCCCTGTGAGACATCCCTGAGGACAAACCACATAACCTACCCTGATGCAGCCCTGGAAGCTGGAGAAGCCACATAGAGACCCCTGCCAGTGCTGAGATGCTTAAAACACCACTGGATCCAAAGGCTTTCTACTCACTGGCCTGTGATCATCATGCATTTGGCGTCCCTAAATGTGTTTTGTAAGTTGAAAGATGATTTTATAGATTGGTGTCAGGCATATGGGCTAATATCGGACGTAATGGGCTTGGACTGGACTGGGTTGGGACGGTTTTTTAATGTACAATTACTTTTGATATAAAACTGTCTCTTATATACACAGGACATGGAGCAGCGAACTAATAGAGAGGACGACGGACCCAAGCTGACTATGTTGACCCCCCTCCCCAGAAGAATGTAACACAGAGGATAGTACTGAAGATACAGCCCAGGGAGAGTGGTGAACCTGTCTAAACTATACCAGTGCAAACAAAGAAGGAAAGAGAGAGAGAGGACCTCATCATTGCCCACCAAGCCTCAGGGACAACATTCTTGCTCAGAGTAGCCAAGGCACAGAGAGGACCGTAGGACCAACCCCACAACGAGTCCATAGCGCTACTGGAGACAGCACTGGAGACACTGTGTGGGAAGTGTTCCCAGTCTGCTTCACGCACAGCAGGGCAAAACTCAAAGGGAATCCAACAAGGGGAGCAAAGTAACAAAGTCCCCAAGAAGTCCTGAAAAAAGACTTCTGACTTGAGGGACAGGGTTTGTCACCTCATCAGATCCAATGATTTTTTTTTCTCTTTTCCCCTCCTGCTGAGCTAGGTACTGGGTCAGAAGACAGACCTGGAACTCTTTATCTTTTTTTTCTTTCTTTAACTATATCTATATAAAATAGGTAGGACCAACAATCCCAAGGATAAAAAAAACAGATCTGGCAGTCCTGTGGGGACATGAGAGGAGGGCGTGAAGAGGGGGAGTGGGGAGCCAACAAACTCAGGGATAAGGGAACAAGAGATCTAAAATTGATGGCCAGGAGGGCGTATAATGCCTGGTGGGATTTGATCAAGTGCAATGTATCCAAGAGGAATTACTGAGAGCCAAATGGAGGGTGAGCGTGATAGTGTGGTAGGAGAAAGGTAACTGGAAATAGAGGAAAGAACTAGGAGGCAAAAGCTATTTATAGTGGTATATCTATAGGCATGTATATATGTAAGTATTAATTTATAATGAAAGGGATAGAGGTCAATGTATATGTATTTATATGTTAAATATTTTTTTATGTTTAGTATTAAGTTAGCAGATGGACTTTGGACTTCTACTCAAGGCCTCCCTAACCACAGGAAAACTTCGTTCCAATAACCTGGCACTCTTTGATACACACCTTCCCGGCATGATCGCTGAAGACAAAATGGGTGCATAAGCAAATGTGAGGAAGAGATCAGATGGTGCCTGGCTATCAAAAGATATAGCCTTTTGGGTCTTAAAGGCTTGAAGTTAAACAAGCAGCCATCCAGCAGGGAAGCAAATAAGCCCACGTGGAAGAAGCACCCCAGCCTGTGTGATCCTGAGGTGTTGATGGGATAAGGTATCAGGTATCAAAAGATCCCAAACAAACAATTGTGTTGATATAAATGAGGGGCCTTGGAGTGGAGACTCAGCCCATCTGTAGATAATTGGACATCCCCTCACAGAATGGTTTCAAGGAACAGACAATTCAACCAGGGTGCAGTTTAGCACCGACAGGGCCCATCATTCCTCTGGTTCCTAAATGCCTCCTCCCCCCTATTACCATGAACCAGTTCTACCTTACAAGTCCAGCTAGACCAGAGTGCACGCAGAGATCTCAACATATGGAATTCAGGACAGATAAACGCCTCAGGAACAGTAGTGGGAGTAGTGATATCATGAGGGTAGGAGGATGTGGGGGGGGGGGGGAGGGAGGGGAAGAAAGGCGAACCCAGGACAAGATTGGGTATATAGCCCCCACCCCCAACCCTGAGGGGGACAAATAACAGAAATGTGGGTGAAGGAAGACAATGGAGAGTGTAAGACACAAAATAAAAATAATATTTAATTGATCAAGGATTAACGAGCTTGGGAAGGTGGGGATGCGAGGGGGGAAAAGAGTTGCTGATAGCAAGGGCTCAAGTAGAAAAAAATGTTTTGAAAATGTTGATGTCAGCATACCTGCAGTGTGCTTAATACAATAGAATGATGGATTGCTATAAGATTTGTAAGAGCCCCCAATAAAATAATTAATAAAAAACAACAGAGAACTAGTTTGAGGCATATCCTGGTCATCGTTCTCCCTAAAATTATATACCACCTCCTGTCTGGCAGTTTGTCTTACTGTTTTGCCTTGTGTGTTTCTGTGATGCTGGAAGCTATGTCTCTGGTATTTCAAATGCCAGCAGGCTCACCCAAAGTGAACAGGTTTCAGCAGAACTTCCAGACTACAAAGACGGCTCCAGTTCCCTTTCAGAGGAAGAAGCAGCTGACAACCTTATGCATAACTTCAAAGCATTTTCAAATGTGAAAGCCCAAACAAAGGAAACGGAACCATGTCAGATACTGTTCACAGATGGGTCCCTCAGGGTCAAGGGCACTCAAAAAGTGACTAAAGAAGAGGTAAGTTCTTGGAGGGGAGTTGACAATGGTGACATGAGTCACATAAAGCCTGTGGGAGTGGAGTCTTTGAGAGCTTAATTTGCTGATGGGGTATGACTCAGGATAATGATCAGAACATGGAATGTGTAAACTATGAATTTAGGAAAATTGGAAGCTGTTTAAAAGTGAAATAGTATGCATGTAGATTGGTATCCTAGGCATTAATGAGCTGAAATTGATCTTGCTAAGTCCATCATGAAGTACAATGCTGTCTGTAAGAGGATTATATCTATCTACCTTCAAGGAAATCCAATCAATACAACTATTATTGAAATTTATGTACCAACCACTGTGTTAATCTGGGTAGACTAGAGAAACAAATCTATAAACTCTCCTATATGTATAAGAAAGGGAGACAGATCTGTGTAAAACATGAAAACAATTTATAAATTATCAAGGCTTCATGAGGGGGGGGGGTGAAATGAGCTGATACCAAAGGCTCAAGTAGAAAGAAAATATTTTAAACTAATGAACTGTGGGAGGATGACAAGAACATCATTCACGAAGAAAGCAAGACTCCAAGAATTGATGGAATATTAATTTAACTGTTTCAGCAAGCGGAAGAAGCACTGGAAGAATCACTCTTCTATGGCAGGAAATTTTGAACACAGCTACGCAGCCAACTGGCTGAAGAGATCCATATTTGTGCCCGTGCCAAATAAAGGTGACCCAAAAGTGTTCAAACTATAGTATAATATCATTGATATAATACACAGCAAAATTTTGCTTAAGATCATCCAAGAATGGTCACAACAATATATTGACAGAAGCTGACAAAGATTTCATCTGGATTCAGAAGAGCACATGGAACAAGGGATATCATTGCTGATGTCAGATGAATCTTGGCCCAAAGCATCGAATACCAGAAAGATGTTTACTTGTGTTTCATTGACTATGCAAAGATATTTGACAGTATGGACCATAGTAAACTGTGGATAACCTTGGGCACTTCATTGTGCTCATGAGGAACATGTACATAAATCAAGAGGCAGTTGTATGAACAGAATAAGGAAATACTGCATGGTTTAAAATTAGGATAGGTGGGCATCAGGGTTGTATCCTATCACTATACTTGTTTCCCATTTGGATGCTGAGCAAATCATCAGAGAAGCTGGCTTATTGGAGAAGATTGTGATATCAGGATTGGAGTAAGGCTTATTAACAACCTGGAATATGTAGATGACACAACTTGCTTGCTGAAAATGAAGAGGAATTGAAGCACTTGATGTAAAAGTATTTTCCTTTTTTCAGTATGGATTGCATTACAACTTAATATCAAGATAAACAAAATCCTCACAACTGGACCAATAGGTAACATCATGATAAGTGGAAAAAAGTTTGAAGTTGCCAAGGATTTTTGTCTTGCTTGGATCCACAATCAACACTCATGAAGCAGTAGTCAAGAGATCAAAAGATATATTGCATTAGGTAAATCTGTTGCACTAGACCTCTTTTTTTTTACCTTGAACTATTTATTTTTTCTATTAATAAATCTTTTTATTGGAGTTCATACAATTCTTATAACAATCCATACATACACCAATTGAGCAAAGCACCCTTATACATTCATTGCACTCGTCATTCTCAAAATTCACCTTCCACTTGGGTTCCTGGAATCAACTTGGTTTCCCTTTTTCCCCCCTCCTTCTCCCTCCCCGCTTCCCCCTTTCCCTTTCCCCCTGGTCCCTTAATAGTTTATAAATAATTATTATATCTTATCTTACACTGCCCGGTGTCTCCCCTCACCCACCTCCCCATTGCCCATCTCCCAGAGAGGAGGTTACACATAGATCTCCAAGATTGGTTCTCCCTTTCTACACTCCCTTCCCTCCTGGTGTTGAGGTGTTCGTCCGTCCTAGATTCCCTGCACTAGACCTCTTTAGAGTATTGAAAAGCAAGGGGGCTGCTTTGAGGACTAAGATGCGCCTGACCCAAGCCATGGGTTTCTCTATTACCTCATGCATAAAAAAGTTGGACATTAAAAATGTGATTGACACATGGGTGTATGTATGGATTGTGATAAGAGTTGTACAGGCCCCCAATAAAATGATTTTTAAAATAAATTTAAGAAATTAAACATTGAAAATAGAGAGCCAAAGAAATAACCATGCATTTAACTTGTGGTGCTGGAGAAGAATATTGAAAGTACCATGGACTGCTAAATGGGCAAATCGATCTGTATTGGAATAAGTTAGTCCAGAGTGCTCCTTAGAGGCAAAACTTCATCTTACACACTTTGGACACGTTTTCAGGAGAGATCAGTGGCTGGAGAAAGACCGCATGCTTTAAAGTGGAAGGGCAGTGAAGGAGGGGAAATCTCTCAATGAGATGGGTTGGCGCAGTAGCTGCATCAATGGGCTCAAGCAAAGGAAGACTAGCAAAGATGACGCAGGACCCTGTAGCGTCTTGTTCGGTTGTTCATAGAGTCACTATGGGTCAGAACTGATTCAAACAATAGAACAACAAAATTAGACAAATTCTGACACTTACTACCACTACCCTTTTACAATGATAAAACAGACACTTAAAATAATGTATATGTGTAAGATTTTTGTTGTAGTAATTGTAACAATGAATTATTTCTGGGCCTACATTTGCCGATTTATGGTTCTTGGATGAATTTGTTTGAACGCTTACCAATATTATGGTGTCTCCTTGAACTTAAAAATCATATCAACCTCATAGTCATTAACCACCCTTCTCGGGACCCCTGCATTCAACAAGAGTGGGAAGGTTTTGTTAAACCTGCTTGAGAGTATATATGTTCCCTTCATTAAAATTAATTTTTAAAATTTCTTTAGAATTAGTGTCTTTAAATTATTTTAAATAAATAGAAAAAGGCCATTTTTGTGTTGCTTTACATGAAATCATGCAAATAGTACGTAAGCATAAGAGATATTTCGTCTCCCCAATAATCATTTAATTAACAGAGGTGCCGGGCACTGCTAGACTTTGAGGATGAATAATATCAATTAAAACCACCTTCAAGGACCAGCTTATCACTCAGTAATTAGCGCTTTATAAATAGTAACATCCTGGCAATGATGAGGGGAAATTGGAACCGTCATCCAATGCTACTGGGATTGTAAAACTAGCTACTATAAAAACAAAACAAAAACCAAGAGTTTGGTGATGACTAAGAAAAGGTAAACATAGAACTGGCACTGTTGCTATGTGCAGTGGAGTTGATACTGGCATGTAACAACCCTATCTGACAAGAGAGAACTGTGTTTTGTTAGGTTGTAATTTTTACAGATGGTCAGGTATTCTTTCTCTCAAAGTAGCTAGTGGCTTCAAACTGCCACCGCTTTGCAAACATTGTGCCACCAGAGTTTTCATTTGTAGGTGCCTATTCAAGAAATATGAAAGCAGAGCCTCCGGCAGACACAGGTACAAAGTAAGTCAAGAAGCATCACTGAAACGAGCCATCGAAACTTTTATTGAATGAAAATATAGAAATGTGAAGTTATTGTATCTCAATATGTTTTACTTAGGTCTATACACTTCTGAAAGTAGAGGGTTCTATCACTTAACCTTTCCTTGAAGAACTCTACATATATACCACATCAAAATGGCAGTTTGGGATATAGCATCTGGAGTCTTAAAGGCTTGAAGATAAACAAGTGGCTATCTAGCTGAGAAGCAACAACGCCCACATGGAAGAAGCACGCCAGCCTGTGTGATCACCAGGTGTCGAAGGAATCAGGTATAAGGCATCAAAGAACAAAAAATCATATCATTGTAAATGAGGGGGAGTACGGAGGGGAAACCCAAAACCCATCAGTAGTCAACTGGACACCCCCTTACAGAAGGGTCGTGGGGAGGAGACAAGCCATTCAGGGTGCAGGGTATCAACGATGAAACATACAACTTTCCTCTAGTTCTGTAATGCTTCCTCCCCCACTATCATGATCCCAACTCTACCTGACAATTTTGTATCAAGCTCATCGGAATCCTTCTGATGCAAGTGATGGTTGTAAACAAAAGCAGTTCATGTTTCGGTCACTCAGTCACTTGACAGTTAGTTGGCATTGTTAGTACGCATTGTTTAAACCTTTTGAGGTTGTGTTTCAAGCCTTTTGCTATCATTTTCTTACTTTTTGTGGGTTTTTGTACTGTTTTTAGATTAAAAAACATGGGTCCTAAGAAAGAGTTTTTTTAAAAGAATCATCATGATAAGGAGCTGGTTAGCTATGCTATTGCTCTTGTTGATGATAACTTAGTAAACCCTTTTAGAAAACAGTTAAGGAAGTACCAACAGCAGACCACATTAGACAGATTGTTTGTTTGTTTGTTTTTTAGATAAAACCAGCCAGGTCCTAGTGAAAATAGCAAAGAGGGGAGGGGGGGGACCTCCTGAAAAGCAGCTACGTCAATCAGATTGATTTGATGGAAGCAGGTTGATTTGATGGAAGAGAATTCCCTTCCAACAATGCCTCTCGCTCCATGCCTCCTCTCCACAGCCATGCCCACAGATCCAGATCCTCTCATTCTCAAGGTATGGGCCATACAGTTGTTGTTAAAAACTTTTTAAATGTATTCCTATTTAAATTATAGATTTAACTGTGAACTTACTTACTTTGAAAGTTCTTTGTCATGTTTTGTATAAGAAGGCAAGGTTAGGGTAAAAGCTTGGTGGTAGAGAATGGATTAATCTGTTTTCAGTTATTTCTAATGGGAAAAATGATTCAGTACTCGACTGCATCGCATCTCGATGCTCCTTCGAGAACGGATTAGCGTTGAGGTCCAGGGTTCCACTGTACTTCTCATCTGACCTGAGACCGTGGGACTGTGGGACAGAGCGACAGGCGGGCTGCCTTCCTGGCCCACGGAAGCAAAGGCCAAGGGACCAGGTGACTGAGAGGTTGAGAACTGGAGAGAGAAACTTGACTGGGAGTTGAGGAGAACAATGACTATATCCTTACTGTTTGCTGATCCTGAATTGTCCTTACCTATTGACTTGCCCACCAACCCCCTTTACTGGTCAGTATTGTCTCTGAGTTTTGTTTGGTCATTGCAAAGATGTATTAAACCCAGCATAGATGCAGAGTGGTGTGAAATGGTTGCAGTCAGAACAGATGAAGAAGAATGGACCATGGCGGCTTTTCTAAACTCGGGTTTTTGGCAATAAAGGAAGTCAGATATGTGCACCTCCATTGTTTATTACAGATGTTCATTTGTGTTTTATTAACGACGCAAAGGGATTTGACTGCGTGGACCATAACACACCATGGGTAACTATGAGAGGAATGGGAATTCCAGACCTCTTCATACAGACCAAGAATCAACTGCCGGAACAAAACAAAAAGATATTTGATGGTTTAAAATAAGGAAAGGGTTGGGTCTGGTTTGTATCTTTTCACCATACTTATTTGTTGGGAGCCGATAGCCATTAAGACCCTGGCCTCAGACACGTAGCAGAAACGTGGCCGCTTTCTAACAGCAAGGCTTTGTTTCCTGCCCAACTTCGCCCCCACATTCCAAGCTACTGTAGCATGGGCAGTTCTGATAACTGACCTTGTTGCCATTAGTCAAAGTACTGAGCACCCATTGAACTGCAGATATACCATATTAGGAACATCGTGATAAGTTCACCCGGTAAGCCTTGATTTGCATGCAGATGTCACCACGATGTCTTTGAGTACTGTCGCGCACCCTTTGTACCTTATTGGGAACATGTGGCTGATTGGTTGTTGTACAGTGTGCGGTTGTTACACAGTGTGCTTCATTGGAATATGTGCCTCCCACTTCCTTCTCTGTTGTGAATATATACCCAGAGTTTTGGCAAAATAAACGGGCTTGATCAGCACTTGTCTTGCCCCATGTCTCTGTTTCTTTTTCCCATCCAGGTTCGTTGCCCCTCCGGGGCACCGTGTGAGGGTCTCGCTGGACGAGACCCTAACAACTGGCGCCCAAACGTGGGGCCCGACAGTGGTCTTCGATCCTGGACGCTGCTTCCCCGAAGAACGGCCGTTCTGAGCAGTGAAATCTCCGTCTCCTGAGAAGCATCGGAGATCAGTTTGAGTCCACTGCGGTTCCCGCCCACTCCCTGCCGGAGCCGCAGAAAATGACTCACATTGAGGTCAACTCAGGCAGCCCAACTGCGATATCGACACTCGTAAGGTAAGCAAAGCAGCGCATCACAACATGGGACAAACTTTGTCCGCACACGATCAATTCATTGAGGAACTAAAAGCATCCCTTAAGACACATGGGACTCGGGTTAAAAAGATAGATTTAGTAAACTTTTTCTTTTGCTGGAAGATGTGTGTTCTTGGTTCCCCAGGAAGGAACTATCCACGAAAAATGTTGATTACCGGTAGGGGATTGTTTACAAGATTATTATTGTTCTTTTGGGCCTTCTAAAGTGCCTGTTGATGCCTATAATCTCTGGTCTTTGATATGGGAAATTTTGAAAATTCACCATTATCACCCTGATATTTCTCAGGTTGTGTCCCAGTCGCATGATTATTTAAAAACTGGATATAAGAGCAGTAAACCTTCCTCCCGAGCTCCGTCTGTTTGTCACCTCCACCTTCTATTCCTCCCCCAGAAAAACCCAGAGAACAGGATTCCCTTTCTATTGTTTCCGAGACAGAGATAACTCCTTCAAAGTTACTTTACCCGTCCCTCGCTGACCATAAAAATCGACCTCCTTCTAGTAACCCTCAAGCGCCCTTGCAGGCGCCATTACAAACTCCAGCCCCGCAAAATCCGCTACGAAACACCGACCCAGAAATTAATTGGGATGATTTAGAAGCAGCAGCGGTGTGTTATCATAACCCCGATTGGCCTCCCTTATCGGGATTCTCTGGCCGGCCACCGCCGTACAATATCCTGGGAAAGCACGCCCCTGATCCTGCCGCTGCCGCCTCAGCTCCTATCACGCACGCCCCTCATAACTGGGCGCTTTTAAAGGAAACCATGAAAACGTGTTGTGAAGGTTTCCAGTCTTTACAAAATGTTTTGCAACAGTTTGGCAAAAATTCAGCAGAGACCTGAGGAGCCCTATAGTGATTTTATTAACCGTTTAACGGCCGCGGATGAGCGACTTGTTGGCAAAGATGAAAATGAAAGTGAATTTATCAAACACCAGCTTATGAAAATGCAAACCCTATTTGTCAGGATGTTCTCCGCCCACACCGCCGCACGGGAGATATTTCTGACTTTATAAAATACTGCGCAGGAGTTGGTCCCTCGTATAACCTTGGACTAGCCATAGGAGCTGCTCTTTAAGGTCTAATCCAAAGCCCTGCTGTGCTTGCTCAAAAAAACCTGTTTTAACTGTAAACAGCCTGGTCATATCTCCCGAGACTGCCCAGCGCCTAGGGCTCCTCACCCTGAAAGGCCGAGACCGTCCACCGCCTGCCCTCGCTGCAAACGTGGTTTTCACTGGGCTTCTGAATGCAGATCCAGGGCTGATTTTCAAGGAAGCCCTTTGTCCCCTCACTCTGCGGTACAGGGTAACTCTGAGCGGGGGGGGGCCCCCTTTGCGAGACAAACCCCTGGGGCTATCAGGTTTGTTCCTCAAGGCCACCAACTCCCTCAGACCCAGCACCTGGTATCAAGCCACAAGCCTTGCCTCCCTTTCAAGGGCAACAGCAGGCAGTGCAGTACTGGACCTCTGTTGCTCCTCCCACACAATATTAACTCCTGAACAGGACACTCAAGTAGTTAACACCACCACCTTCGGTCCTCTGCCAAAGGGATTTTTTGGCCTCATTTTAGGTAAAGGCAACTCTAATCTCTGTGGATTATTTGTCTTTCCTGGCATTATTGATAATGACTATACAGGACAGATACAGATTCAAATCCTTGTCAAATCAGAGCAAGTTATTGACCTCCCTGCCGGATCCCGCATAGCACAATTAGTTCTTTCGCCCTTAGTCAATTTTTCTAACCAGGTTCAGGGACCTGCTAGAGGCAATTCCAAATTTGGCTCCTCTGATGCCTATTGGGTCCAGCAAATTTCCCCTGAACAGCCTTTATTAACACTCACACTGAATGGCAAACAATTTGAAGGTCTTCTTGATATTGGGGCTGATGCCTCCATAATCTCCTCCGATTGTTGGCCCGCTTCCTGGCCTCTTACTCCCTCCTTAACTCATTTACAGGGTATCGGGCAATCTGCCAACCCCATGCAAAGTTCTAAGTATTTACACTGGAAAGACCCTGAAGGAAACACCGACATTGTCAAGCCTTTTGTAATAAAAGGTATTCCTGTTAATTTATGGGGTCGAGACATTCTTTCCCAAATGAAGCTTATAATGTGCAGCCCCAACGACACTGTTGCTCATCAAATGTTAAAACAGGGATTGCGGCCTTTTGTGTAAATGGCATAATTACAAAAATCCAGACTCACTGCGTTTCAGCTCAGTTGGTTGAGCTCAAGGCTATTATGTGCGTTTTATCACAATTTGCAGACAAACCCTTAATATATACACTGATAGCGCTTACTTGGCACATTCCATTCCTTTGCTGGAAACCGCTCCTCAAATAAAAAAGACTGTCAAAAAACAATTCATGCCAGGACAGCCCCCCTTTTCATTGGTCATATTAGAGCCCAGTCAGGCCTCCCCGGTCCCTTATCCCAAGGCAACGGGGTTGTTGATGCGGCCACCCGATTTGTCGCCTTTGCCTCCACAGATAACGTTGAAAAGGCTCACGCCGCCCATTCCTTACATCATATTAATGCTCGAACTTTACGCCTAATGTATAAAATAACCAGGGAACAAGCTAGACAAATAGTAAAACAGTGCTCCAACTGTGTAACCCATCTCCCGGTACCGCACTTGGGAGTCAATCCTAAAGGGTTGGTGCCAAATGATATCTGGCAAATGGATGTAACCCACCTTTCTGAGTTTGGCAATTTAAAATATGTTCATGTGTGCGTGGACACCTTTAGTGGGTTCATAGTGGCCTCCCTCCAAACAGGAGAGGCCACCAGACATGTTATAGCTCACCTCTTACACTGTTTCTCTATACTTGGGGCCCCTAAGCAAATAAAAACAGGCAATGGCCCTGGTTACACCTCTGCAGCCTTTCAAGAATTTTGTTGCAAACTCTTTATAAAACATGTTACTGGCATCCCATATAACCCCCAAGGCCAGGGGGTAGTGGAAAGATCAAACCTAACATTAAAACTTACTATTGAAAAAATAAAAGCAGGATACTCAATTTCTTACGCCTTGATGACTCGGGAAAATCAGCTGCAGACCGGTTTTGGCACCCTAAATCTAATTCACAATTTGCCATGGCAAAATGGAAAGATCCTATAAACAATTCATGGCACGGACCGGACCCAGTACTTATCTGGGGAAGAGGCTCCGTTTGTGTCTAGTCTCAAGAGCACAATGCAGCAAGATGGTTACCAGAAAAACTGGTCAGACAAATGGACCATAAACCTGAAGTAATACCCTCCAGGGAGGAGTCAACCCCCTGGGAGATAGTTCTCCTTTTGTGTTTTTACAGGTTCAACAAATTTATATTAGCCCGAAGACCCTTCTACTCACAGATGTGGACCTTCACCTCTTGTCTTGGAATCAGAATCGCAGCAATCGCCCCCCGCTTGCTGCAGTCCCAACCTCCAACCCTATTTCTAATAATACCAACACCACCCCGCCTCCCCAAACTCCTATAATTGTCAATGATGTTCCGCTTTATTTACCTCCTGGCACAACCCTAGTTCCGTTTTGTTACTCTGCGCCGTCCTCATCTCTTTGTAATAACTCTCTCACACTCACAACAGAAGCAGTTGCGCCCAATGGCTTTTTCTTGTGGTGTAATCATACCCTCACAAAACATTTGAATGCTTCCCTTCCGTCTTCCTTATGGTGTATGCCTGTTACTCTGGTGCCCCAATTAACTGTTTATACCACCGCTGAATTTCAATCTAAAATTTCTCCTCACCCCCTTTCCAAGTCAAAAAGAGCTATTTTTCTCCCTGTCTTAATGGGCCTTTCATTGGCCTCCCTGTCGCCGCTGTTGGTTTTGGAGGAGGAGCACTTGGACATTCTATCACCGCCACCAACGATCTGGCCGCCCGCCTTCAAGAAGCTCTGGATGACTCTGCACAGTCTCTGGCGTCTCTCCAACGACAAATCAACTCTTTAGCTCAAGTTGTTTTGCAAAATCAGCGCTCACTGGACCTTATTACAGCCAAAAAGGGGGGGTACTTGTCTGTTTTTACAAGAAGAATGTTGTTACTATATTAATGAATCTGGATTAGTTGAGGAGCGGGTGAACAATCTCAATAAGATCAGTAAGGAATTACTTAATTTCGGACGCCCGCCCCCAAATTCACTCAACTCAATGAATTGGTGGTCTTCGCCGTTATTTTCGTTTCTTGCCCCCTTTACAGGGCCGGTAATTGTTTTGCTTGTCGTAATTTCATTGGGGCCTGTCATCTTTAACAAACTTATGTCTTTTATCAAACAACAAATAGAGGCCATCCAGGCTAAGCCCATACAGGTCCATTACCATCGCCTTGAGATGATTAGTCGGGGTGGCTCGGTATCTGACGATGAGTATGCGTCACCGATAAGACCCTCCGCCCTTATGAGATGAGTTGGATAGCCAATGACGGGTAAGACTGGGTGCCCCTGACACCAACCTAAGACAGGCCTTTGCTCACCTCCACCTAAGGTGGATAAGATGCGTTCACAGAAGCCGAAGACGGTTAAGGGTCAGAGCCGCACCTGGCAACCTAAGACAGGCACAACTCCCTAAGGGAATCTCTCATTTTCTAAATACATAAAACAAAAAAGGAGGACCTGTTGGGAGCCGATAGTCATTAAGACCCTGGCCTCAGACACGTAGCAGAAACGTGGCCGCTTTCTAACAGCAAGGCTTTGTTTCCTGCCCAACTTCGCCCCCACATTCCAAGCTACTGTAGCATGGGCAGTTCTGATAACTGACCTTGTTGCCATTAGTCAAAGTACTGAGCACCCATTGAACTGCAGATATACCGTATTAGGAACATCGTGATAAGTTCACCCGGTAAGCCTTGATTTGCATGTGGACGTCACCACGGACGTCTTTGAGTACTGTTGCGCACCCTTTGTACCTTATTGGGAACATGTGGCTGATTGGTTGTTGTACAGTGTGTGGTTGTTACAGTGTGCTTCATTGGAATATGTGCCTCCCACTTCCTTCTCTGTTGTGAATATATACCCAGAGTTTTGGCAAAATAAACGGGCTTGATCAGCACTTGTCTTGCCCCATGTCTCTGTTTCTTTTTCCCATCCAGGTTCGTTGCCCCTCCGGGTCACCGTGTGAGGGTCTCGCTGGTCGAGACCCTAACACTTATTCAACATGCATGCTCAGAAAATAATTTGAAAAGCTTGACTATATGAAAAAGAATACAGATGAGCATTGGCAGAAGGCTTATTAACTACTTGTAACAAGAAATGACACAACCTTGCTTACTGAAAGTGAGGAGGACTTACTAATGGAAATTGAACTTCTCAAGAATATCATCTTGCTTGGATTCACCATTCTCATGGAAGGAACAGTCAAGAAATCAAATGGTACATGCCACTGGGTAAATCTGTTCATGAGTAAGGGTGTCATTTTGAGGCCTAAGGTGTGCCTTACCCAAACCATGGTGTTTTCAATGGCCTCGTATGCATGTAAAGTTGGACGATGAATTAGGAAGACTAAAGAAGAGCTGATGCATTTGAATCTGGTGTTGGCAAAGAATATTGGAAGTACCATGGACCTCCAGAAGAACAAACAAACCTGTCTTGGAAGAATTATAGTCAGAATACTGCATAGAAATGAGGATGTTGATTGAGAGTTGGTCTCACATAATTTAGATATCTCATCAGAAAAGATCAGTACCTGGAAAAGAATGAACTACACATGCAACAATTTGGAAGCTAGTGTAGGACAAAGTAGTTCTTCATTTTCTTGTGCACAGGATCATAGGAACCTTCTAGGTGGTGCCTTAAAACAACAACAACAAAATGACCCCCATGGTTTCTGCATCCTAGCCTTTACCCTTATTTAATCCCCTCTCTTTGCACGTGGGCTCTTCCATCAAACAGAATGTGAACCCAACAAGCTGTCACTTCTTAGAATAGGCTACAAAAAGACTGTGCTTTCTGTCTTGGGTGCTCTTTCATCCTTGCATTGCTCACTTTGAAGGAATCAAGCTATCATGTGAAGTCTTTTGATACGGGACTGAGGTCGTAAAGTGAAGGACTGTGGATTGAAGTAGATTCCTTCTCATTTGGGTGTTTAGATGAGATCACAGCCCTGGCCAATGACTTGACTACAGAGAGACCTTAAACCAGAGCTATCCATCTGTGCTATACCACAAAACTGTGAGATAATAAACGTGGACTGCTTTCACCTGCTATATTCTGAGGTAATTTGAGACACGGCAATAAATAGCAAATAGAATTACCAATCCATGGAGGCAACACATCCACCCAGTGGCCGGACCCAAATCCTGCGTCTTGCATTTCCCTTTACCTTCACAGTTCACATGTAACTCATTAGCAAGAAGTTCTCATTTTTAAGTAAGCACGGAATCATCTCTTTTTTTCCCTTGTGTTACACGGATGATATATCCTAGTTTAAATTACTTTCCCCTCTAATAGAGATGTCTGCAAAGGACTCCTAACTTTAGTCCCGACTCCAGCGCTGCTCCCCATCAATCTCTCCTCCAGCTCTAGAGCAGGATGCTCTTTTTAAAACTGTAAAGTTGACCATATCTCTTCCAACTTCCAGCATTTTAATGGCTGCTCCAGGATCCACACCTTTAGCCAAGTGACAAACCTAACCCTCTCTTCTGGATCCCCCTCACATAGCCCTCATGAAGCATTTCTAATTCTTCCCAAGATACGAAAGGTTAGCATGATCTATGGCATGCTTCGATCCCACTCTCGTCCTTCGCCCTCCCTCTACCATCCTCACGTCCTAAGTTCCTCTGAGTTTTGTGTGGACTGTTCCCAAGGTGGGATTATGATGTATACACACACTGTCTCTCACCCAGCTGCATTCTGTCAACAACAAGTCTCAGTGGAGACAGTACTTTTAAAAGAAACCTTCCTTGTCACACACTAGTTCCTGCTTACCACGCTCTCTGGAATTTTTCCCCTCCTGAGATTCTACAACCCCATGCGCTCACCCGAAGGCCATTCACTCTGAGTCCCTTAAATATGTCTGTGCTACTTTTCTGAGTGCGGTGTGATCTAAGAAAACCTCTGCTAACAAGAATGAAAAATGATTCATTAATCACAGCCCTTTATGTGATCACTTATAATAGTTATATTGCTGTTGTCCTTTCTACTTTTTTTTGAAGAGAGTGAAAAAATATCTCTTACCAATTATCTCACACAAATACATAACAAATATGATATTATCTAACTTTTTCAGTTTAGAGAAATTGAAGCTAGCCCACGATCACGTGATCAGTTGGTTTCAAAATAAGATTCACACATACATTTCTTGAACCCTGTCTTCTGCTCTCAGCTCTTAGGAGCATTTCCTCTCTCTATTCATTCTCACGCATTTGCTCTAGGAGAAAATTACTGTCTCTATGAGAAAAGTCAGCCCCACCCAGCATTGCAAAATACGGCCTGCACCCTAAATGTCCTTTCACCAGGCAATCTTTATACTAGCATTTTCATTGTAGCCAAAACTTTATACCCACCGGGACTTTTAAGCAGAGCCTTACTTTTTTCTATCATATCAATGAAAATGAGAAATAATTTCATACACCATATACTATAGTCCATATTAAAGTGTCAACTTTGGGTTCACTTTCTAGCTTTGTTCTCTTAGATTTTACTTCATACATGAAAGAAAACTGAAAAAGATCAAATTTTACTAGTTACTACTTTTAAGTGATTATATAATATACGTTGTATTTTTCGTTTGTTTTAAATTTGTAGAAACCTGAAATTCACAAAACTTTAAAATAACTTTTCTCACATCCATCCTATAAGAAAGTGATCAACCCTATTTGAAGAAATTATGGATACAGAAAGATTTCTCCCAAGTTGTCTCCCCCAATATATGCCAAACCCAAGACGCTGCTTGCTACACATGGTAATGACTGTCAACAAAAGTTGGTCAGGGGTTATTCTCAAGGGTATCAGCCATCTAGAGCAACCAGGCTGTATAGTCTGACTCACCCTAAGTAGGGCCCACTCCCTGCTGATACTGTTCCCTTGAAGGGGAGCCTGAAGGCAAACCTGGGACCACTCAAGGATGACTAAGGTTAGGCTACTATATTGAGTCTAGGGTCCGCCCACCTTGTCATATATGCACCCCCATTATCTCCCTTTACTATTGCATGTACACCCCTAGGTCATCCCCCTCCTATTGTTTGTTTGCCTATGTTACAATCCCTTCTTATGATGTAGGTCGTTATCTGTAACCAGGGTAGGTTGTTATCTGTAATCAGGGGGCATGCCCCAAAGATATTTAGATATTTAGAAGTAAAACCTCTCACGAGCTCTCTCCTGCCCTCTCATCTCCCACTTCTACGTGTACCACCAAGAGGAGCTAAGGTGAGCATGCTACCATGAAATGTGTCTGACTTATTTTTTTAAATCATTTTATTGGGGCTCATACAAGTCTTATCACAATCCATACATACACCCATTGTGTCAAGCACTTTTGCACATTTGTTGCCATCATCATTCCAAAAACATTTGCTTTCTACTTGAGCCCTTGGTATCAGTTTCTCTTCCCCCCTCCCTCCCTACTCTCCCCTCCCTCATGAACCCTTAATAATTTATATATTATTATTATTTTGTCATATCTTACACTGTCCAACGTCTCCCTTCACCCACTTTTCTTTATGTTACTATCTCCTATCCTATTTCTATATGACCTTACTATATTCTTTATATACCTTAATCATACAATTGTGCCTACCGAACCCGTGATTAGTTGTGAGGGGCTGGTTACTCACAGAAATGACCCAAAAAATCATATTGTACTTGAAGCTAAATAGATAAGCAATTGAAAAAAAATCAAGTCCTATAAAGTAGTCTGCAGTTTCCCAGAAATTATTCATGAGTAGTAGCAGTATGTCATAACATGCATGCATATTTGAAGTTTTACAGGCAAATGTGTAGCTTCGAATATCTATCTCATCTGGGCCTCACAAGCCATCCATGGGAGGGTCTTTTAATGATTTCATGCTCAAGCTTAGCTCTAACATTTCCTGGATCTAGGTCAGGAGTCTGAATTGGGTGCACACAATGTATGACTTCCAGTTAAAGTTGAGTTGATTCGGATTTACAGCAACTTCATGTGTATCAGAATAGAACTGTGCTCCATAGTCCTGTTTCCCTAAAACAGATCACCAAGTTGTCTTCTGAGACATTTCTTGAGGTGTGGAACCTCCAACCTTTTGGTTATCAACTTAGTGCATTAACCATTTGCACTCAGAAACTCAGGTCAGATGTAGAGCCCTCCAAACTGAGTGCTCAGGGCCTGGATATAAGAACAGTTTCGTTATTTAGGGTTAGAATCAGAACTTCAACCTAGGACTTCCAAATTTAGGTACAACATCTGTTCCTGAGATGGAGTCCCAACTAGGTGACAGAATTCTTCTTCTTTTTTACATTAAGGTAATTTTATTTTTAATGGAATATAGAAAAACAGTTGTACTATATGCATTCCCACACTACAAATATCTTGTATACAACTCTATAGTAAAGAACCACCGCTCATTCACCCTATTTCATTACAAATTCATGATATAAATTCATGTTCATAATAACAGATGCTACTTTGCAACATGGGACAGCATCATTGTTACTATACTATCTTATAAGAAATATTTTACTGTATCCAGAAGCGCTTCTTAAATGATTTTTCATTCATTGTGCACTAGGACCAACATTTGACTAATTTTTAGTAGATACAAACTGTGCCTAATTTATGTCCACATCTCAGTTAATAACAGACTCAGGAATGGAACTCATGCATAATCCAGGATCACCTGCAAAAGAAACTGTCTTCAGGGAGCATAGTTCATAAGGGATGCTCAAAAGAGTGTAAATGTTTCCCCAAAACATTTTATTTAAATTTCAGAGTTATAAAATGGTATTAGAAAGATGAGCTCATATAAAGGACGGGAGACCCTGGTCAAAGATGCTAAAGCATAATATATATGGCAATGTTAAAAACACCTTAGCTCTCTGTAGGAAAATCAATAAAAATAACAACCTATCTAGAACAAACAACACGTATTTCACAAAGTATAGGTTTTACAGAGGAATTCAATAGGGAATACATTTTAGGAAAACATTTTTTAAACTATGTACTTTTAAAATATACAT
This sequence comes from Tenrec ecaudatus, assembly GCF_050624435.1. Lineage (NCBI taxonomy): Eukaryota > Metazoa > Chordata > Mammalia > Afrosoricida > Tenrecidae > Tenrec > Tenrec ecaudatus. The sequence continues at coordinate 84,374,496 of NC_134534.1, forward strand.
ACATCAAACCTGAAATGTTCTCACTTTTTCCTTTACTGGCAACTGTTGAGTCATTTTTAAGTTTGGGTTCCCAGAGGGTGTTTGTGACAAATCTCACCGCAACACCTTGTCCAGCTTGCTGGCCTTCTTCTTGTCTCTTATTTCCTTGACTCTGTTCACGTACTCTTGAATTCGTTCCAACTCTTGCTTTACTGGATGTTTGTTGGACTTAACTCCGTTAGTTGCCAAATAAGCCCTTGAGTTTAATGTGTAGACAGAAAGTAAACCCACTGTTGCTTGTTCAAAGGGGTCCTGTTCTTATAGCAACTCACGTCTAGAAACAGACATCATGGTCTTCAGCTTCTCCTCCACGGCACTAATGGAATTCTCAAATGTCGATAAGTAGTCATGCATTTCCATCGAGCAGTCTTCATTGACATCTTCATTTGCCGCCATTAGGAGCAACTAATTAGCCTTAGCTGCCATCTCAGAATCCTCATATTTATAAGTTAATGCTCCAAAAGTAGAGATTAAATTTAAATACCCCAAATCAATTTATCATGGAGGAAAATTCAACTTGGGTGTTAGTCTCTACATTGACATTCTCTAAATTTTCCTACAAATTACACATGATTGTGTGTTGGTATCATCGAAGGGACTTGAAGTGAGTTGTCAACCTACTGAGTTGTTAGGAAAGGGCTCTCAAATCAGAAGTATTAATATTACCAAGGGTGGGAAAGGGAAGGAGGAGAATCACTTATTAGTAGACACATGTTGATGTTGATAAAGGGAAAAGCAATGCACAGCATAAGTGAAATTAACACAATGTGGCCAAGACAAAGAAGATTCTAAGAGGTGTGCAAAACGAAAGGACAACTACAATAGGTACTGAGGAACCCTGGCGATACAGTGGGTTACTTATTGGGCTGCTAAAGAAAGGGTCAGCAGTTCAAAACCACCAACCATTCCTGGAGAGAAGGATGAGGTTTTCTATCCCCATAAAGATTTCTGGTTTCAAAATCCCTACAGGGGTAATTCTACTCTCTTCTATATGGTCATTATGAGTTGTGTTTGACACAATGGAAGTGAGTTTAGTTTTTATAGTAAATATCATTACATATATAATTTGCAACAATAGTAACAAACAATATTTGAATAAATATATAAGTAGGCATGTATGCTAATTAGATATAGGACATTCTACAGGAGTATATCCATGTAAAAGATAGGAATAATTGAGAATATATCCACATACCTATTTGTATGTGATGCATGTATATTCATACATATAGTAGAGCATATGGGAGAATGGTCATAGAAACTCCTTATATATAACCAGACACCTTCCAGGTCTGGCTACTGAGCTTAAAGGCTAAATAAAGACCAAAGTTTCAGGGGACATCTAGAACAATTGGCATAGCATAAAGACCATGTCCTATACCCCAGTTTTGTGAATAGCATCTGGGGTCTTAAAAGTGTGCAGAGTCATCTGAGATACAGCTAATGGTTTCTTCCTGCCCCAAGCAAAGGAGACTGAAGAAAACCAAAGACTCAAAGAATCAATTAGTCCACAGGAATAATAACCCACACGAATCATAACCTTTTCTAGCCTGAGACCAGAAGTAGTTATTGCCTAACTATCACTACCTACCATTCTGATCAGGGAGACAGAAGGTCCTAATTATAATAGGAGAAAATTGTAGAACAAAACTCAAATTCATTGAAAAAAGATGACACTTCATTCAGACGGAGATTGAAGGAACCTCTGTGTGATAGGTTAGTTTATTGTGCCAACCTGGCCAATAGGAACATGTGGAATTAATAAGGTCGCAGTTTGATTGGAGGACAAAGAGATGAATGACTCAGCAAAGCCCACCCCTCCATCTCTTGCTCTCTGGTGATCAAATAAGTGTGCTGCTGCTTTAACTAGTTCTCTGCCTCAACTTGTAAGCTACACTACCTGTGGGACACCAACCCATGAATGGTGTTGCTAGAGCTTGAGGCTCCTTCGAGATCTGTTTCACCAGACTGTTGGTGTGTACATTACTTGAGTTTGAGGCTGGTGGATTCTGTTGTCTTGCATTGCTTGAGTTCAATATCCCATCCTGGCCTGCTTCACTAAGCTCCTGAGCTGCTGGCTGTTGGTGACCCTCCTGCTGGTTGACGCCTGTGGGGAGACAGCCTGCATTTTCCAAGGGAAAACCAAGCTTCCTTGACCTTGGACTCAGCATCCCTCGTGAGCTAAACTCAGCCCTCTGTACTGCTATGTGGACTAATTAGCTGTTATATTCCTTCATGCTGTATAAATCTATCCAAATAGATAAAATCAAAAGTGTCCTGGTTTTCTCTACAGAACCTGCCTGAGACACCCTTAGACTATTACTCTAAGTTGATCTTCCAATGTGGAACTGAAGCTACTCCTGAAGACTACCTCTCAACCAAATAATAGACTAGCCAATGACGTGAACAATAATACCGGTGAGGAATGTGTTGCTTAGAACAATTAACCATGTCAGACCAAAAGGTCCACATCTACCCAAAATCAAAGATAGAAAGAGAAACGAGAAGGAAGCCAGATAAATGGAAATGGGGAAACTGGAGTCCAATGAAGAGAGTGCTGATACAAATTTGTGCAAGAATTAATGAATGGAAAACTAATTTGTTATGTAAATCTTCACTTAAAACACACACTGTTTCATTAATAAATAAATCCAATGGAGAAAAAAGAAATCAAATGATGTATTGGGCAAATCTGTTGCACAGACCTCTTTAAGTGTTGAAGAGCAAGAACTTTGAGGTCTAAGGCACACCTACCCCAAGCCATGGTATTTGCAATTATGACGTATGCATGTGAAAATTGGACAATGAATTAGGAACACCAAAGAATATTTGATTCATTTGAATTATGGTGTTGGTGAAGAACATGGAAAGTACTGTGGACTGTCAGAACAAAAAAAGTCTGTCTTAAAAGAAGTGCAGTCACAAGAAACAAAGGGTCAGTGATTAGAACCATCTCAGCTTTCTCATCAGAAACCACACAGGCAATAAGGCAATGGAGTGATGTATACAGAGTCTTTGAGGGGGGAGGGAAATTGTCAACCTAGAATCTTGTACCCAGCAAAAATACCATTCAAATATGATGTAGAAATTAAAGTATTCCAAGACAAGGAGAAATTAACAGAATTCACAAAAACAAGAACACTAAAAAAGAAAATACTCAATGAAGTACTATGGTCCCCAAATCAACAACAATTCATAGTGATCCCATGTGACAGAACAGAACTGCTTCCTATGGTTTCTGAGATTATAAATTGTTACAGAAGCAAGCAGCGTAATGTTTTTCCCCTAGGAGCGGCTGGTGAGTTTTTATTTCTGACTTTGTTGTTAACAGTTTAACTTGTAACCTACTGCCCCACTAAGGCTCCTATGCAAATGTTAGGGTTGTGGAAATATGATAATATGCTGCCTCTGAATAGGATTGTTAACTTAGATTATAACATTTTCAGAACTTACTCTGATTATTTTCATGGTAAATAAACACTCATATAAATTTAATAGTCCAAATATTTCCAGGAAGTAATGCAGGTAAAATTGTTTTGACAATTATTTTTATATTCAAGATGTTAACCATAGAAACCAAAACATTTTAAAAGTAATTTACACTAAATTAAATATATGAGTGGGCCTCAAAAAGTACATGGAAATAGGTCATTATGGTTTCATTCCATTTTTCCACGAAGTTTTTGAAGCACCGTTCTATAGAATGTTTCAAATAAGAAAAATAGTAATTATTTCCTAACATGAAAGAGACTACTTGTTCCAAGATGAGAAAGAAGAAATGATCATTTAGATGGCTATGAAAGAATAGTAGTAAAGGGTCAGAGAAATAATAAATAAATTTTAAATAGTCTTAAACCTATGCTACAGAAGTAGATAAGCTTATGCAGTGGTGTTAGACTGCTGACGAGAGAAACAAATCCTGTGACACTCAATATATGCATAAGAAAGAGCTATATATCGAGGAGTGATCAAGAATGCATCCCAGCCCAGTATGACTCAAGTCCATAAATCCAATACGAATACATAAGTCCTGCTTCAGACTCGGAGTCACATGCAAGATTACAGGCCAGTGAAGGGATAGTCATGTGGATCCAAGGTTGGTGGAAACATGACAGGGTTTCAGCATCAGGGTGTCCAGCAAGCAGGAAGGTGAAGTGGGAGAGACAGAAGGAATGTGCCCAGGGTCCCCGCTTTTGAAGGCCACATTCCCAAGGACACAGGTGCAGGCTGTCCTGATTGACAGGTTTGACTCCACCCCTAGCCAGTAGTGTCTAGATGACATAAAATCATCTGACTACCACAATACTATACTGAAATCTAATACTGAATGTTTGGCATTGTGAAGATTATACGCTAAGGAATATACCACCAAGAATAGATATGTCTAAACTTTGTTAAAGAGTGTGTTTGAAAATACCAGCATCTTTCTTCAAAGAAATGGAAAAACTGCCTACCAAGTTCATATGGAAAGGAAGAAACCCCCAAATTGACTAAGAACTCCTCAAGAAGAAGAATAAAGTGGGTGGGATTTAAAAGGTATTATAAAGCCACAGTTTTCCAAACAGCATAGCACTGGTATAATGATAGATACTTGGATCAATGGATAAGAACAGAAAACCCAGAAATAAAATAATCAGCATACAGACAACTGATCTTTGATAAGAGCCCAAAATATGAAGTGGGAAATTGATGCCCTCTTCAACATGTGGTGCTGGATTTTTATGAACAAGAATAAACTCTAGGTGGATCACAGACCTTAAGGTGAAAACACAAACTTTTAGGACCTTCAATGAGGGAATTGGGACCAACCTGAGAACTCTGGCACAGGGAATACATAGGCTATCAGAAATAAGGAAGGACGCACACACAGAGGAGGCACAAATTGACGAGTGGGATATACTGAAGATAAAGCACGTGTACATTGAAAGAATTCACCAAGAGAGTAATGAGAGAGTCTATGGACTGGGAAAAACATCTTTAGTAATGACACATCAGACAAACACCTTATTATTGAAATCTACAATACCCCGCTAACTTCCAAAAAGAAAAAAAAAACTAATTGCCAACTGGGAGGTGCGCAAAGGACCTCAACAGAAGTTTCATGAGGGCAAAAATCCGAATGGCCAATGACCATATAATATGTTCCTGATCATTAACCATAAGAGAAATGCAAGTTAAAAACAATGAGATACCACCTAACACCCTCAAAGATAACCCAATTCAAAAACTCAAAAAGCAATAAGTGTTGGAGGGGCTGTGGTGAGATAGGAACTCTCACCCACTGCTGGTGGACCTACAGGTGTGTTCAGCCACTATGGAAATTGATTTGGCCATTCTCTAAAACAGACGGAAATTGAGCTACCATATACTCAGAAGAGGCAAGAACCAAATCATGGCCAGACATCTGTGCTCCAGTGTCCATCACGGCACATTCACAATCGCAAGGAAATAGAAACAACTCAAATTTCTATCAACAGGTGAATGGATAAAAAACGGTGGTACACACATACAATGGAGTACTACACATCCCTAAAAAGCAGTGATGAGCGCATGAAGCACATTGCCACATGGGAAGACCTGGAAGAAATTATACTAAGCGAAGTAAGCCAAGCACAAAACGACAAGTACAACATGAGTCCACTGAGGTAAGCTTAAAAATGCAATAGGGGTATAGAGAAAAAGCTACTGTATACAAACATTCCTGGGGTGAGGTCCAGGTAGTTTGGAAGGGGCCAGACCAAATCAAGGGGGGGGGGTAATATGGTGTCCAACTAAAAAAGGAGGGAGGAAAAAGAAAAAAAAGAGAAAGAGAAATGAGTAGCAGGAGAAAAGACACTAACATCGCCCCCCCCCCCCCAGTAGAGGGTATTGTTTATATCTCCACAGGGAAAGAGGGACCAAACTTCAACCCAGTGCTCCAATATGTGAATGCAACATACTGGCATGAAGCAGGGACCCATTAGAGAGGTCTGAGGGGTCAGCCCCAATCCCCATACATGGACAGCCGCCCCTTGCCTCAGAAGAATGCATTTCAGAGGACAGCACTGAAGCTACAGCTCAGGGAGAGGGACATGTCTGATCAGAGCACACTGGAGCAAATGAAGGAGTAGGAAGAGAGAGTGGAGCACATCCTGACCCACCAAGCCTATCCCTTCTCAGAGGAGCCAATGCACAGAGAGGACCATATGGCCAGCCCCACTATGAGCTATGACATTTCTCACTAACAATAGCCCTACAGGAGACAACATTGGAGAAACTGTGGGAATTGCACCCAATCCAAGCTCACCACACTGAGGCAAACCACTAAGGGCATGCAACAGAACAGCAAGGGGAGCAGAGCAAGGAAGTCCCGAGGGACTACCAAAAACAGACTTTGGGGCCAGGGCATTGGACCTGATCAAACTCGACCAGAAACACTCCTAAAGGTCAAGAAACAGTCCTTGAACTATTTACAGGCTTTTCTTTTTTTGTCATTGGTTTTGTTGTTGTCATTGTCTTGTTTTCTTTTGTCGCTTTGTCTTGCTCTGTCTTGTTTTGTGTGTGTGTGTGTGTGTGTGTGTGTGTACGTGTGCATATTATTATCTCTGCAAGTCTATCTAGATAAGATAGGCAGGATGAACAATCTGGAGAAGAAAACAATGAGACAGGTGGTTCCAGGGAGACATGGGAGACAGGGAGGTGGGGGAAAAGGAAGTGGTGTTAACAAACCTAGAGACAAGGGAACAACAAGTGATCCAAAATCAGTGGCAAGGAGGGTGTAAGAGGCCTGGTAGGGCTGGTTCAAGTACACTGTAACCGAGAGGAATTACTGAAACCCAAATGAAGGTTGAGCATGATGGTGAGACAAGAGGAAGATAAAAGGAAATAGAGGAAATAACTAGGAGGCTAAGGGCATTTATAGAGTTCTAAATACAGGCATGTACATATATAAATATATTTATATATGATGATGGGGAAATAGCTCTACATGCATATATTTATAGGTTTAGTATTAAGGTAACATTGGGTCTCCACTCAAGTACTCCCTCAATGCAAGAATACTTTGTTCTATTAAACTGGCATTCCATGATGCTCACCTTCCAAACACGATCGCTGAAGACAAATAGGCACATAAGCAAATATGGTGAAGAAAGCTGATGGTGCCTGGCTAGCAAAAGATATAGCATCTGGAATCTTAAAGGCTTGAAGTAAACAAGGGGCCATCTAGCTCAGAAGCAATAAAGCCCACATGGTAGAAGCACAGCAGCCTCTGTGATCATGAGGTTTTGAAGGGATCAAGGAAAAAAAATCATATCATTGTGTGCTCACCTTCCCAATACAACTGTTGAAGACAAACGGGTACATAAAACAAATGTGGTGAAGAAAGCTGATGGTGCCGAGCTATCACAAGAAAAGTGTCTGGGGTCTTAAAGACTTGAAGATAAACAAGAGACCATGTAGCTCAGAAGCAACGAAACCTACATGGAAGATGCACAGCAGCCTGTGTGATCACGAGGTATCAAATGGATCAGGTATACTGCATCAAAGAACAAAACAATGATATAATTGAGAATGAGGATTTGTGTGGAGTGGGGACACAAAGCCCATCTATAGACAACTGGACATCCCCTTAAAGAAGAGTCACAGGAAGGAGACGAGCCAGTCAGGGGGCAGAGTAGCACTGATGAAACATACAAATTTCCTTTAGTTCTTAAATGCTTCCTACCCCTCTATAATGATCCCAATTCTACCTTACAATTCTGGCTAGACCAGAGGAGGTACACTGGTACAGATAGGAACTGGAGATACAGAGAATCCAGGACAAATGATCCCTTCAGGACCAGTCGTGAGAGTGGCGATACCAGGAGGGTGGAGGGAAGATGGGGTAGAAAGGGGGAACCAATCACAAGGATCTACATATAACCTCCTCCTTGGGGGTGGACAACAGAAAGGTGGGTGGAGGGAGATGCTGGACAGTGTAAGATATAACAAAATAATAATAAATTACAAATTATCAAGGGCTCATGAAGGAGGGGGGAAGCGGAGAGGGAGAGGAAAAAATGAGGAGCTCATACCAAGGACTGAAGTGGAAAGCAAATGTTTTTAGAATGATGAGGGCAGCAAATGTACAAATGTGCTTGACACAGTGGATTTGTGTATGGATTGTGATGAGTTGTATGAGCCCCCAATAAAATGATTTTTTTTAAAAACAACAAAAATGCAAAAGAGGCATAGGAAAAAGCTACTGTGTACAAACATTGCTGGGGTGAGGTCCAGGTAGTATGGCAGAGGCCAGACAAAATACAGGGATACACATAGTAGCCTACTAAAAATGAGGAGGGATAAAAGAAAGAAAGAAAAAGACATGGGTAGCCTGGGAAGAGGGCACTAACCCACCCAAGGGGAGGGTATTGTTTATATCTCCACAGGGACAGAGGGACCAGACTTCAACCCAGTGCTCCAAGATGTGAATGCAGCATAGCAGCATGAAGCAGGGATCACTAGAGAGGTCTGAGGGACTGGCTCTAAGCCCAACTACTTGGACAGCCCCACCTCCCCATAGAATTCACTTCAGAGGACGGCACTGAAGCTACAGCTCAGGGAGAGGGACATGTCTGATCAGAGCACACTGGAGCAAATGAAGGGGTTGGAAGAGAGAGTGGAACACATCCTGGCCCACCAAGCCCTGAGGACGATATTCTTGCTCAGAGCAGCCAATGCACAGAGAGGACCACAATGCACAGCCCCACTAAGAGATACAATGTCCCTCACTGACCCATAGTGCTACTGGGGACAACACTGGAGACACAGTGTGGGAATTGCACCCGATCTGACCCCACCACCCTGAGGCAAAACGCTAAGGGCAGGCAGCAGAACAGCAAGGTGAACAGAGCAATGAAGTCCCCAGGGAATAACAAAAATAAACTGTAGGGCCAGGGCATGGCACCCCACCAGACTCGAATGGAAAACACTCCTAAAGGTCAGCAAACAGACCTTGAACTATTTACAGGCTTTTCTCTTTATTGTCTTTGGGGGTTTTTTTGTTTTATTGCTGTTCTCATTTTCTTTTCTTTCGTTGCTTTATTTTGCTGTGGTGTTTTTTGTGCATATTATTTTCTCTGCGGGTCTATCTAGGTAAGATAGGGGGGATAGAAAACCTGGAGGAGAAAACAAGGGGACTGACAGTTCCAGGGGGGCATGGGAGAGGGAGAGGTGGGGGAAAGGAATTTGGTATTAACAAAGTCAGGGACAAGGGAACAAGTGATCCACAATCTATGGCGAGGAGGGTGTAGGATGCCAAGTAGGGCTTGATCAAGGTCAATGTAAGGAAGAGGAATTACTGAAGCCCAAATGAAGGCTGAGCATGTTAATGGGACAAGAAGAAAGTAAAAGGAAATAGAGGAAAGATTTAGGAGGCAAAGAACATTTATAGAGGTCTAAATACTAGCATGTACATATGAAAATATATTTATATATGATGATGGAGAAATAGATCTATGTGCATATATGTATAGGTTTAATTAGTTTATTTTATTAATTTTTTATATTTTCTGGGTTTTTTAGGATGTTAGCTATTTTTTAAAAATCGCTTTATTAGGGGCTCATACAACTCTTATCACAATCCATACATACAATAATTGTGTAAAGCATATTTGTGCATTCATTGCCCTCATCATTCTAAAAACATTTGCTGTCCACCCAAGCCCCTGGCATCAGGTCTTCATTTTTTCTCCTCCCTCCCCGCTACCCCCTCCTTCATGAACCCTTGATAATTTATAAATTATTATTTTGTCATATCTTGCCCTGTCCTACGTCTCCCTTCACCCACTTTTCTGTTGTCCATCCTCCAGGGAGGAGGTCTCATATAGATCCTTGTCATCGGTTTACCCTTTCCAACCCACCCTCCCTCCACCCCCCTAGTATCACCACTCACACCACTGGTCCTGAAGGGATCATCCGCCCTGGATTCCCTGTGTTTCCAGTTCCTATCTGTACCAGTGTACATCCTCTGGTCTAGTGAGACTTGCAAGGTAGAATTGGGATCATGATAGTGGGGTTGGTGGAGCATGGAGCATTTAGGAACTAGAAGAAAGTTGTATTTCTCATTGTTGCTACACCGCACCCTGACTGGCTCGTATCCTCCCCAAGATCCTTCTGTAAGGGGATGTCCAGTGCCCTACAAATGGGCTTTCGGTCTCCACCCCGCACTCCCCGCCTCATTCACTATGGTAAGCTATTTTGTTCTGATGATGCCTGATACCTAATCCCTTCGACACCTCGTGATCACACAGGCTGGTGTGCTTCTTTCATGTGGGTTTTGTTACTTCTGAGTTAGATGGCTGCTTGTTTACCTTCAAGTCTTTAAGGCCCCAGACGCTGTATCTTTTGATAGCTGGGCACCATCAGCTTTCTTCGCCACATTTGCTTATGCACCCATTTGTCTTCACTGATCATATTATGGAGATAAGCACACAATAATATGATTTTTTGTTCTTTGATTATTTTTTAATAATCATTTTATTGTGGACTCATACAACCCTTATCACGACCCATACATACATCCATTATTTGTCAAGCACATCTGTATATTTGTTGTCCTCATCATTCTCAAAATATTTGCTTTCTAGATAGGGTCAGTATTAAGGTAGCAGATAGACATTAGGCTTCCACTCAAGTACTCTCTCAGCAAAAAAAAACCACTTTGTTCTATTACACTGGCTCCATGATGCTCACCTTCCTGGCACGATCACTGAAGACAAAGTAGGTGTATAAGCAAATGTGGTGAAGAAAGCTGATGGTGTCCAGCTATCAAAAGATATAGCATCTGGGGTCTTAAAGGCTTGAAGGTAAACAAGTGGCCATCTAGCTCCCAAAGCCCAAGTGGAAGAAACACACCAGCTTTTGTGATCACAAGGTGTCATTGGAATTGGGTATCAAGCATCAAAGAACAAAAAATCGTATCATTGTAAATGAGGGGGAGTGCAGAGTGGGTACCCAAAGCCCATCTATAGGCAACTGGACATACCCTTACAGAAGGATCCTGGGGAGGAGAGGAGCCAGTCAGGGTGCAGAATAGTACTGAAGAAACATACAACTTTTCTCTCATTCTTTAATGCTTCCTCTCCCCCTCTATCATGATCCCAATTCTAACTTACAAATCCAGCTAGACCAGACCATGTACACTGTAACAGATCAGAGCTGGAAACCCAGGGAATCCAGGACAGATAAACCCCTCAAGGCAAATAATGAGAGTAGAGATACCAGGTGGGTAAGGGCAAAGTGGGAGAGAAAGAGGGAACTGATCACAATGATCTAAGTATAACCCCCTCTCTGGGAGATGGACAACAGTAAAGTGTGTGAAGGTAGACATTGGACAGTGTAAGACATGAAATATAATCATTTATAAATTATCAATTTTTAGTGAGGGAGGAAGGGTGGGGGAAGGAGGGTAAAAATGAGGAACTGATACCAAGGACTCAAGTAGAAAGTAAATGTTTTGAGAATGATGATGGCAACAAATGTACAAAAGTGCTTGATATATAATGGATGGATGTATGGATTGTGATAGGTGTTGTACGAGGCCCCAATAAAATTATTTAAGAAAAAAAATAGGAATCCATGATCAAAAGGAGGAAATGAATAAAGCCATTTGAAATAAAGCATAAATAAATTAATAAGTAAAATGAATTTGAGATTAGACTCCATTCTTGCTTCTGCTAAGAAAATCTCTCCTTTGTTGCTGGCACGTGCAGAATGTCATATCTTATTTCCAGAGTGGGTCAAAACACAAATATAACCTGAAAGACCTTTATATAGAATGTTCTAAAAAATACTGTATATACTCAAGTATAAGCCAAGCCAAATATCAGCTGAGACACCTAATTTTATCACAAAAACTGCATTAAAATGTGCTGGAAAACTCAGCTTATACACGAGTACATACAGTATGTTGTAAGCAAGTTCTTTTCAACTTACCTTACTAAGCATTTTAAACAATGCAGTTTGATTAATGCTAATTTCTTAAGAAATGCCTATACTACACAATCTCAAGAAACCTGTGCTTTAATATAGGATAATAAATACCTAGCAAAGTAAAATTGCTATCTAAATTTGGCACAAGCCGTAGCCTATTATTATTCTGTCACCTATCTGATGATTCAAGTATCAGCATGTATATTCATTCTTCAGTCCCTTCACTGACAACCCCATTGTTGTTTATTTATTTTAATAGATCATTTTTATTGGGGGCTCTTACAGCTCCTATACCAAAGCATACATCAATTGTATCAAGCACATTTGAACATATGTTGCCATCATCATTTCAACTCCTCTCTTTTCCCCTCCTTCCCACACCCTCCCACCTTTGTGAACCCTTAATTATTTATAAATTACTTTAATTTTCATATTTTACACCATCCATTGTCTCCCTTCATCCACATCTGCTGTTTTCCCCCCTGGGGTGGGAGGGAGTTGTATTGTAACCAGTTCCCTTTTTCCCCCTTCGCGCCCCCCTCCCACCTTCCCTCTACCCTCCTTGTATAGTTACTCTCCCTATTGGTCCTGAGGCATTATCTGTCTGGGATTCTGTGTGTCGAGAGCTCTTATCTGTACCGGTGTATGTGCCAGATTTATAAGATATTACCGGGGTCATGATAATGGGGAGTGGGAGGGGAGGAAACATTAAAGAACTAGAGGAAAGTTATATGTTTCCTTGGCTGGCTAGCTCGTCTCTTCCTTGTGTCCCTCTTTGAGGGCATGTCCAGTTATCTACATATGGGCTTTGGGTCTCCCGCTAACCCCCTCTTTAGCATCAAAATGGTTGTTTGTTTGGGGTCTTCTGATGTCCAATACCTGATCCCGTCAACACTTCATGATCACACAGGCTGGTGTGCTTCTTCCATGTGGGCTTTGTTGCTTCCCTGCTAGATGACCACTTGTTTAACTTCAAGCCTTTAAGATCCCAAATGCTATATCTTGTAATAGCCGGGCACTATCACCTTTCTTCACCACAGTTGCTATGCACCCATTTTGTCTTCAGCAATCATGATGGGAAGGTGAGCATCACAGAATGCCGATTGTTAGAACAAAGTGTTCTTGCGTTGAGGGATGACTTGAGTAGAGACCCAATGTCCATCTGCTACCTTAATACTTAACATATAAACATATGTACCTAAACCTATATCCTATCATTACATACTAATATATTTACATATTTACATGCCTATGTTTATACCTCTATAAATGTCTTTTGCCTCCTACTTCTTTCTTCTATTTTATTTTACTTTCCTCCTGTCCCACTATCAGGTTCCACCTTCATTCGGCTCTCGGTATTTTCTCTCAGCTACATTGTACTTGATCGAACCCCACCAAGCATTCTATGCCCTCCTGGCCATAGATTTTAGACCTCTTGTTGTTCCCTTGTCCCTGGATTTGTTGGCTCACTTCTCCTGTTCCCCCACCTCCTCCTTTCCCCTGTCCCCCCAGAACCATTAATCCCATTGCTTTCTCCTCAGGATTGTTTATCCTGCCTAGCTTATATAGATAGACTTGGAAAAAAAGGGGGGGGGAATAGTCTATGAATAGTTCCATGTCTGTCTGCTGACCCTTACGAGTGCTTTCTGATGGGGTCTGATGCAGTGCCAAGCCCTGCCCCGAGTCCGAACTCTGTGTTCAGAATTCCTCGGGAACTTTGTTGCTCTGCTTCCCCTGTTGCTATTTTGCACTCCCTTCGTGTTACACGCTGGTGTGGGGGATCAGACTGGGCACAATTCCCGCACTGTGTCTCGGTGCTGCCCCCAGGAGCAACTGACAGCCCCATTGTGAGAACACTAGCCTCTCACTTTGGAATATTACAAGACCTGCTCATGTTCTAAATGTCTGTATAATGATAGTGCCATACACTCTGTGGTTTCATTTTGGTGGACTATGAAGTTCATGATTCACATCATTTTACCTTGAAATAACATTCTAGTTTTTTTATTGCCACACCCTCAAGCTAAACAACTATATTTCTTAATCATTTTATTGGGGGCTCATACAACTCTTACCACAATCCATACATCCATCCATGCCAAGCACATTTGTACATTTATTGCCATCATCATTCTCAAAACATTTTCTTTCTACTTGAGCCCTTGGTGTCAGCTCCTCAATTTTCCCCCTCCCTCCTGCTGCACTCTCCCTAAACAAATATTTTTTGAGAAATTTATATTCCACACAAATTTTATTATTTCTTCAGTTCTATTATTTGTTGCCAGTTCTATGTTTAATCAAAATTATCTATTTAATTTTTCTTAAAGCCTTAACCGGATTGGATCCTAAAAAAGTTTCTTCTTCATTGATTTCCATATCACTTTTCGCAAATTAGTATTCATTAGACTGAATCTTGTCAACAACCTTAAGCCAATCATAAAGTTATACTTCAAAATAAAATAATTTCCTTTTGTAATTAATTTAAAATTTAATCTTGTGGTTAACTATGTTTCTTTTCATTACCTTTCTTTGCTAGCCTCTCTTTAACATGATACAATGTGTTAAAAAGAATGAGAAAGATTTCTTTCTATTTTGGTTTTCATATTTCAACAAGGGAATATTTTGCTGTTTGCTTTTCATGTTTAGTTTATTGAACATAGTCACTAAATATATATGGTTATCTATTTTTATTAAACATTTTTGTTTTTTACTTAGCAAGCAAAGATGACTTGATTATACCAGCATCCAGTTGATATCAGAGTCCTGTCGGGAAGGAGCTATTTCTTCTTCTCATACTATGACCTCATTCCTGGTGGTCACTATCAGCCTTGCAGGCACAGGGAACTAGCTCCCTAATGCAGAAGGCTAAATGGGTTTCAGGTCAAGTGCCAACTCCAGTCCGTTGGCAGTGTCTGACTGAAGTATCAAGTGTAAGAATCATTCTAAGATGGAGTCTGGGGGTGAGGAAAGGGGCTGTCGTGTCTGCCACAGAATCTGCTGCTGGCCCAGGAGGATGCATGTTAGCGTGGACCCAAATTCAGACTGCTGAATCATAGGTCCCCAAATGTATTTGGCCTATCGGCCCCTTTACAGAAAAAAAGGGAAAAAATTACTCAGCACTCCGTGGCAAGCAAAAACGTTTATTCTTTAGTTCATAATCCAGGATCAAGTTTATTAGGTATCTGCCTTGTCGCCTCCCCGGATCATTCGAGGCCCTCCCTCACCCCCAGAAGGGGGAATGGTGTCCCTCACTTTGTGAAACACTGAGTTGAGTAAAACCTAGGAAACATGATGACTGCCTGTCAAATGTCGTTATTTTTGAAAGTCATCTTAAAAGGCTTATCACGGCATAGTCTTGATAGAATAAAGATAAGAAAGGTGATAGTCCTGGGGAAATAAGGTGGGTTTTGTTTTTGATGGATGATAACAATATGTTTTGATGGATGATGTTTCTTTTGTTTTGATGGATGATGGTTTTATTTTTGATGGATGATGTCCCTTGCCCCCGTGATGTTAACAATAATCTGAAATGCGTATGTGTTCTCTAGGAACACCGGTTCCTCTTCCTTTACCCACTCTCTTGATTCTTACTCTACTCCCTGAAATGGCCCTCATTGTGCCAACATAAGGTATTGAGTGAATACCTGAAACATTCACAGCCATTGAGTCATTTCCAGCTCACAAGACCCCGGAGGACAAAGTAGAGCCACTTCTTTGTGTTTCTGAGACTTTCATGTCTTTCTTGGAAGCAAGTGCTCTCCTCTTTCTACTGAAAAGCAGCTCACGGACTTGAACCCTTGACTTTATGGTTAGCAGATCAAGGTTTAACCCACTGTTTCTCTGCTACTCAATTTGCACGTAAATACTAATTTAAAGGGTGGAGGTTCAAATACTCAGATCAAACCTGAGCACATTAACTTGGGTGATGGGGGAGAAAAAGGTAATTTGTGGTCATGTAATGTCTTTGCAAAGGAGACATTTAGGGTGCTACCTATGATGGAGTTAATAATGGCTGTTTAAAAGAAGGGAAAGAAGGTGCTTCATGTGTTCTTTATGTTACTTTACATTTTAAATAAATATTTATTTGAAAGCATGAATTTATTTTTATTTATCCAAATGAAAAAATTCTGCCATCCCTTTAAAAACCCTTTTTATTGAAATATAATTTGTGTACCATAAAGTTCAAAGGTTTAAATACACTAAAAAGAGCTGTGCAGTCATCACCACTATCAGTTTTAGATCATTTCCTTCATTCTTGTATTCATTATTATTAACTCCTTATTTCCTCCCAATCGCCCCTGTCAAAATCTTAACATGCTATTAATCTAGCCACTGTCCAGCATCTGGGGCCCTAAACTTTTGTCTGAAAACCAGCAGCCATCCAAGTGAAGTGCCAGCAAAGTCCACATAGAAAAAACATCCTAACCAGTGTGATCCAAGGATTTTAAATAATAAAATCCAGGAGTGGAGAGGGGGATTGTGCTAGAGCTTAACTTTTGAACACCTCATATACAAAACGCTAGAGATGGTAGTGGAAACCCAAAATGCATTAGAAGCGTCCTCATGTGGATGAAGCTTCTGTTGAACTCCCTCAGATTATGACCACAGCTGGGAGTAGTGTTGTCCGTAGACAGAGTGCTGTTTTTAAGTGATTGTTCTTGTGTAGTTCAAGGGCAAAAGACATTTTCTTAGTTGAGCAAGCACCATCCAAAAGTATGAAAACAATGGTTAAAAACATAGAGATTCCATCTAGGGGTATTTTTGTCATGCCAGTTATCTTCCATTTCAGAAGGCACTGTAACCCATTTTTAGGACTTCTGAGCTAGAAAGCTTAAATGAATACTGCTTATACTTGTTGACTCAATCATCACCTACATGTATAAACTGAAGTTTATTTCACTTCAAAAAGGATTCTTAGGTGATACCTTTATAGAAGAACCAATATAGTTTATTAATCTTAAACATATGGGTTTAATATTTATGAGGAGAAAGCTGTCATACACAGCAGGCCTGTTTCCGATGTGTGAAGGTTTCTAGTGAGTCACGGGTCTGTCTGACTAGATAAATTCAACAGGACATCCTGTAGTTGCTATGTTGTTTTTCCAATGCTTCAAATTTTTTTTTTGGCTCACCATGAGATGAAAAGACATGCGAATCCAATACTCAAATATGTTAAAATAGTATTCTAAGTGAAAAGGATTATAAACACATATTATGGAACCACTGTTTGTACACATGTTCCTGTAAAATGGATTTTTCTTTTCAAGACCAGTGCCCTTTCTGGTGATTTTAATTCATTTGCTCAACTCTCACCATCTCTCACCCCCACTCTTGACAAGTATTTAGATCGGGCTTTGATTTTTTTTGCTCTGAATGGAAAATAAAGACTTTTCTGAAAGACTAATGGATATTAACTTCGTTTTGGTTACATGCTATTTTATATGGGATTCAGAATCCTGCTTTGAACTGACTTTCTATTTCTTTCCAAAGGAATGGAGAGAGACTCATCAAATCAAATGGAAAACAGCAACAAACTGTTGAGGATTCTCACGGATAGGATAAAAGGGAGCAAATATATGTAAATATAGATATATAATTAACAAATGATTGAATATTTACTTAGGTTTTACTTAAAGAATGAAGCTCATGACTTCTTTAGCTGACAATGACAGAGAACATTAGTAAACATTAGTAAAAGGGTATTTGATTTCACCAATCAGTCTCAGATTTTTTAAGTATCATATATTTTATAATGGGAAGTTATATTCACCACTCTAACCCGAAGTGCTCAAACATTTTAAACTGTTGATATATGTCATTATTAATAAAACATGAATTTAATCATTCTTTCCTGTCATTTACCTGGTATGATAGGAAGCACATTACTTATCTTCTCTGAACTTTACTATCTTTTTTGGGAGAATGGGGGTTGGGGGAGGGATTGCTTTCTTTTTTTTAAAATCATTTTATTGGGGGCTCGTACAACTCATCACAATCCATACCTACATCCATTGTGTCAAGCACATTTGTAATTTGTTGCCATCATCATTCTCAACACATTTGCTTCCTACATGAACCTTACGATCTTTATCTGCAGTCTAGGGATTAAAATACCAGGCTCCTGTCTTCACTGTGAGAACTTGTTACTGGGTATGTTAATTAAGTCACTGACTGTTGGGTAGTACAATGCAAGCCTATTAGATGCACACAGTAGTGAAGAAGATGGAGCTGCAGTTTTCTGAAAAGTTATTCAATCCTTAAGTGCCTTTTGGTTGGGATGGGGGAGCTTTGACAGGAACTGTGTGTACCAGACTTAAGACTTGTTACTCGGAGAAACCAGACTGAACCCTCCAAACTTGCATCTTCTTAATTCCCACTTACTGTTCCTGTTTGCAGTCTTACCTGTGAAGCTACTACAATTATGGTCTCTTCAACTTAATTTAATAAATTTTATTCCATTGTAAATTCCCTTCATTTTGTTTTTGGTCTAAGGGTATTTGATGAATAGAGGGTACTTCACTAATTCTTTTGGCTATTGTTATTTCTAATAATGTTATCTTATTGTGATTAATATACATAGCATAACATGCACCATCTTTAGAATTTCTACATGTACAAGTCTGTGACATTAGTTACATGCTTCGAGTTGTGTAGCCATTCTCATATTTTTCCCTTAATTCTACCATCATTAGCATAAATTCAATTACCCTTGCGCCATCTCCTCTTTCTCTGCTCCTCCTATCCCTACTAATCACTAACAATCTTTGCTTTCTATGTATTTGTTTATTTGATATAAGTGAGGTAACAGAGCTTTTTCACTACCTTTTTGAGGTTTATCTTTGGAGACTGACTTGATCCAGTCAGCATGGTTTTTGAGGTTCATTCACGCAGTGGTCTCTATCCAGATGCCATTCCTTTTTTGTCACTGAGGGATATTCTATTGTGTACAGTGTTACATTGCTCTTATCCATTCATCTGTTGATGGACATTTTGGTTATTTTCCTATGGTATAAACTAAAATGTATTTCACCAAAATGTGGGCTATTGATCCTAACCCCTTTATCTGTGGTGTGATCCCACCTGAGAGTAGGGTCTTTTTAATTGTTATATTAATATTGCCATTAGACCATTAGAGGTGTCTTAATTAACCACCTGGGACAGTAAATGAATAGATTATGGACAGAAGCAAAAGAAAAAAGAACAGTTTTGGGAAAATGTTTGGGAAAAGTTTTGGGAAAATGTCATGCCACTTGAAGATTGCAAAGAGCCAAAGAACAGAAAATAAAAGGAGATATGTGCATTCTATGTAAGGAAATATATAGAGAAAGGCTTTTCCCAGAGCTCATGCCATAAATTCATACTTCTAACCTCCAAACCAGTTGTTCACAGCTTTCCTAACGCCACGACCCTTTCAGACAGTTCCTCATGTTGTGGTGACCCCCCCAGCCATAAAATTATTTTGATTGCCACTTCATAACTGTAATTTTACGACTGTTATGAATCAGGCAACCCCTGTGAAAGGGTCAGTCAACCCCTAAAGGGGTCGCGACCCACAGGTTGAGAACCACTGCTCTAAACTGTGAGGAAAATAACTTTATGTTCATTAAACCCATTCACTTATGGTATTTCTTAAAAAAATTTTTTTTGTTTTGTTTTGACTTATGGTATTTCTGTTACAGCATTGACAATGTGAGATAGATCTCGACTGCTAACTGCAAGGTCAGTGGTTCAAATCCTGCAGCCACTCTCTAGGAGAAAGTTGAGGTGGTCTGTTCCTATAAAGATTTGGAGTATCTGAAAGCCTATATAGAGAGGGCTGTTATGAGTTGGAATCAACTGGATGGCAATGGGTGAAGAAACAATTTTCTGGCTATCATGAAAATGCACTATGAACATTGGTGTATAGTTTTCCATTTGCATTTTTCCTTAACTTCTAGATGTATACTCAGGATTGAGATTTCTGGGTCATGTAGTAATTCTATGTTCAGTTTTCAAGGAACCGCCAATCTGTTTCCCGTTCTCATTGGACCATGTATGTTTCCACCAACAATGAATGCGGCTTCTAGTCTCACCATAATCTTGATGACACTCACTGTTTTCGGTTTTGTTATTATCACTATTCTAATCGCGAGCTATGATGTCATTGCAGTATTGGTTTGCATCTCTCTGAGAAAAGTAAAGAGGAATTGAGGCGTTTGCTGATGGAGAGCAAGGACTGCAGCTTTCAGTATGGATTACAACACAATGTAAGGAAAGCCAAAATCCACACAACTGGACCAATACGTAGCATCATGTTAAACAGAGAAAGCGTTTGACATTGTCAAAAGATTCCGTCTTGCTTAGATCCACTATCATTGCTCATGTGGGCAGCAGTCAAGAGATCAAATGACACATCGCGTTAGGTAAATCTACTGCACAACGCCTTCTCAAAGTGTTGAAAATCAAAGATATTAATGTGAGAACTAAGATGCCCCTGAACAAAGCCCTGGGCTTCTCCATTGCCTCATATACACATGTAAGTTGGACATTGAATAAAGAAGACTGAAGAAGAATTGATGCATTTGAATTGTGGTGCTGGCAAAGAATATTGAAAGTATCATGGACTGCCAGAAGTAAAAACAGAGCTGTTTTGGAAGAAGTACAGCCAGGATTCTCTTAAAGGCAAGGATGGCAAGACTTTGTCTCACATATTTTGGACATGTTGTCAGGAGAGGCCATTACCTAGAGAAGGACGTCATGATTGGTAAAGTGGAGGGACAGCAAGAGAGGAAGGCCTTTGACGAGATGGATTGACACAGAGGCTGCAACAATGGGCTCACACGTAAGACTCTTTATTGTGAGGATGACACAGGACCAGTGCTTCATTCTGTTGTCCACAGAGTGACGATGCGTCAGAACCAACCCAATGATGGCTAACAATGACAACGGTTCAGGACATTTTGCGTCTTTTCATGTGCTTCTTATCATGTAAATATTTTCTTTGGTGAAATGGCTGTGCAAGTCCTTGACCATTTCCAATTTGGGTTGTTTGTCTCTTGTTTTTAAGTTGTACAAATTTTTTCTACATATTTTGAGTAATAGGTCCTTTTCAAATATACAATTCTCAAAAATTTTAACCCAATTAGTAGGCTGCTTTTTCACTATTTAAATAAAATCACTTGAGGAACAAAAGCATTTGACTTTTAAAAGATTCCTTTTGTCTGTCTTACCTTTTGAAGGTTGTGCTTTTGTTGCCATATCTTTGAATACTTCTTAATCTTTCCTGAATCAATTTTTCTGGGCCTCTTTCTCTTAGAGGTGAAACCTGAGTTCGGCTAAAGGAACAAGTACAACCTGAAATATGACCTCTTGCAACCATTTTCACTCTGCCAATAATGTGCCTTATTCTGCCTTATAAGTTAGCAATATTCTGAATGTTCAGATTCACATATAAAATGTTAGTTCATATAAAAACTTTAGAAAACTTAGTGTTAGTTTGCTTGCCACTGTCAGATTTCATTTCTTTCTGTTTCGTGGAGACCTCTAGTTGGCTGGTTTATGAACATTCTGAGCTGTTATGAAAGTTGAAGCCCCTTCATGTTGGTGATCTTCTTACCACTCATTTTGTATACACTTCAAAGGCTTTTTCTTATTGAAACTAAAATGCTTTTTCTTATTGAAATGCTTTTTATTATTGAAACGCTTTTTCTTATTGAAACTGATTAGTCCAAGCACAAATATTACTGCTTAATTAGTTTGTCCAAATTACTGTCAATTATTTTTCTAGGGAAAAAACCCTGAACTGTCAATGAAAGTCTTCACAGTATTTGCATAAGAAATCTAGAGTTGTGGTCTTGGACAGAAACATAGCCTCCCAAACCAATCACCATTTTTAAAAAGGAGGAAATGAACATTTCATAGCTAATGATGGAACTGGGCCTGAGATTCTATCATCCTAATATAATCTTCTTCCTATCAGAAGAGATTTATTTTTATGAACAGCTAACATGCAAGAGAACTGAGACTTTGTTGATTCATAAAGCATAAAATTGTTTTAAATGAATTTTTAATACAGCTAGAAATCATTTCATTAATCAAACAAGTTGAGCATCTTTATGTGCCTGGCCTAAACCAATGGAAGGATTAGCTTATTGAGTGTGAGGACTAGAAATTCTAATGATTCTGTGACCAAAGTTGATCGATCAGATAGTGTACATAAAATTCTTGCTGGATGTCTATTTATAATATTGAGTCAGAATATTCCTAGGGAGACCTCAATTTTTGCTCATACAGTCTTCATTTGATTGGGTCAGACTCCACTACTTTGTGGAGGATAATTTCTTGATTAGACATCAACTGATTTCAACACTAATCAAATGTAAACATCATGAGAGCAGCATCTAGACCATATAGATGTTCTCTAGTGTGCCCTCAGTCACATAAAAAGATCCCAATAAAGCAGTGGGACAAGGCTTCAAAGAGTTCATGGCCTTGGTGGCCCTGGAGGTGGTTCTCTGCCCGCCCTTCAGAAGAGAGTAGAGGCTGGTCAGTCAGCCGGGGAAAGCAGGTTACTAGCAGCAGTCACCGCAGGCTCTGTGGCTTTGATTTATGGTGTTTATAGGACACCCGTGGGCTTACAAACCCATCCACCTCACACACACACACACACACACACACACACTCACAGGAGTTTAGATATATGAGTCAGATGGTCAAAATTAAGCATGTAACCGACGAAAGGGTCTTGGGGCTATATTGTGGTCAGAGTAACATGTCACTAAACACAGATCTTTTGATATACCGTATATACTCGAATATAAGCCTACCGGAGTATAAGCCGAGGTACCTAATTATTACCCGGGAAACCAGAAAAACGGATTGACTCGAGTACAAGCCTAGGGTGGAAAATGCAGAAGCTATTGTGAGTTTCAATAATCAAAACAAATGAAAATAAAATTACTAAAAATGAAACATCAGTGGGGTAATGTATTTAAATATTTATTTTAAATAAAAAACATAAATATAAGGACAAGTCATTTAACATTAGTGTAAACCAGCACAGTAAGTGGAAAATAGGTTCAACAAAAACAAGAAGGTATCAACAATGATACCTTAAGAGTACTATTCCCTGAGCTCAATCAGCAACCAAGCTAAAATGTAAAGAGTTAAAATCCTTCAAAACTGGATTCCTCATAATCATCCGAATCCCAATGCAGAGCTTCAGCTGGTGTGAGGTCATCATAGACGCTGTCCTCACTGAGATCGCCGTCATCACCATCACTGCTGTCATTTTCACACAAAGCGCAGTCTTCACTGCCATCCATAGCACTACTAATACTACATTTCTGGAAGGCACATCGCACCATGTCTTCTGGAATGTCTTCCCATGCATCATGAGCCCACTTTGCTATGAACTCTATGTCAGGCTTCATGAGATTTCCTCCTTTTGTTAGTCAGGCTGGATCAGATGACATCCATTCATGCCACATCCTTCTCACATGATCTTTAAAAGGCTTATTCAAAGATACACGTCATAGGATGGGTCTGATTGGTTAGATGTGAGTAAACAAACATTCAAAGCCCTGCAGTGTCAGCCGGGCTTTGAATGAACAGCAGGAAACGGCAAACACCCAGGAGGTTACCTCGGTGGGATGGAGGGAGGCAGCAAGATGTTACACCTCTTTGGGGTACCACTGACCTGTGTGTAAGCCGAACCCCAGTTTTTCAGCACATTTTTTTGTGCTGGAAAAACTCGGCTTTTACATGAGTATATACGGTATTTTTAAAATTTAAGAAAATCTCAGTATGGATAATCTATTTCTCAATTCTTCTCTCCCACCAGCATCTTCCCAAAGCACTCTATTGTGCTTGGATTGCTTGTACTAGGTTATATGGGATTACAGGAGCAAGATGGGATCCACGTTACAAATGAGGATATAGAATCAAAGGAAGTAGTGTAGAAAGAACATCTCCTAATATCCATTGGTCATGTAAATGAGCAATTCACATTCAAGAGCATGTTAGTTCAATCAAAAATCTCACTGGGTAGTAAGATAAATAAGTCTCAAAGTCTAACCTTATTAATAAAACTTTTGCCTCTTAAAACTTTGATTCCTGTCTACAATCAGATCTTCAGAATCACTAAGACAGACTAAATATAAAAATTAAAAAAAAACAGATAGGAACTGAAAAAGAAAAAAAAGATAGACTAAATATTGTATCCCATAGGATGGTAGTACTTTTAAGATATTAATATCCCCTGAGCTTAACATTAACTAGGAAAATAAACAGGACTTCCAGGGAACAAATACACATAAACTCTTTAGACCACCAAAGGACACGCCCAGAATCATAAGCTCATCTTAGAATGATTTCCACCTGAGAATTCTCGGTGCTCTGGACTTCACTGGAGACATGAGTGAAGAGTGGAAAATGACTGTAACTAGGTCATTTTCATTTCCCTGACTGCTGTCGTAGAGCATATACCACGTACCATGTTGGTGTGGCATATTTGAGGGAGACAGACAGGCAGTGAGGCTCCCACTGAAGCACACCAGCATATGATCCCACATAAGGAGAATCTATGTATTCCTATAAAAATGTTTCTGGTCCTACAATAATAGTTTCGCTAAGGCATGTTTGAGAATTCATAATAACGCAATCCGAGAGCAAGCTACAACACAGAACTATTCCGCTGATGCCTTCCTTCAGGAGTAAAAGCAGAAGTAACATTTGAAGCAAACATTATTCAAAGGCAGCAGAGCCAGATAAACTGAACATCCAAGAAGGTCACCAAACACAGCTCATAAATAAATAAAAAAACGACTGAATACTGGTCTCTGCAGCACAGAGGATGTTACCGGGATCTAAGATTCTTATCTACTTTATGTTAAATTCCTTGTCTGACTATGTCTTCCTCTGGCAGCTATTATTAAACAGTCTTATAAACTAGATGATTGGCTCCTTACTTATCTACAGAGTTAGGTTCTAAAGGCCAGATCATTGCGCAAAATCAGTATTGTGTGAGGACAAGGATGATGAGGGTGACAGTGACACGGAAGCAGTCCTGGAGCCCCTTCAACTGTTATGCGCCTGCCATCGTTGTGCTCTGGACGGTCAAATCCTACCAGTTGGCACTGGTGCTCAAGCAGACCTGACGCCAGTGACTGGACTACATGTGCAGTTTGTGGCTCTGGGAGACAGGAGCTCTGTGGGGGGAAGCACATCGTTTAGTGGGAGTTGCTGTCTATGCCCACGTCCATGCTCCCTGTGGCGTCTCCGTCTATGCCCCCCCACCCACCCTGCCGCCCCACAGGGCAGAAAGGACTGTGTCCATAAAAAGTATGAGATGCTAGTCTGGGAACCCGAGCTCAAGGTCCTGCAGACTGAGTTGTTGAGAAAAGGAGCTCCGCAGCATGGGCTGTAGAGGAAGAAGGGCGACTGACTCCTGCTGTACCCCCAGGACCACGATGGCCCCAGTTCCTTCCCCATTCGCAGGGCTTGGTACTGAAGTAGAGGAAGAACTACAGCAGCAATCATTATGCCGCTGATATTTCAAATAGGAAGAGGGTCCCTCATTACGGACGGGTTTCAGGAGAATTCCCAGATGCAGGGAGACTAGGAAGAAACAGCGGCCAGTCCATTTCAGAGAGGTTCACCACGGAACACCGTAGGAATAACAGCAGAACATTCACTGAAAGCATGCCAGAAGTGGAGACCCTCAGGTTCGAAGACAGTCAAAGCACCACTGGTCCTTTAGAGTAGAGTTCACCTTAATGATGCAGGTGGAGCAAAACGTCCTTGACTTCTATTTGCTGATAGGGCACGGCTGAAAATGAGAAGAAACAACTGCAAATGTCTATTAATGGTTGGAACATGGAATAATGTATGAAGAATGAACCTAGGAAAATTGGAAGTTACCAAAAATGAAATAAAATTCATAAAGATTAATATGCTAAGCATTTGTAAGCTGAAATAGACTGATGTTGGTCATTTTGGGTCAAAAATCATATGGTTTACTAGGACTTGAGTGACAGATCCAAGAGAACTAGTGTCCCATTCAGCATCAGAAAGAATAATCTATCTTCAAGTATAATTCTGAATGTGATACAGTAAAACTAATATGCCTACAAGGAAGATGAATTAATAAAACTATTGTTCAAATTTATGCCACTGAAGGCAATGGTGAAGAAATTAAAGAATTCTATCAACTTCTTCCATCTGAAATTAATCAAACATTGAGAATTATGGCTGTTTGGAATGTGAAAGTTGAAAACAAAGAAGAAAAATCAGTAGTTGGAAAATATGGCCTTTGTAATAGAAACAAAACTGGAGATAGCATGGGAGAATTTTACCAGACCAAACACTTTGTAATTACAAATCCTTTTTCTCAGCAATATGAACAGTAACTCTCCATGTGGACCTTGCCAGATGGACTATACAAGAATCAAGTTGACTACATCCGTGGGAACAGACAATGAAAAAGCTCAAGGCCATTAGCCAAGAGAAGGCCAGGTCATGTGCACGATGTGCAAGTTTGAGTTGAAGCTGAAGAAAGTTAAAACAAGCCCATAAGAGTCAAAGTACAATCTTGAGTATGTCCCGTCTTAATTTAGAAACCATCTCAAGAGCAGAGTTGAGGTATTGGACACTGAAGAACAATTCAACCTGAAGTTGAAATAGTGAGTGATTCTATGGACAAAATATTGAATGATATAGAAAGCATCAAAACAGTACCGAAGGATTGTGGCCACCCAACCTACAGAAGACTATGAATGACAGTGGCACCCCAAAATCCATTTACAGGGTCCCTCCTCGGATTAAGCCACTGATGAATTCCTTCTTACCATAGTCCAGGGGTAGGAATAGCCGGCTAGCTGAAAGAGAGCATTGTAAATTTGATTGTAGCAGATGTAGTTAAGTTAATCACCACTTGTCTGTCAGTTCGTCTTATTGTGGTGGCTTGTGTGTTGCTGTGATGTTAGAAGCTATATTGTTTCAAATGCCAAGAGGGTCACCCAAAATGCACAGGTTTCAGCAGAGATTCCAGACTCAGAACAGACACCGAACAAGTACTTGGCGCCCACTTTGGAGGAAAGAGCACAGCTTCAAAATATTTCCAAAATGTGGCGTGGAAGCAGAACACTGTTGGAAATTGTGCTAAAGGAGGGGTTTGTAGGGTAAGAGGGTCCTCAAAATGGGACTGAGGAAGAGCTGATGGCTCCAAGTAGTGTCAACCATGGTGATGTGCATTGGTTAAAGTTTGTGGGAGTGGAGTACTTAAGATCTTCATTGGCTGATGGGACATGAATCAAGGTACAGAGAAGCAACAGCAAGATCTATTAATGATCAACCCTTGAGATGTGAAAATGTCTCAACAAACTGATGAAGCACTGGAAGCACTGACCCCTTTATGTCATGAAATTTGGAAGACAGCTACTTGGCCAACTGACTGGAAGAAATCCATATTTGCATCCTTTCAAATTGAAAGTGACTCAACAGAGTGTTCCAACTAGAGAACAATATCACTGATATTACACACAAGTAAAATTTTGCTAAAGAGCATCCCCCAAAATTGCAGCAGTACATTGACAGGGAGGTCCCAGAGGTTCGGTCCAAATTCAGAAGAGGACATGGAAAAAGGTATATCATTGCTGATGGCACATGGATTTTGGTTCAAGCAGAAAATACCAGAAAGATGTTTACATGTGTTTTATTGATTATGTGTAAAGACATTAGACTGTGTGGAGCATAATAAACTGTGGATAACTTTGAGAAGATTGGGAATTCTAGAACACTTAATTGTGCTTCTGTGGCACCTTGTCCTTGGATCTCGTAGTTGTGTAAACAGTAGGAAATACGGCATGACTTAATATCAAGAAAGATGTGTGCCTGTGTTGTTGTCTTTCTCTATCCTTGTTAATTCTGTATGCTGCTTAAATGAAGCTGGTTTATATAAAGAATGTGGCATCAGGATTGGAGAAAGGCTTATCAACAACCTGTGATGTGCATATAGCTCAAGCTTGCTTGCTGAAAGTGAGGAGGACTTGAATGCACTTGCTAATAAAGATTAAGGATTTCAGCCTTCAGTGTGGATCACAACTCAATGTAAATAAGACAAAAATCCTCACAACTGGACCCATAGGTAACATCATGAAAAATGGAGAAAAGACTGAAGTTGTCGAAGATTTTGTCTTGCTTGAATCCACAATCAATGCTTATAGAAGCAGCAGTCAAGAGATCAAATATTGTATTGCATTGGATAAATCTGCTTCCCAAGATGTCTTCAAAGGTTTGAAAAGCAAGGAGTTTACTTTGAACGCTGGGGTGCACCTGACTCAGGCCATGGTATTTTCCATCGCCTCATGTGCATGTGAAAGTTGAACATTGAGTAAGGAAGATTGAAGAAGAATTGATACACTTGAATTATGGTGCCAGAGAAGACTATTGAAAGTACCATGAACCTGCTAAAAGCACAAATCAATCTGCCTTGGAAGAAGTATCTGGCCAGAATGATCCTTAGGGGCAAGGATGGCAAATACCTTTCTTACGACGTACATTGGCCATGTTGTCAGAAGAGAGCGTGGGTGGTAAAGTGAAGTGCCAGCAATAAAGAGGAAGCCCTCAGTGAGATGAATTGACACAGTGGCTGCACCAATGGGCTCGGGTAAAGGAACAATTGTGAGGATGGAGCAGGACCGTGCCGTGTTTTGTTCTGTTGTGCACAGGGACACTATTGGTCGGAACTGACTTAATGGCACATAACAACAACAATGACTGTGAAGTTAAAATGTAATGTCTTCTTATTTGATCTCCCTTTTGGCTCATTTTAGAGTTGTCGCAGTTTTTAATATTTTCTGGTTTCTTTTATTAAGGAGTTTCTGTTTTGTCTAGTCCTTGTTAATTTTTTTCCTGTTGATGTTTTATTTTTTTCTGTATATGGGACCCAGGATCGGTAGATCTATAGAAGCAGTAGCCAGATTGCTAATTGCCTAGGGCCATAGAAGGGAAGGATGGGGGAGATGTGGAGCTACAACAGTGAGTACAAGCAGAAGATAGTCTGAAATTGATTGTGATGGTTGCACAAATCTTAGTCTGATGGAATCATTAAATTTTATAATATATGAGCTATATGCCAATAAAACAATCTTTACAAGATGACAACAATGACAGGAAGGATACACGGATTCACTGTACCAAAAAGAATTAGTCAACTATAAACCATTTCAAAAGGGAAGAGATGATTAAGAACAAATTATATTCAAGGAAGAATTTCAAGCTACAATGAAGGCATTAGCAAAAAACAAAGCTCCAAGATTTTACAGAATTCCAATAGAAATGTTTCAAAACTTGCTGCAGCACTGGAAGTGCTCACTAGTGTATGCCAAGAAATCTAGAGGACAGCTCGCTACCTGGCTGGAAGAGATCCATCGGTGTCTTCATTCCAAAGAAAAGTGACTCAACAGAATGTAGAAATTACTGAACAATATCATTAATCTCACATAAAAGTAAAATTTTGCTGAGGATAATTTAAAAATCAATATGGAACTGCCAGGAATTTAAGCTGGATGCTGACATCAGATGTATCTGGGCTGCAATCAGAGACTCCCAGAAAGTGTTTGCTTGGGTTTTATTGACAACATAAAGGCATTTGAATATGTGGATTATAGTAAACTACGGATAACATTACAAATCGAGGGAATTACGGAATACTTCATTGTACTCATGCAGAACATATACATAGACCAAGAAGTAGTTCTTTGAATGGAACAAGAGGACACTGCATGGTCTAAAATCACGAAAGGCATTCTTCAGAGTTAGATCCTTTCACTATACTTATTCAGTTGGTATGCTGAGCAAATAATCTGTGAAATTAGACTAGACTATATAAAGAACATGGCATCAGTGTAGGAGGAAGGTCATTAACAACCTATAAAATAAATGACACAACCTTGTTTGCTGAATGCAGGGAAGAATTGAAGCACTTGCAATGAAAATAAAAGTTTTCTGTGTGGCTCACAAGGCAATGTAAAGAAAACCCAAACACTCACAACTGGACCGATAGATAACATCACGAAAAATGGAGAAAGGATTGAAGTTTTCTTTTTTTTTTTCTTCCACAGACGTTTAATTTTTCATTATGCGGTAAAAGACCTCAAGGATTGAAGTTTTCAAGGATATTATTTTGCTTGGATGAACACCAATGTTGATAATGAGATCCCTTATGTCAACATTATTTTGACAGTGGTGAGATCATGTGTTAGTCTGGGTAAACTAGGGAAACAAATCCACAGAAACTCATATGTAAAAGAGAGAGGTGTGTTTTTTTGTTTTTGTTTTTTTGACTTTTTTAACCACATTTATTAGCTCACATAAATATTTTAAAACAAGTCCATCTTTCTTCCCTTGCCTTGGCACAATTTATTATAGATGATAATAAACAAACTAGCTAAATGTCCATTGGGGGAAAATGAATTTTAAAATATAAAAGAGAGGTCAACAAATAGCTAAATACGTCACCCGTGGAAAACATTATTTTTCCATATGGATTAAGCCACTGATTTGCAACTTTTATTAAAATTTCACCTATAAGACACGGTAAGTTATGACTTGATTTTGACAACACTTTTTACATTAAAAAAATTGCAAAATTTCAACCAAAGAACAAATAAAACATTCTAACAGAAGTGTACACTTTAAAATTTAGCTCCAGTCAACAAATACTGACTATCAATTTATGCTAGTCCTCTGGTCCAGAATGCATTTTTCACTTGAAACGTGTTAATAACTCTTCTGTGTGGCCTGGGAACCTTCTAATGGGAACTGGTATACAGTCTATTTTTGATGAAGACAACACTAGTCCGATACTGCTTGATCCCTGGGTAGTGCTGAATGTGGCCAAACCAGCAAGGCACATTCAGATATTTCTCCTGCTCTTGAACCGTCAGCTCAACTATAAAGTGGTGCAGTCATGGTACAACAGAATATCAGCTAAGGTAAAGTTATAGCCCGTAAGGTAGACTTTGTCTTCAAGATAAGAATCAAGTTCCTTCAGCAGAATGAGGATGTCATCTTTACTGGAGTGTCCCTCTACCTGGGTGACCCTGTATTCCAACCACTGCTGCCCGACTGCTTTTTCTTCGGCAGTGCTCCCCAGCAAAGATTCCTTGTTGGCTTGCCTGACTAGATGAGCTGCTATTGTTGTTAATCCTGTTAAACTCAGCCCATTGTTTGTTTGAAGAACTGGAATCTGGCGCTCACCCTGGGCCCCGTGTTTGTTCCTTTGACTCAGCCCCAGGGACCTCTCAAGCAGCTTCAACTCCGCGGCGGCCGCCATCTTGCGGCCAAAGAAAGAGTTTTATATAAAGGGCAAGTGTACATTAAGAAAGTATCCCAACCCAGTACTGTCGAAACCTAGAAGTCCAACATTAGCCCATATGTCTGACACCAATCTACAAAGTCCTCCTCAATCTCACAAAACACATGCAGTGACGCCAACTGCAGAAGGAAAGCCAAATCAGTGAGGGTATACGCATCTCAGAACTGGCAGGGGTCTCCACACGGCTGCTCCAGCACCCAGGGCTGCATCGGGGTAGGTCCATGCAGGTTCTCCTCAGGGATGTCTTGCGGGAAGTGAGCCTTGCCAGCTGAAGCAGGGAACTGGCTAAGGCAGCTGCACCATGGTCTGACCATCAGAAAGCAAGAGACCCAAGAACCAGAAAGGCAAGGTTCTCTCACCAAGCCATTTATCTCTCCGCCCTTCAATTAATCCCACATGTGTTTATCAGTCAGGTTGACACAATAAACCCACGGTCTATCTCAGACCATGTAAACATTATTTTCCTAATTGTTAAGTTTGAGTGATTTAATAGCTTATTTTTTTGAACATGTCAAGGGCCAGAGTGAATGACTGTTCTTTCTGGGAGTATTCTGTGGAAGACGTGGGGGTAGGGGTGGTGATATAGTTAAAGTTTATTGTGCCAACCTGGCCAATAAACACATGTGGGGTTAATTGAAGGGCCGAGAGAAATGGCTTGGTGAGCCTCCCCTTTCTAGTTCTCGGGTCTCTTGCTTTCTGATGGTTGGATCAGGGTGCAGCTTTCTTAGCCAGATTCCTGCTTCAGCTGGCAAGGCTCACTTCCTGCAAGACATCCCTGAGGAGAAGCCACATGGACTTACCCCGAGGCAGCCCTGGGTGCTGGAGCAGCTGTATGGAGTCGCCTGCAAGTGCTGAGATGCTTACACCCTCACTGACTCGGCTTTCCTCCTGCATCGTAGTGTGTGTTTTGTGAGATGGAGGAGGATTTTGTGGATTGGTGTCAGACATATGGGTTAAGGTTGGACTTGTGGGCTTGGGCAGCAGTGGGTTGGGATGTTTTCTTGATGTGCACCTAACCTTTATGTAAAACTCTCTCATACACATGAGTTTCTGAGGATTTGTTTCTCTAAAGTACCCAGACTAACACAAATGGGCAGCATGGAATTCAGCAGGTTTCCTGAGGTAGAGTACTTTTAAGTCAGCCCAGAATACCCAGTAATTAGGGGCAGGGCAAGAGTCCATCCTCCATCTTTGACAGAAGTTCTTCCTTATGCTAATCATCTTGTTATTTTGAGCTCACTCACAATGCCCATTGCTGATCAAGAATTTCTATATGAAAAAACATCACTGATCACTCTTTTAGGAGTGTTTTATGTATGAACCTATCAATCCCTCAGCTCGCTATGTGCGGCACCTCTTTGTCAGGGGAAGCAGGTCTTAGGTCACCCACAAAGGAATAACTCAACCTCTGTGTGAGAGTTACATAATCTGGTGTCAACTTGAGACTATTAAGAGTGAGGGGGTGGAATTTAGCCTGTCAATCAGGTCACAGTTTGATGACCTCATTTGGAAGCAGTAAGGCTATAAATAGCTCACTGGAGACCCGACCCACACTCTCTGCTTCATCTTCCTGCTGACAAGACACGCGGAGCTATGCTGGAGCCCCGGGGCTGGAGGAGCCACATGCAGCCCCCTGCCAGCATTTAGATGCTTACACTGCCACTGGATCCACAAGAATTTCCACCTTCTGGCCTGTGATTTTCCTGCATTCGACATCACTGCATGTTTTGTGTGATTCTAGAGTAATTTATAGATTGGTATCAGACATATGGACTGATGGACTTGATCTGGACTGGGCTGGGATGTTTTCTTAATGTATCATTACTCTTTATATAAAGCTCTTCCTTATACACACATGAGTGCCTATGAATTTGTTTCTCTAGTCGACCCAGACGAAAACACTGTGCAAGGTTTATTCAATGATGATCTATTCTAAATGGGCTTTTAAAACTCCAGACCTTCCACATAAAAGGAAGGGGGCACCATCTCTTCTTTGATGGCTGCTTATTTTACAAAACCCTTAAGACACCTGTTGCTATCAGCCGGAATCATTCCTGACATGTTTGCCATACCATAACTTGGACCTCTGCTTCTGTTATATTTTTAAATGAAAGTGTGTGTAAAAATATAGCCAAATTTGTATAAATGCTTGGCAGAGAGGAGACTCACTGAAACTGAAGAACTGAACTGTTTTCTAAGGAATTTTTGCTCCTTCAAAAATTCACGATCTTTTGCATAACAAATAGTGCTACATGGTAAGTATAAGCACTTGAAAATGGTTTCACACAATATTTTATTACTTCTATATAAGTTGGCATTGGATGGCAGTGAGTTTGGAGTTTGAGTTTATAATAAATATCATTTTGATTATGAGAATTAATCTTGTTTGTAAAATTGAATGTAGTCAAGAATCAATTTCAATCAACTGAAAATATCAAGAAAATGAGAATTGGGTATGGGGATTAATGGTCGATTGTAAATCATATGAACTTCAGATTAGAGTTCTTTGAAATGTAAAGATCAGCCATTTGATGGAGAAAGAAAAGTCAGAGCCTAAATGAGAGGCTTGACCTGATTGTTCAAGTTTTGATATGTTCTTCTTGAGAACAAACTACTATAATTTTACATGAGGGATCAATGGCTCTGGAACACAACATTTCATATAAAAGGCATATGGACCTTAAGAAAACCAGCAGTTACAATGATAAGAATAGAGACCATGAGGAATACAAAGATTCCTCAATGAGTAGTGTTTTCCCCCCACCAGCCTTCCCAAGAAGGAAATCAATAATGCACAATTTCATTCAAGGAGGGAACAAGATCATTAAGACAAAATACTACATGTTGCATAGGATTGGCATAGAGTGTGATGTCTGCACTACTGTCAGGAATTTAGACACAGCAGTTAGATTTTAGTAAACGTAAAGTTTTCCTTGGTTTTCAGTAGGGGTGTCAAGAGCCCTGTTTTGAAGGACCGCTTTTCTTATCATAGCTATTTGAGTATTTCTCTCTTGAAATCCATACGCATTGTCATTACGTTCACACTGCTACACGGGCCCTGACATGGCAAGCCCTACCTGAGATGCAAACATTGCTGCTAAATGATCATACCAATAAAACCCTGACCAAGGCCACTGACTTCTTAATCTGGGTGTAGTAGCTGACTAGGGAGTTCAGTTAAAATGCATCCTTGAGTGTCTTCTAATCTAGCCTGGCAGACATAATAGCCCAGATTATAAGCAACCCATTAGCTACCTGAGCAGTGTAGCGAGTCGATGGGGAACCAATCAGGAGCTTGTTAGTTTATGACTGATGCACATATCAAAATTGGAAGTCACCTCATGCGTCTGTGAGGGATGTATTACTTAGGTGGTGTGGTTAGATGGTTTCCAGCAAGGAGGAGCAGCCTGACTTAGTTTCCCTGTTTGAAGCGTTAACCAGGTGTCATCTGCTTCAATATGACCAGTCCTTTTACTGGGTTTGGAAGATTCCTTAGTTAACTCTTTGTGAGCAACTTTACAAAGTGAAATAAGGCTTATGTTAAGATGAAAGGTTATGGCCTGGACTTCATTCAAATCCCAAAACAGGTCACTGATCAATGAAAATCCCAGTAAGCGTGATTCCCAATAATGGACTATTTCTCCATAGATCAAGAAAGACCCAATCTTCGTGCAAGAGGTCCATATTGACTTGAGGATAGAAGGACACAACATACTTAACAGGTAAACCCTTTTAAATAAATGGTGAACCTAAGTATTTATCCAATTCAAAGAAACATAAGCAGGGGCATAGATATAACAAAATTAAGAAGTAAAAAAGATGAAGAGGTCTATTTTCAGGCCTAGTTTAGAGTGTTAGTTCAGCCAACTGTCTCATATTTCCTCTGCTTCTGGCTGTGGTCATAGGGGAGCCGGAATTTTAAGTTAACTTCTTCAGTT
Source organism: Tenrec ecaudatus (assembly GCF_050624435.1). NCBI lineage: Eukaryota > Metazoa > Chordata > Mammalia > Afrosoricida > Tenrecidae > Tenrec > Tenrec ecaudatus. Next base: position 84,409,782 of record NC_134534.1, read on the forward strand.
TGCTGGACAATCCATGAAGGTGCATTAATTTTTTTCAGTTGAAATAGGCAATCCAGGTTGTAACTCCCTATAATTTGGAGCCCTGGTGGTGTGGTGGTTATATATTGGGCAGCGATCTGCATGGTTGGCAGTTGGCAACCACCAGTGTGCTTTACGAGAAAGACTGGGCTTTCTACTCTTGTAAACAGAGTATGGAAACCCACAGGGATCACTATGGGTCAGCATTGACTCGATGCCAGTGAGAAATTGATGGTACGCGGGTTAGTGAAAAAGATCCAAAATAATCCTTTCCCAAAAAACTCCATAAAAAAATTAAATGGTCTCTCTTACAATATACAGTCACCTGGCTCAATCAGTATTACATAATTTTTTATTTTAAAATTTTGACCACCAAAAACTTCTTTGACTTGAAAAGGTACTCTTTAGAATATGAACAAGATAGACAGTATCCTGTTAATTCAAGTTGAAGTAAATTGAAACCAGAGTAAGTTTAAAAATAAGTGTGAGACATGGACTTGCCAGTCATAATTCCATGGGGAGTTAATTTATGGGACCCAAATGGAACAGACCTTGAATTTAGAAATATTAAGGAAGCTTTCTAGTCCAGCCTAAGCATAAGGACTCAGAAAGCTTGGCTACTTTGGTTTTAAAAGTCATTCGTCTTTTAGCCCACAAGATTATTGGTTGTAGGGGAAATCTGGTGAATAGAAAAAATATATATATACCTATTTTCTTTAATTACTTGCTCAATATAAAAAGGTTCCTTCTACATTGGGCCTCCACTTAAGTACTCGCTCAATGCAAGAATACTTTGTTCTATTAAACTGGCATTCTATGATGCTCACCTTCCCAACAAGATCGCTGAAGAGAAAGTGGGTTCTTAAGCAAATGTGGAGAAGAAAGCTGATGGACCCCAGCTATCAAAGATATAGCATCTGAGGTCTTAAAGGCTTGAAGGTAAATAAGCAGCTCAGAAGCAACAAAGCCCACATGGAAGAAGCACACCAGCCTGTGTGATCACAAGGTGTTGAAGGGACCAGTTATCAGACATCAAAGAACAGAAAATCATACCATTGCATGCTCACCTCCCCGATATGATTGCTGAAGACAAATGGGTGCATAAGAGAAAGTGGTGAAGAAAGCTGATGGTGTCCGGCTATCAAAAGATATAGCGTCTGGGGTCCTATAGGCTTAAAGGTAAATAAGCAGCTATCTAGTTCAGAAGCAACAGAGCCCATATGGAAGAAGCACACCAGCCTGTGTGATCACGAGGTGTTGAAGGGATCAGGTATCAGGCATCAAAGAACAAAAAATCAAATTATTGTGAATGGGGGGGGGGTGCAGATTGAGGGGGGTGTACATGATCCATATGTAGGTAATTGTACATCACCTTACAGAAGGGTCTTGGGGAGGAGACCAGCCAGTCAGGGTGCAGTGTAGCACCAATGAAACATAAATTTCCTCTAGTTCCTAAATGCTTCCTCCTCCCCCACCCGCACCCCACCACCACTATCATGATCCCAATTCCACCTTAAAAAACTAGCTAGACCAGAGGATGTACACTAGCACAGACAGGAACTGGAAACACAGGGAATCCCAGACAGATGATCACTTCAGTGCTGAGAGCGGTGATATTGGGAGGGTGGAGGGAGGATGGGTTGGAAAGGGGGAACCGAATACAAGGATCTACATATAACCACCTCCCTGGGGGGTGGACAACAGAAAAACAGGTGAAGGGAGATGTTGGACAGTGTAAGACATGACAAAATAATAATAATTTATAAATTATCAAGGGTGTATGAGGAGGGGGGAGCAGGGAGGGAGGAGAGAAAATGAAGAGCTGATACCAATGGACATTTTCAGGCAAAATCTTAAAAGGTTTGCTTGGGTTGTAGTAGAAAAATATAATAAACTAGCAAGAAGCCACAGGGATCAGCATTTCAAAATATTGTCCCTATCAATATTTCTTTAAAATTTCAATCATTTAACCTTCTAATAAATGAAATATTTCATGCTGAGTTTTTAACATATGGCCATGAAATTACTTAGGCAAGGCAAACTTTTGATTAGGGCCTCGCCATGATGTAGTTAGTTAGGGGACCCTGAGGACAATCTGCTGCCTCCCACTTCTCAATTTCAATCCGAGGTAATTGTTGGCTTTTGATTATTTTTTTCTAAAGTGAATTCATTAAACAAATCAGGGCAATCTTCTTTTTCTGTTTCCATTAGGGCTGGAATAACATGGAAAGGGAGTTTGTCTGCTTTGTCAGCAACGTAATTTCTTCTGACCACTGCAGGGGAAAAATTACATATTTCCTTAATTACTTGTCTAATGTAAAATTTTTAAGTTAATAAGACTGTGTTTTTATTACGGCAGTCTAAGAAGGGAGTAGCAAAACATTTTCTAAGTCTGCTACTAGAGCCTCTTTTTTATAGCCACCCCAGAAGAACTTAGAAATCCTCTTTCAGTAGAAAGCAAATGTTTTGAGAATGATGAGGGAAACAAATGTACAAAAGTGCTTGAGAGAATGGATGTACGTGTGGATTGTGATAATGTTACACAAATGCCCAATAAAATGATTTAATAATTTAAAAAAGAAAGAAATCCTCTTTCTATGGCATGCAAAAAATCATAAGTTACCTAAAGATATATTTGATTCCCACATAAATATTCATGGACCTACTGTAGCAAGTTTACAGGTTCTGGTAAGAACCATTCATCTGCTTTTTGATGTGACATAACTACACCAAGGGCTTAATGTTCAGGAACCTCAGTAGAGGCCATGGCAGCATACCCACCCTGGTAGTGAGACCAACGACCATCAGGTTTTAAATAGGAGCCATCAACAAATAGAATGAAATCATAGCTTTCCCGAGGAGTGCTCTTAAATCTAACTGGTGAAATGAATCTGCTCAGTTAAATTCAGGGAAGCATATATTGGATAAACTCTGTCAATTTCTGGAAGGAGCACGGTGCGATTATGAAAAGTTGCAGACTGCTGGGATGCTCACTTTCCCTGCCTTGATCACTGAGGACAAAGCAGGTGCATAAGCAAGTGTGGTGAAGAAAGCTGATGGTGCCCGGCTATCAAAAGATATAGTGCCTGGGGTCTTAAAGATAAACAAGTAGCCATGTAGCTGAAAAGCAACAAAGTCCACATGGAAGATACACACCAGCCTGTGTGGTCAGGGGGTGACAATGGGATCAGGTATCAGGCATCAAAGACCCAAAACAAAAAATCATATCGAAGTGAATGAGGGGGCATACGGAGTGGAGCCTCAAGGCCCATTTATAGACAATTGGACATCCCCTTACAGAAAGGTCTCAAGGAAGAGACAAGCCAGCCAGGGTGCAGTATAGCACCATTGAAACACACAACTTTCCTCTAGTCCTTTAATGCTTCCTCCCCCGCCCCCCACCCCATTATCATGACTCTGGTTCTACCTTACAATTCCGGTTAGACCAGAGCATGTACACTGGTACAGATAAGAGCTCTTGACACAGGGAATCCAGGACAGATAAACCTCTCAGGACCAATAATGAGAGTAGCAATACTAGGAAGGAAAGGGCAGGGGGGGGGGAAGAGGGAACTGATCACAATGATTGACATATAACCCTCTTCCTTGCGGACGACAGCAGAAACGTGGATGAAGGGAGACAGTGGTTAGTGTAAGACATAAAAAAATAATAATTTATAAATTTTCAAGGTATCATGAGAAAGTGAGGGGGGTATGAGCTGATACCAAGGACTGAAGAAGAAAGAAAATGTTTTGAAAACGTTGATGGCAACATATGTACAAATGTGCTTGACACAATGGATGTATGCATGGATTGTTGTAAGAGCTGTAAGAGCCCCCAATAAAATGATTTTTTTAAATTATAGAATGCAATAGAATATTAGGTCCAATAAGGAGGAATACTTTATAGGACATGATTTGTCTGGCAGAGAGACGGTGGCTCAAAGTGATGTTAAGAAGAGCAGATATTGCATGGGGAATGTGAACATTAAAAAGCAAAAAATGCTAATACTCTATCTGCCATGTTTTCACTAGTTTCGCTGTAGCAGCAACAGTTGGAGGCAAGGAGGAAACCCTGTAGCTACACGATCAAGCTGCAGACTGATGTTAGCCAACGGGTCTCTGATATCCTTCATACCCTTGTGTTAAAACACCTGAAACTGTAAGGGCCAAGGGGGCTGCAGAAGCCTCAAAAAACCAGAGGAATATTGTGTGTTTCATTGGTGTTATACTGCTGACTCATCCCTTCCTTGTGACCCTTCTGTGAGGATTGTCCTATTGTCTACAGATGGATTTGGGAGTCTCTGCCCTGCCCCCCATATTCTGAACAATATATATTTTTTGTTTTGTGTCTTCTGATGCCTGTTACATGATCCTGTTGACACGTCATGATTGCAGAGGCTGGTATGTTTCTTCCATGTGGGCTTTGTTGCTTCTCTGCTAGATGGCTGCTTGTTTATCTTCAAGCCTTTAAGACCGGAGATGCTATTTATCTTTTTTTTTCTTTCCCAAATACTGTTATATTTTATTTTATTTTTTGGGGTGGGGGGAGTTTATACGCTCTGCCTTTTATTTATTTTTTAAACATTTTATTAGGGGCTCATACAACTCTTATCACAATCCATACATATACATACATCAATTGTATAAAGCACATCTGTACATTCTTTGCCCTCATCATTTTCAAAGCATTTGCTCTCCACTTAAGCCCTTTGCATCAGGTCCTCCTTGTTCCCCTCCCTCCCCACTCCCCCTTCCCTCATGAGCCATTGATAATTTATAAATTATTATTTTGTCATATCTTGCCCTATCCGGCGTCTCTCTTCACCCCCTTTTCTGTTGTCCGTCCCCCAGGGAGGAGGTCACATGTAGATCCTTGTAATCGGTTCCCCCTTTCCAACCCACTCACACTCTACTCTCCCAGTATCTCCCCTCACACCCCTGGTCCTGAAGGTATCATCCACCCTGGATTCCCTGTGCCTCCAGCTCCTATCTGCACCAGTGTACATGCTCTGCTCTATCCAGACTTGCAAGGTAGAATTTGGATCATGGTAGTTGGGGGGGGAGAAAGCATTTAGGAACTGGGGGAAAGCTGTATTTTTCATCGGTGCTACATCGCACCCTGACTGACTCATCTCCTCCCCTAGACCCCTCTGAAAGGGGATCTCCAGTGGCCCACAAATGGCCTTTGGGTCTCCACTTCTGCACTTCCCCCTTCATTCACTATGGTAAGATTTTTTTTATTTGATGATGCCTTATACCTGATCCTTTTGACACCTTGTGATCGCACAGGCTGGTGTGCTTCTTCCATGTGGGCTTTGTTGCTTCTTAGCTCGATGGTCGCTTGTTCACCTTCAAGTCTTTAAGATCCCAGACAGTATCTCTTTTGATAGCTGGGCACCGCTTCACCATATACTTGTTCATCAGCTTTCTTCGCCACATTTGCTTATGTGCCCGTTTGTCCTCTGCGATCATATCATGGAGGTGTGCAGCCAATGATAAGATTTTTTGTTCTTTGATGCCTGATAACTGATCCCTTCGGGACCACGTGATCACACAGGCTGGTGTGTTCTTCCATGTGGGCTTTGTTGCTTCTGAGCTAGATGTCCGCTTGTTCACCTTCAAGCCTTTAAGACCCCAGACGCTATCTCTTTTGATAGCCGGGCACCATCAGCTTTCTTCACCATATACTTGTTCACCCGCTTTGGCTTCAGCAGTTGTGTCGGGAGGGTGAGCATCATAGAATGCCAATTTAATAGAAGAAAGTATTCACGCATTGAGGGAGTGCTTGAGTGGAGGCCCAAGGTCCTTTTGCCACCTTAATACTAAACCTATAAATATAGACACATAGATCTTTTTATAGCTGTACAGATAAGAGCTCACAACACATGGAATCCAGGTCAGATAAATCCCTCACGAATAGAAATGGGAGCATCCATACCAGGTGGATAGGGGGTAGGTGGGAGGAGAAGGGGAGAAAGAGGCAATCGATCAGGGGAAGCCCATCGCAATGATGGACACATACCCGCACCCCACCCCTGGGAACGATGGACAGAAATGTGCATGAAGGGAGAGACAGCAGTTGGTGTAAGATATGGAAATAATAATTTATAATTTATGAAGAGCACATGAGGGAAAAAAAAAGAGTTCACGAAGGTGGGAGCGTGGGGGAAGGAGGATAAAAAGAGCTACTACCAAGGGCTCAAATAGAAAGTAAATGCGCAGAAAATTATGATGGCAACATATGTACAAATATGCTTGATACAACTGATGTATAGATGATTATAAGAGCCTTCAATAAAATGATCTTTAAAAACAAAGACACCTGAAACACTTCCAGAGGCTTCATGTGTAAACAGTGGAAAATTGAGGTGGCATTTAGGAAACCTTAATGCAAGTGTGTTTCCGAGGGCTATTTGTAGGTTAATTCTCCTCTCTAATCCTCAGTGACATTAGGGAAGGACTGATCTGGAGGTTTCCTGGCACTGAAAAGGACAAATTAGGAATCCAAGTTCTTCATTGGCTGCCAAGTTCCAGAAACCTGCATATTTTTTCTTAGTTTGGGGAGTATGCAAAGCAAAAATAGCTTATTTCTGCCTAGAATCAATAGAAATGCCTTTTCCTGACATCAAATGATCTAAATGCATAGGTGAAGTCTAGGCCAATTGTAGTTTTTCTCTAGCAACATTATGCCTCCTTACCTAATAAAATTATGCTGTCACCAATGTAGGTACATTGGAAGTTTGAGCACAGGAGTTTGTTAGACCTGCAGCAATTTATATTTATGTTTAAATGATAAAGATAATAAATCTGTGTGGAGAATTTGAGAGACGTGGTTGGAAGATTCAGTACATCTTGAGGCAATACAGACCACGTAAATTGTAGGTCCTTGTGTGCCGCCTCCCCCATGAGAACAAATGATTGCTCTTGGAGTGGACAGGAATGATGAAAAGCAAACTACAAAGAGCCATTATAATAAAAGGTATAGCACTGGGGGAACGGCAGTAAGCAACAGCGAGGCTTTGGGACTACTAGAAATCTAGGTGTACTGCTGGCTAATAGCTCTTATAGCCTGTATGTATCCCCAGCTTCTATTGTGTGATTTCCTAAAAGGGGATAGAAGGATGGTGCAAGGACTAGTGCAGGGAACAAGAATGCTTTAGAAAGGAAATCTTAAATAATCGGGGCTAATCCTGATCTAGCTACTGTTTAAAGGCGTACTGAGGAAGTCTTGGTAAAGGTGTAGAAGTTTATCATTGTACTTTGGTGGGTTCTACAGATAGAATTCATTCAGGTTGGTAGGTGCCCCATAGAGTTTTAAGAATTAATGGAGAAAAAGTCAAGGGAAAGTGGGCTAGAAAAAAAGAAAAGAAAGTGGGTTAGAAGGAGTTAAATGTTCCTTTTTGCTGACTAATGCTTGCAAATGGCAAGCAGCTTCCTCCCTTTGAATCAGTTCTACTTCAATGCCCTCATTAGAAGCGTTAGTGGGAATGGTTTGTTTAAGAATGTCTCTTCCTTCTGAAGATTGTGTATCACAGGTCCATTCACAAAAGGTCTTGGCCCCTAAGCAGAAGAGTGTGTAAATCATTAATAGGGCCAAGGAAAATAGAAACAGGTTTTGAGTGGATAAAGTCTGTTCTCAATTTTTAACCTCCACAACTTTTGAAGTTTTAATAAATACTTAGAGGCAAAGGCTTTTGTAAACGTGTGGTGTTGATTTCAGGGAGTGTAGCCTAGTGTCAACTAGAAATTTGCAAGGTTCTCCATTAATATACATGATTGTTTTTCTTTTTGAGTTAAATACGCCATGGGAAAAGCTCCTTCTGCATTCTCATCGCTGATTGAAGGATCCCTGACTTATAAAATTTCGTTACCTTATAGCGATCATTTTACCAATGCCAGGCTTCCTTGCACTTACTATAAATGCCGAGTTCTGTATGTCCAAAGGGCTTCCATTTACTCTGCTGGTTAAGAGATTGCACTTGGAATCATTAAGCCATTAATTTATGTCAGAGAGGTTTGTTTAGTCGTAGAAAGTTGGTGAGCTCAATTGGCAAGTTTGGCAAAGAGAGCAGCTTTCCAATCTACTTGACGTCTTTTTAGTCAGGTTTAAAGTTCAAGTTTTAGGCCAGATAGAAATAAACTGCATTAAAATCTCCTGTAGTCTTAATGGATGGTGGAATATTTAGCAAGCATTTTAAAAATCTAGTTTGGTAACCATATATATTCTCAGCTTTATTTTGTATATTAGTTCATTTTTGTCCAATCTATTACTGGGGGAAAGCCTTTGGAATAGTCTCTAGAATTTTTTTTGCTGATGGTTCAAGAATATTTTAACACTTAGGCAGCTGTTTTTATTTTAGGTCTATAGTAAAACTATCTTGGGACTTTCTCCACTCTGTCCATTCTAATTACAGTTGGGATTCTCCAGGCCCGGTTATCATGTGAATTAGTTCATCCAAACCAGGAAGTTCAGGCTGGTAAGCCTCAACAATGATTTAAAATTCCTCAGCAAATTTGTAAGGATCCTCCCACAGTTTTGCAAAACCTTGAGCAATTTTATGTAATTTTGAATGTGCCCAAGGAGTAAAGTCCTGCAGTGGACATTAAACGCCATTTCAAGAATAGGTTTTATGCTCTCAGTAGGTTCTTCAGGAGAAAGGGAAATTCAAACAAGTCTTTGTGGAAGAAGTGTTAGTAGAAGCTTCCTCGTTGTCTCTTCCCATAGCTGTAGTCAATTTGACGCACGTGTCTGGGTCTAAGTGTGCAGTCACTGTTTGTGTTGTTGCAAGAGCACCGGCAACGAAAAAGCCATTGGTCTTGCAGAACTTTACTCTGGGATTTCCGGCTTGCTTTCTTTTTTAAAAATTTCATTTTAATAAATCATTTTATTGGGGGGCTCTTACAGCTCTTATAACAATTCATGTATCAATTGTATCAAGCAATTTGTACATATGTTACCATCATCATTTCTAAAACATTTTCTTTCTACTTGAGCCCTTGGTATAAGCTCCTCTTTTTTCCCCTCCCACCCTCGTGAACCCTTGATAATTTATAAATTATATTAATTTTCATATTTTACACCGTCCGCTGTCTTCCTTCACCTACGTTTCCGTTGTTCGTCCCTCTGGGGGGTGGGAATGGGGTTGTTCATTGACCACTGCAATCTGTTTCCCTTCTCTCCCCTTTCTGCCCTCGCCTCCCCCTACTCTCAAGGTATGGCTACTCTCATTATTGGTCCTGAGGGGTTTATCTGTCCTGGATTCTGTGTGTTGAGAGCTCTTATCTGTACCAGTGTACATGCTCTGGTCTAATCTGAGTTGTAAGACAGAATGGGATCATGATAGTGGAGGGGGGGAAGCATTAAAGAACTAAAGGAATATGGTATGTTTCGTCACCCAGCTTTATTTCTATCGGATATATTTTTTCTAACTACCAATCCTGTGCCTTTGTTTCCAACTTTTGCATTCCAATCACCAGTAATTGTCAATGTATCTTGATCATGTTTGCTACATTTCAGACTAAGGACATTGGTAGAATTTTGCAATTTCCTCACCATTGTCTTAGTGATTGGTAGGTAGTTAAAATTTTTTTACTAATAAATCATTTTATGGGGGGCTCTTAGAGCTCTTATAGCAATCCATACATTAATTGTATCAGACACATTTGTACACATGTTGCCATTGGTAAATTTGAATACTAGTTATATCAACTCGTTCTCCTTGTAGATAGCATTGTACTACAAGCTACATCTTGAAATATTCTTTTTGGTGGTATGCCCCCGCTGCTCTTGAATTTGTCATTCCTGTCATAGTAGGGCTTAAATTTATCTTATTCAAAATAGCCAATATCAGTCCATTTCTGTTCATTAATGCTTAGGATATCGATCTATGTGTATTCAGTTATCACATAATGTCCTGCTGTTACTTAAAATATTTCCTGTGGCTAACCCCTCTGAAGTGGACAGCCTAAACTAATCTTCCTAGTTTGTCTTTAGTCGGAAAGTTCCACTGAAACTTATATACCAGAAGTGGCCTTGCTAGTATTTGAAATGCCAGTCATATAGCATCCAGCGTCACAGCCAAATGTAAGCCACAGCAGTACAACCACATGAATAACAGACTGAGAGATTCAATAACTTCAAAACAAGCTCACTGCCATTGAGTCAATGCTGACTCATAGAGATCCTACTGGACAGAGTAGAGCTGTTATGACACTGTAACTTTCGAAAGCAGTAGAAAGCTTCGTCATTGTCCTGCAGATGGGTGGGATAGTCCAGATAGCAGTCCAACTCTAGCCCACTAGCTAGAAATCCAGCTGAGTCAGACTGTACAAGGGTTGGACCAATGTCAGATTACTCAATAAGCAAGGCAAGCATGATTTGATTTCTTCTCACTTGATATTCTGTAGTGAACAATTTCACATTTTTCGTCACCTCAAAGATTCTGCTTCTAGATATCACTGGAATCTGTCTCTCTTCAAGCCAGCAGCACCTTCTAACAGAATTAAAGCCTCTTTTCAATTTTACACTGCCTGACATGGACAGGGTATTCAGTAAGCAAGATAAGCATGGGCTTCTTTGTGCAGATTTACTAATCTGTAATGCATAGTTTCACACGGATTTTATTGTGACGAAAGACATGTGAACTGTTCACTATAGATGGATTCCCAAAGAACCAAGGAATAGAAACTGAAAGCTGACAGTGAGTCTTCCTCTGTAGACACGAAGAAGCTTTCAAACTTCTATTTCCCTAAAGTATGAGAAAAGACATCATTAAAAAATCACAGCTGGTCTGTCTGTTATAGATGCTCTAAGAAACCAAGACAGAAGGTAATGTGACAGCTAGCATGCTGAGAAGAGCACCTGGCTCCCATTAACCCATTATCATCCGGTCTATTTAGACTCATAATGCTGTAGAGAAGAAGAGAAGTGTCCCGTAGGGTTTACAAGGCTGTCATCTTTATAGGAGAACATTGTCACATCTGTCTAATGGCACAGGGCTAGCGGGTTCAACCCTTCTACCTTTCCGTTAGCAGCTGGAGCGCTTTACCAAGGGCACCACCTGGACTCCTGGCACTCATTAGGACCTAGGCTAGCCGTTGGTTCTTATTACTAATAATTAATAGTAACACACATCATTAATGCAAAGACTACCTATGCTAAGTGTGTGATTTCTTTTCTTGTACGTTCTACAATGTAGTCCAACGCTGGGCTATCCAAGTGGTCGTGGGCTGTGACTAGGACGGCTCCTTCATACTGCATTCGTGAGTGTCCTTTGCTGGGTGTGGGCTAAGAGAGGCAGTCCTATTTCAAGGAACACAGCTCAGGTACCTGCAGCGTGCGGACAGAAAAGGCAGAAACAAAGAGAACGGAATAGTGTGTGCTTGGCACCGGTTAATCCTTTACATAGCCTAAGGGCACACTCAAGATAGGCCCTGCAATGTTGGCATCCGTGTCTCCGTTGTCCTATAAGGAAATAGGAATTTTGGAGCGCTCAGGAGTTTGTCAGTGCATTGAACCCTACAACCACTCGGCAACTGCCCTCCCTCCGCACTCCCAAATCAACACCACAGTGAGAGCCTGAGAGAGTGAACTTCGACTCTCTGGTCTTCTTTCTAGGGGGTGGGGATCAGAACAGCATCCCACTCCCTAACATTTGGGGGAGTAAGTTGGAGAAAAGGAAGGAGAGGCGACCAATTTCACGGACGTGCTTAGATTTCCAATAGGTCTCCTGGCAGGAGACGGTCGATCTCTGCAGGAGGGAGTAGGTTGGGTCCCTGGCGACTCGTGACTCCCTAGCGGGCCGCCGGGGACGCCGGATTTCAGAGCTTCCAGGGACCTGCGCGCAGGCCACACCAAAGCCCCGGGGGCTAAACGGTCACTTCCCCGCCCTCTGGGCGCAGTATGCAAATCCGAGCACCAGGAAGTAGCTGGGAACTCCCGGCCGAGCCCAGCCACCTCCAGTTCCTCTCCGCCCCGCCGCCGCTCGCTCCCTGCCGCGGCGCCCCGGGCCCGACGCCGTGCAGTTTGCGATCGGCGGCCCCGGTGGCCGCGCCCCACCGGCCCACGGGGTCCCCGGGCGCCGTCCCCGCGTAGTCCGGACGCGATCGCCCCTTCGCGCTCTCCTCTGGGCACTGAAGTCACCGTGGAGCTCCGCCGCCGGCCCGCAACTTCCACCGCCAGCGGGTGAGTGGCCGACGCCGGCGAGCGGGACGGCACTGGGGGGGGGGGGGGGGCGCGCAGTGTCCGGGACTCACCAGCCCGGCCCTGCAGCCGCGGGGTGCCCGGGCGCCTTCAGCCTTGCGGGCGACCGAACTGGGCAGCCCGGTTTGGTGGCGTGGGCGGGCGGCTCCGCAGGTGTCGCGCCGCAGGCCAGCAGGGGCGGGGTGGCAGAATGGGACGCCCAAACGGGCGCCCTGCGGTCCCCTCCGGCCACTCTGGGGCGCCGCGGAAGTCCCTCCTCGCGCGGAGTGGGCGCGCGCGAGGCTCGAAGGGCTCCGATCGCAGCCCGCGGGGACCATGGGGTCCTTGGAGGGGAAAGGTGCGCTCTGTCGCGCCACTGCTGTCTTGGGTGGCCTTAGGCTAGAGCGGGGTGTGTAGGTTCCCGCCGGGCGGGCGCTCACCCTTCCCTGGAGCGTGCGCCCCGCGGAAGAGCAGCTGGCGGCCCGTCAGAGAGGAAGCGAGGGTTATTTTAAGAATCCTGGGTGGCCTGTCCTTCGCCTTGGGGGTAGGGTACAAGTGTCAGTTCCCCTTTTCCGGCATTATCTCAGTGGACTGCTGGCGCCGGCTAATCGCTGTGTGTGTGTGTGTGTGTGTGTGTGTGTGTGTGTGTGTGTGTGTGACCCCAAAGTCATGACCATCTTTGGAACCCGTTAAAATTCGGGCGTTTCGATTTCCTATCTCTGTGCGCAGTTGAGCAGGTGATCGAAATTCCTGTTTGTCAGTTTCCTCATCCGTTTGGCACTTTTTGGTCTGTAAACCCTCTCCGACAAGCTAGGCATTCCGTGAGCAGTGTTATTTCATACGAACCATCTTGTTCATGGAACAGTGGCTCCTTCTGTGCCGGTTGATGGCTTTGAAGCCAAGACCACACGCCCAATTTGCCTGTCCCCCTAGCTGTAGTCTCGGCCTATGAAAATTCGACCTTGCTAGTAAATTTGCATAATAAATACACCAGCGACTTGGTCTGACTAGCCCCAAGAACTAGCTAATAAGGATGTTTATTTCACCGTCTCAGATGTCCGTAAGGTTGTGGTACTAAGAATAGGCACTCAAGCCAAGAAACACCCCTCAAGTCGATTCCGTCTCTTTGGAGGCAGGATTGAATTTACCCTCTGGGTTTCTGAAATTTTAAATCTTCCCAGGATTAGCCAACTCTAATCTTCCTCCCAGGATATGTCTGGTGAATCTGAACCAAAGCGTCTGGTGATTAGCACACCAGTGCGCCTAGATACTCAAAACGGCTCACTCAGAAATCCTTACTAAAGTAAGCTCTTTTGGAAAATGGTAAGATTCAATTGTGGTTTCGATTTTCATTGGGAGGAAAGGATACATAGGCTTCAAGACTTTAACTCTAGCACAAGGGCCTTGAGATCACTGATCCTCTTAGATGCAGAACGGGTAACCCTCAGAAGGAAAAAGCGTATCCGAACCCCAGAACCTTGAGTTTGGTCTCATCCAACCTTTACTAGACCTGTGATAGAGTTTATTGGGCTCCCTTTTCATAGCAACAACCAGAGCTGCATCACCATTTTTTGCATGTTTATAATTTGTGTTTACCTTGGGACCGAAGCTTTGTCTATCCCGTCCAAAATGCCACTCCTGGTGCCTGACACAGGTCCTTGAAAAAAAGGACACTCACTGCCATGGAGTCAATTCTGCAGCGGAGTGACTCCACCGAACAGAGTAGAACTGCCCCTGTGGGATTCCAAGTTCGCAAATCTTTACTGGAGGAGAATGCCTCATCTTGTTCCCATGCAGCAATGTGTGGGTGGGAACTGGGGTGCATTACACCAGCTGGGCTTTTCTCCCTTGCAGACTTGAGGTCAGAAGGTGAGGAATATTTTAAAAACTGATCCTGAAGGCCTGGAAGCCCATTCGCCCTTTCTGTCCTTTGTTCACCCTCTCATGCGACCCTAGCAAATGTCCTGGAATCTCCATGCAGGCTTGGACTCTGTTCTATAACTGGGAAGGAAACTTTGACTCGATGTCTTAAGATGTCCCTATATATTTTTTCCACAATAAGAAAAGAAAGGGAGGAGGGCTCATTAAAAATAAATAAGACTCCTATAAAGTAGGTTGCACAGTCCAGAAAACCAACTTCATCTTATATTCATTTTTGTTCCAAAGGTGTGTGGAAGATAATATCCCTTTTTAACCTCCTGCTGTCATTGTCTTCCTACTTATCAAAAATGGTTCAACCCAATTTTGTGAGTCAGTAAATCTATAGTTCATGCTCTCTTCTTTTGTACTTAGAAATAAGTTGTCAGGAGGGAGGGAAAAAAGAGGAGCTGATACCAAGGGTTCAAGCAGAGAGAAAATGTTTTGAAAATGATGATGGCAACAAATGTACAAGTGTGTTTGATACAATTAATGTATGGATTGTTATAAGAGCTGTAAGAGCCCCCAATAAAATGATTTATCAAAAAATCATTAAAACACTGAGATTCCATTGAGCTCAAGTTAATATATATAAATGTAACTTGATAAAAAAAATTGAAACATTACTCCTTGATAAATTCAAGCTAATTTTACATATGTATAAGTGAAAATTTAGTTTATACATGGTCAAAAATAGAACATTGATATAGCACACTGGCATCAATGGTCTGTAAGCTCCAAGCACTCAGGCATAGATTAGTATTATGCCCAGTTATCAATTTGGCTAGGTGCCATAGATTAGGATGGTATGTGATAATTGACAATATGAGAAAATGGAGGATTTTCACATTATCTCATAGAATGGGGGCTGACTCGACCATCACACAACTGCCAAATGATATCATGAAATAACTGCTAAACCAAAAGAATTACACAATGAAGAGAAATGGTGTTGCATTCATTGTCATAATGGACATTTCACGATTTTTCATAGGACCATGTCTACCGTCATACTAGAAAATCCAAACAGTACACATATTTTTCAAATGTATGCACCAACCACAAAAGCTAGTGATGAAGATATTAAAGAATTCTACCAATGCCCTCAGTCTGAAACGGATCAAACATATGATCAAGATGCATTGATAATTATTGGTGATTGGAATCCAAAAGTCGAAAACAAAGAGGAAGGAAAATAATTGCAAATTAAGGTCTTGGTGACAGAAATGAAGCTAGAGATCACATGGTAGAATTTTGCAAGACCAATGACTTGTTCATAGTAAATACCTTTTTCAATAACGCAAAATGTGACATTACATATGGACTTCTGCAGATGGAATACACAGACATCAAGTTGACTACATCTGTGGGAAGAGATGCTGGAAGGGACTAAAACTAGGCCAGGGACTGTCTGTGGAACAGACCATCAATTGCTCATATGAGGGGGTAACCCCCCAAAACAATTTTTTTTCAAAGCTATGTATATGAAATTTTTTTTACAAAACAATCTTATTACCTTCAAAGTACTCTCCATTACACCTAATACATTTGTCAAATATATGAGTCTGTTCTTGGAAACATTTTCCAAACTCATCTGTTTGGATAGCTGACAGCATCTCCCTCATTTTCTTCTTCACCTCTTCTACGTCTGCAAATTGCTCTCCTTCCATATCCCTCTTCATTCATGGAAACAAAAAGAAGTTGCACAGAGCAGTCAGGTGAGTAAGGTGTGTGGAGCAAGAGAGGCATGCTGGGGCTTTTTTTTTTTTTTTTTTTTTGCCAAAAACTGGCACACTGACATGGCTGCATCAGCAGGTGCATTGTAGTAGTGGCAAAACCAGTCCCCTGTCTGCCACAAATCAGGCCTTTTTTGGGTCACACACTGGTACGTTATCTTTTCAGAACTTCTAACTAGCAAGTTTGATTAACAGTCTGACCTGATGGAATGAACTCCAAATGCACTATGAGTCAACATTTTTGTCCTTTGGGAGGTTGATGGATATCCAGAATGAGGTTTGTCATCAATCACATTTTCACCTTTTTTGAAACGAGAAAACTACTCATACACTGAGTTTTTCCCACAGTACTATCTTTGTAAGCTGTGTTCTACATCACAACAGTTTCTGCAGCAATTTTCCTGAGCAGGAAACAAAACTTTACAGCGGCACGCTGTTCTCTTAAATCGGCCATCACGCACACAAAAAATGAGGTTAGAACAAAACTACTTTTATGAAAAAATTCACTGTGAGCAGAGCAAACCTTCTCAGGCAACACCACTGGGTGCACTCAGGGCGAGTTGCTTGATGCTTGTCTAGTGGGATAAGTGTGTACTAGGAAAGCTCTGCTCTGTCCATCATGATTCTGTTTTTTGGTGGGGTACCCACTTGTGTGTAAATTCAGATTGAAGTTGAAGAAATGAAAACAAGTCCACAAGAGTTAAAATACAACATTGAGTATATTCCACCATAATTTCAAAAACAGAATGGATGCACTAGTGACAAGACCTGATGAGCTGTGGGCTGAACACGCATGAAGAAAGCAAATGGCCAGTAAAAAGACAGGAAAGAAAAGGTCAACGTGGATGTCTGATTCTGAAACTTGCTATGAATTATGGAGTAGCTAAGTCAAATGGAAAAAATAATGAAGTCAAAGAGCTGAACAGAAAATTTCAAAGGCCAGTTGGAGATGACAAAGTCAAATAATATAATGAAACATGGAAAGACCTAGAATCAGGAAGGCAAGAAGGAAGAGCATGCTTCGTACATCTTAAACTGAAAGAATTCAAGAAAAAATTGAAACATTCTACAGGTAAAATACTGAGTGATGCAGGAAGAATCCAAAGAAGATGCACTTATCCCAAAAAGAGTCATCATTCAGCCATCGCTAGAGATTGTGTATATGAGCCAATGGTATTGAAGGAAGTAGTTCAAGCTGCACTGAAATAATTGGGCAAAAAGAAGGCTCTAGGAATTGATGGAATACTAATTTAAATGTTTCAACAAGCCGATGAGGCATTGGAAACACTCACTTGTCTATACCAGGACATTTGGAAGACAGTAACTGACTGGAGGACAACCATATTTGTACCCACTCCAAAGAAAAGTGACCCCCCCAGAATGTGCAAATTACAGAACCTTATTATTGATATCACATGCCAGTATAATTTTTCAGAAGATTATTGAACACAGTTGCAGCAGTACATTGACCAGGAATTGCCTAAGGTTCAGGCCAGATGCAGAAGAGGACATGGAACAAGGGATAACATTGCTGATGTGAGATGCCTCTTCACCAGAAAGATGTGTATTTGTGTTTTATTGATTATGCCAAGACATTCAACTGTGTGGATTATAACTATAGATAACCTTGAGAATAATGGGAATTCCAGAACACTTAATTGTGCTCATGAAGGACCTACACATAGATCAAGAAGCAGTTGTGTGAACACAACAAGGGCATGTCGCATAGCTTAAAATCAGGAAAGGTGTACATCTGAGTAGTCTCATCTCACCATACATATTTATTCGATTTGAAGGCTGAGCTAATCAGAGATGCTGGATGACATAAAGAAGAGTGTGGCATCACAATTGGAGGCAGGCTTATTAACAGCCTGCGATATGCAGATGACTCAAGCTTCCTTGCTGAAAGTGAAGAAGACTTGAAGCACTTGCTGATGAAGATCAAGGATTGCAGCCTTCAGCATGGATTACGACTCAATATAAAGAAAACCAAAATAATCCTGTCATGATAAATGGAGAAAAGTTTAAAGTTGTCAAGGATTTTGTCTTGCTGGGACCTACAATCAGGGCTAATAGACGCAGCAGTCTAGAGCTCAGGCGGTGCATTCATTGCATTGGGTAAATCAGCTGCCCAACTACCCTTGACTCAGCCTTGGTATTTTCCATTGTCTTATATGCATGTGAGAGTTGGACATTGAATACAGAAGAAAAACTGATGTATTTGAACTATGGGCATTGAGAACAATATTGAAAGTACGATGGACTGCCAAAAGACGAAGAAATCTGTCTTGGAAGAAGTACAAGCAGAATGTTCCTGAGAGGAAAGGATGATGAGACTTCATCTCATGTCCTTTGGACTTGTTGTCAAGAGAGACCAATTCCCAGAGAAGGACATCGTGCTTGGGAAAGTCGAGGTGCAATGAAAAAGAGGAATGCTCTCACAGAGATGAAAATGCACAGTGGTTACAACAATAGGCTCTAGCCCAGACACAACTGTGGATGGTGCAAGACGGAGCAGTTTTTGTTCTGTGGTGCATAGGATTGCTATCACTTGGCACCACCTTGATGGTGCCGAACAACAAGAAGATCCCACTGAAGACCAAGGTGGCATATAACCCAAACCAGCGGTTCTCGACCTGTGGGTTGTGACCCCTTTGGGGTTCGAACAACCGCCCCATCCATTCTGCAGATCAGATATCTACATTACGATTCGTAACAGTAGCAAAATGACAGTGATGAAGTAACAACGAAAATAACTGTATGCTTCCGGGTCACCACCACATGAGGAACTGTATTAAAGGGTCGGTAGTAGGAAGGTTGAGAACACTGCTCTATAAACAATCACAGCCAACGTTTCTCTCTCCTTGCACCTTGGTGTTCCTCCCTGCCAGATGCACATCGTTAAGGTGTAAGTAGTCAGAGAGTTAGCGGGCTTCATTGTTGTCCTACTTGTAAAATGTCGGTTAGGAGATCCTGAATATGTGAGAAGTATAATGTAGGACTGATGACAAACACTAGCTGGGAAACTAATCAGCGACACATTGCTGTTAAGTCTGATGACATCTTAACTTCCGTGCCCTTTCTGGTGTTGGCGGTGCTAACATCTCTTGCTTGTGGTTGACCAGGCTTCTGAAGCCTCCCTCAACTTTGATGCCACTTGAGCCGTTTATGATCTTCAGAACTACAGCTGTAGTAGAAATACCACCGCAGTTGGTTTTAAAGAGGAGCGGTTTCTTTCTTTTCACAGTTCTGGAGGTTAGACGTCCAAATTTGGAGCAGAACCCTAGGGGAAGACAGCTGTAGGGGAAGATCCTGCCCGCCCTCCCCCTCCCGCTCAGCTTCTGTAGCCCTTGGTCCATTTCTGCCCCACCCCTCCTGGTCTTTTTTATAACTCAGAAATAATGAGGTGTAGTGCTCACCTTACACTGGTATAACCAAAACGGATTGGTTGATCACATTACATAGATGGGAGTATGGACTGTAATCTGCTTTACCCATATGTAACTACTCCAAATGTAGTAGTTTAATCATTTGCAACTACTCCATGATAGAAACTAGATTATTACTTAACTAAACCCCTAGGAACCATAGGCTAGACAAGCTGAAACATCATATTAGCCCTCACAATCTTCCCATGATAGGCAGGGACAATACACAAAAAGGGTTGGTGACATGCCTAAGGTCACAGATTCAGCTGACATCTTTGGGTGTGTTTCCTACCTCCAAATTTAGACCCTTTCCCACTTGGCTGCCTTTAGATCTGTAGTAGTTACTTAATTTCTTAACCACAAAAATAAGTTAATTTATCATTTGACAAGCATTTTTTTTTCTTTTAAGCACTAGGTAAACGCTCTTCCATTCCTTGGTACATGCCTTAGCTCAGTGGCTGATTGCTTGGGATAGACCAGCAGGAACAGCCACCAAGCAAGGTATTTCAGTGGTCTTCTGAAGGGGAGTTTTTGTGCCTTCCCACGCAGGGAGCAGATGGACTTTGACCAGAGGATGGACACTGGTACAGATAGGAACTGGAAACACAGGGAATCCAGGACCAGTGGTGTGAGTGGCGATTCTGGGAGGATGGGTTAGAAAGGAGAAACCAATGACAAGATTCTACATGTGACCTCGTCCCTGGGGGATGGACAACAGAAAAGTGGGTGAAGGGAGACGTGGGACAGGGCAAGATATGACAAAATAATAATTTGTAAATTATCAAGGGTTCATGAGGGAGGGGGGAGTGGGAAGGGAGGGAAAAAATGAGGAGCTGATGCCAGGGGCTTAAGTGGAGAGCAGATGTTTTGAAAATGATGAGGGCAATGAATGTACAAATGTGCTTTTACACAATTAATATATGTATGGATTGAGATGAGTTGTATGGGCCCCTAATAAAAAATTATAATAATAAAAAAAGAGGGAAGCTAGTTGGTTGTTTTAAAAGACCCCTCTGACTGCTCTGAAGGCTTTCATATGCTTCTTGGTTACTACAGAAATGCCAAAGCAGTCCCTTGCAAGGAGTTGCCCTCCAGCCTCTTCTAGAACTGCCCTCTTCGCTATTCCTAAGAGCCTCCTTTTGTGGATGTTACACCTGTGAGCGTCATGTGAGGTGAAAATATAAAAGAGAATCCCTTTAGATTCACATTACCTACACCCCCCACTTACTGAGTACCTGCTATGGGGGAGGCATCATGCCAAAACCCACACGCTGCCACGTTGTCTCCTGCCCTTTTAGACAGACCTCTGAGGCAAGCTAGGGAAAAGGAAAGGGGAAGTTGAGTGCTTTTTTTTTTCCAGTCAAAAATATTGAAAGATTTCTTCAGCTGCCCTGCTTCCTGATACTTACATTGTGAAACTCAGTTCACACTATTTTCAGTTCTGAAATATATTTTGAGTAAGTTCCCATTTTTGGGAGAAGTCCATGCGTAGGAAATGGTGTGAAAATTAGCCCGTGGAATAATTAGTACATTTGAAACGGGCTAGTTGATTGATTTGAACCTTCAAGGTAGTTACACATTGGGTTGCAAACAGCCAGGTCAGCAGTTCTAAACCACCAACTGCTTTATGGGAGCAAGATAGAGCTGTCTCTTCCGGTAAAGAGTTATAGTCTGGGAAACACGTAGGGCACTTCTATCTTGACCTAAAGGGTTTCTAGGAATCAGAATTAACTTGATGGCAGTGAGTGATTTTTTTTTTTTTGGTAAAATAGCCGTGGGTTAAATTAGCAACTGGAAGGGCGCTCTTATACTTTAAAATAACAAATTTCAGTCATTACTTGAATTAATGTGTTTAAAAGGGGCTCATCTATGTTGACAAATGACAGGAAGCTTTATCTTTCATTCTTGCTCTCTATTTTCCACTTTCCCTTATCACTGAGTTAACTCTCAACATCCTTTTTTTGCCACAAAGCTATTTCTTGAAAGTTGTATGTATTCACAATTAGGGCATACACTTTCATTTGACTACAACTCTTCCAAAGTGTTATTATATTAGGCTTTATTAATTCTCAACATCTTTTCAGTGATCCCTCTCTCCTCTCTTCAGTCCATTCTCCACATTCTAACAGAGCCTGTAACTTCTTCAAATCATAAATTAAATATGAAATGAATTGAACGGTTTCATAATTGTAACTGTTAATCTTTTATATATGAAGAAACCTGAATGAATGTTCCCTATGAGATCAAACGATAGGGATGAATTTATAGAATCAGTTAAAGTGGCTATGTCTTAATGGTCTAGGTGCTACTTTTATTGAGTTGTACAACATCGCAAAGAATTCTTTGTTGCAGTAACCCCAGGGCGTCTTCATTGTCTTATTTTAATTTGGCTGTTCACACTTCAGACAGTTAAATATTGCCTTGCCCACCCCCACCTTTTCTTTCTCATTTTTTAGCTTTTTATTGTGAATTGGATAAAGATTTACAGAACTCAGCAGTTTTCTACTCAACAATACATACACTTTTTGTTTCATCTCTTGATTGTAATCCCCAAATGTAACATCACTTATACCACAGTGAATGCAACGTTCCTATTTTAGACTTGATTTTTGAAATGCAATAATTAACCTTCTCAATTTGCAGCTTATTTTTAAACACTTTATTGTGAAGTAGGTGAGGGTTTGTAGAGAAGATAATCATTTTTGTATTCAGCAGTTTAGCAAATCTCCCAATGACTTACCTTGTTTCCAACATCATTTTCCCCACCTGCCTTCACTGAAGCTAACACCTGCCTACTCTCTAGCTCCCACTTCCTCTTGCCTCGCCAGCCTCCACCCTCCTAATCGT
This sequence comes from Tenrec ecaudatus, assembly GCF_050624435.1. Taxonomy (NCBI): domain Eukaryota; kingdom Metazoa; phylum Chordata; class Mammalia; order Afrosoricida; family Tenrecidae; genus Tenrec; species Tenrec ecaudatus. Next base: position 84,431,912 of record NC_134534.1, read on the forward strand.
CAAAGTCTCTTTCTTTCAGGGGAAAATCTTTTCTTGATTTTTCTAAATAACAGTGGTCTCACAACATTTATCCTTTTGTGATTGACTAATAACATGCGGCATAATACCCTCATATTCCATCCCTTTCATGGAGCGTCTCCCAGATACAGCCTTGTTTTTAATGGCGCATGATATTCCAGTTTGTGTTTGTTTCTTTATCCCTCCTCTACTGTTGGGCATCTAGGTTGTTTCGTCTTCTTGCTATTGTGAGTAGTGGTGTGATGAACCTAAGCTTGCCTTTATTTATTCTTGCCACAGCTCTTATTTCTTCAGGGTATATACCAAGTTAAGGGCTTGCTGAATTGTATGATATATCTATTCCCAATTGCTTGAGAAAGTGCCATACTGCTTTATAGTCCCACGAAGAGTGTACGAAAGTTCCAATTTCTTAACACCCTCTCCAGAATGTACCTTTTAAAAACTTTGTAATCCATGCTGAGCCAAACCCATCGTTTCTGAGCTTCTAAAATCTTTCTGACTTCTCTTAGTAGCCTCCAGTCTTCATGCCTGGAAGCTCGTTAACAGCATTTCTCTCCTCTTCCTCTGCCTTTCTCTTTATATTTGTAAAACATCTTGGGCTGAGGCTTCGGGGAAACAGGAGGGGTTGGAGAGAGAAGGGCCTGGACTCATTCTGCTGAGGTCCTTTTGGTTTATGGGCTGTGGGAACCTCCCCTAGAGGGAAGGGGGAGTGCAGAAGCTTGTCCCCTGAGAGGGATGACCACTTCTGCTTTCCAGGGGAAGCTGTGTCACAGAGAACTGTAGCTATAGGCCGAGGGAGGCCTCAGGAAGTGATACTTCCTCCTGCTCCGATCCCTGGGGCCTTCGGACTGCGGCCCCACCTTTCTTACCACCCTGCAGTCCTTCTTACCCGGGCATATCCCTCTTCACAGAGGAGAGGAGAGCAGGAGAGTAGACGGGAGTGTAGGAGTTACCAGATGCAACTTTCCCACAGCAAAAAGGTGCACATTTTGAAATTTCCTGTGATGGAAACCATGACAAAACTACAGCTAAATGTTTGAAATGTGTTATCGTTCAGTCAATAAAATCATTTCTTCACCCTAACTACAGTGGTTCAGTGTTGTTTCTTGTGTTACATAATGGTTGGCCTCTAGTTCAATTCTTGGAATAGAGTAGTGGTTTTTAAACTTCTTTGACCGAATGTATCCTAAGGAATATATTTTACTTTGTACCTGAATGTACATACCTACCTGTATGCAAAAAGAAAACAAAGCACGATAAACGCGGATTTAAAGGCCTGCTCAGCTTCAGGCATCGCATTTTTAAAACTTGCAGCTCAATGCCAAATCGGTTGCCTCTGACTCGGTGGCAATCCCCTGTGTCAACCTAGAACGGTGCTCCGCAGGGGTCTCAATGCGTGAGTTTTCCGTAGGAAACCACCAAGCCTTTCTTCCAAGGCATCTCTGGTGGACTTGAACTTCCAACTGTTCAGTTACCAGCGCTCATTTGTAAACTTGGTCATCCCTAGTGATTATGCATTTGGCTGCTAACACAAGATCGGCAGTTGCAAGCCACCCTCCTCTGGAGAAGAAGCCGGCTTTCTAGAGTCAGTCTTGGCAACCAACAGGAGGCAGTACTGACCTATCCTTTTGGGCCCCTCCAAGTTGGACTGGACTCCAATCAGTGAGTTTGGTTTGGAGTTTGGAGAGACTCGACAGTTAATAAACCAAAACGCCAAACCCAGAACCATCCAGATAATTCTGACGCAGATGGGAAAGGGTAGAATGCTCCTTGGGGTTTCTGAGATGTACATAGTTATAGGAACAGGCAGCCTCATCTCGTTTTCCTGAGGGCAGACTGGTGGGTTTGAAGCAGGGCTCACTGGAGGTTTATTAATTAAATATGAAACACGCATATAATGGAGTACCTGTGTGGGGGGAGGTCAGATGCTTACAGACATCCTCCCCAGCTCGCCCACCACAGGGGAGGGCCTGCTCCCTGCTGCTGGGAACAATGGACTATTTTTCCCTAAAGCTTGCAACTATTAGCTTGGTTCCTGTAGGTGGGGTTTACACCCTACTAATAATGATTTCTATGGAGATCCAGAGAACAGCTCAAAGTTAAGCTGTCATCCTAAATCTAAGATCCGCCCATCTTGTCACATGCATACCCCCAATCCCTCCTCTTCCTAGTTCATGTATGTCCCTAGACCACCCCCTCTCATTGCTGTATAACCTATAGTGCAACCCCTTCCTGTAACATGTGTCTTTACCTGTAACTAGTGGGCTTGCACGCCCCCCAAAAGCATATAGGCCTGGGTTAGCAACAGAGAGGGCGCTCTGGCTGGTCTTCCCCCACCCCCTCTCTCCTCAGCTCCCTCTCCCCCATTTTCCTTTCCCCTTCCCCTCCTTCCCTTACCCTTCTCTCTCTACGTGGACCACCAAATGGGGCTGAGGTGAGCAATGCTACCATGAAATGTGTCTTACCCCATTATTGCAATATCTCTTCTATCTCATGCTCTCGATGACTTTAATATAATATATATACATCTCAACCATACAATTGTGCTTGCTGAACCCATGATTAGTGGTGGGGGGCTGACACCCCCCAAACCCAGACCGCACACCTGGTAGGTAACTTAAAAGACAGCGTTCAATTACACTTAATATTTTAATAAGGAACATAAACTGGGACATAATATGCCATTTCTGAAACATAATATCCATACATTGGGCACATGATCTATAAGATATGTTGGTGGGGTTTTTGGTAATAGGTGATGCTAGGTTGCATTTTATTTTTTTGGGGGGGGGTCATATTTATTTTTTAATGGTAGTTGTGTTGGTCTCGGTACTTTAAAGAAACAAATCCACACAAACTCATATGTAAAAGACAGAGTTTTATATAAAGGGTAAGTGCACACATCAAGAAAACATCCCGACCTCGTGCTTTCCAAGCCCACAAGTCCAACATTAATCCATATGTCCGATACCAATCCACAAAGTCATCCTCCATCTCACAAAACACACACAATGACGCCGACTGCAGGAGGAAAGCGGAATCAGTAAATGTGTAAGCATGCTCCAGCACCCAGGGCTGCTTCGGGGTAAGTCCATGTGGCTTCTTCTCAGGGATGTCTTGCAGGAAGTGAGCCTTGCCAGCTGAAGCAGGGAACTGGCTAAGGCAGCTGTACCCTGGTCTGACCATCACAAAGCAAGAGACCTGAGAACTAGAAAGGCGAGACTCACTGAGCCATTTATCCCTCCGCCCTTCAAATTAACCCCACATGTGTTTATCAACCAGGTTGGCGCAATTAGCTATAGTTAATTGTATAGTTAGCATTAAAATAGAACCCGAAGACTGCAGAGGGCAGATAGAAGCAACTGAGGACTTCGGAAGAAAGCTGAGAGGATGGCATCTTTACGGATGGTTACAATTGTAAGTGGACCTACCTGGGGAGGCAGTTTTGTGCTTGGACTGTTTATAGCCTCTGCGTCTGGAAATGGCTTAAAGAAAACTCCACAGTGATATTTACTATTCAGTTTAGCAAACACTTATTGAGTGGCTGCTGTGAGCCAGGCACATAGTATCTGTTGGATAGAGTGTGCACACGTGGTGCAGATCTTGGAGGAAAGAATGCCACCAGGAGAGAACAGCATGAAGATAATGGGAGTAGAGATGGTTCTTAGAGAGGTGGCGATAAAGCTGGACCAGTAGTCCCGGGGGCAGTGGTGGGGGTCCTTGTTGGCAATACTAAATGTTGGGTTTTGTGCTATCAATGAAGGAGAATCATTGGTGATCTGCTTCCATAAAAATTACAGCCAAGAGAGCCCTATGTAACATATCGGGTTGTTATGATTCAGAATCAACTCCATGATAATAGCTTTTTCTTTTTTTCCCTCTAAGTCAGGAATTTCTCAGAGAGAACTCCTCAGAGAGAAGTTCCTTCCTTCCACCAACAACATACTGAGCACAAAGCTGATACACGTACTTCCATGTTCAGAGTGTGGTGGCGGTCAGCCCTAACCCTTCCTGTCTCTTGCAGCATTCAGTGGGTTTGCTGACGTTCAGTGAGTTGTCCTTCTGACCAGCCCACCATGTTTCAGTCACTGCTGCAAGTCTAGAGACACAGGATTGAGCAACACCATGCCTGCGGTCTAACATAGCATAAGGAGTGGGGACACAGGGACGTGAGAGTGGTGTCCACAGAGTGTGACTCATGCTGTCCCAGATGACTATACAGAAAGAAAGGACACTTGATGGGAGGGAAGAGAGCCGCGTGTTAGGCCCTGAGGGAAGATGTGAAGCTATGAAAAAACCTAAGGGTTCCAGGAAGGGGAAGGATGATCGATATCTTTAGAGAGGGAGGCTTCTAGGGAATGGCAAGGAAGTTCAGGAATAAATAGAATTCCTGGCTTCATTTCCATTTTTAAAATGGAGTTTGTGCTCATTAATATCATCACTGCTCACAGGGAGTTCCCATGAGTTAGACTCGAGTCGACAGCAACAGGAACAGAAGGACAGAAAGAAAGGCAGGAGGAACTAAAGACAATATCACAGCTTTAAGAGTTGATATATATTATTCATATTAAACAATAGTTGTTTTTGTCTTTCAGGACCACATTGTCTTTTACAGTTGTTTTATATATTTTTTCATTCTTTTACTTATTTTTTAATCATTATATCGGGAGCTCTTATAGCTCTTATCACAATACATATCCATCCACTGTGTCAAGAACATTTGTACAGATGCTGCCATCATCATTTTCAAAACATTTTCTTTCTATTTAAGCCTTTGGTATCAGCTCATTTTTCCTCCTTGTCACCCTCCCTCCCTCATGAAACCTTGATAATTTGTATATATATATATATTTTTTTCTTGTCTTACACTGTCCGATGTCTCCCTTCACCCACTTTTCTGTTGTACGTCCTCCAGGGAGGGGGTTATATGTAGATCATTGTGAACGGCTCCCCCACCTTCCCATTCCCCTCTTGGTATCCCTACTCTCATTATTGGCCCTGAGGGGTTTATCTGTCCTGGATTCTCTGTGTTGCGAGCTCTTATCTGTACCAGAGTTCATGCTCTAGTCTATCCAGGTTTGTAAGGTAGAATTGGGGTCATGATAGTATGATAGTTGGGGTCAGGAGAGAGGAAGCATTAAAGAACTAGAGGAAAGTTGTAGGTTTTTGTCAGTGCTATACTGCACCCTGACTGGCTCATCTCTTCCTTGTGAGCCTCTGTAAGGGGATGTCCAGTTGTCTACAGATGGGCTTTGAGTCTCTACTCTGGCTCCCTCCCCCCACTCATTCACACTGATATGATGTTTTGTTCTGGGTTTTTGGTGTCTGATACCTGATCCCATGGACACCTCATGATCACACAGGCTGGTGTGTATCTTCCATGTGGGCTTTGTTGCTTCTCAGCTAGATGTCTGCTTGTTTATCTTCAAACTTTTAAATCACCAGAAGCTATATCTTTTCATAACTGAGAACCATCAACGTTCTTCACCACATTTGCTTATGCATCCTTTTCTTCAGCAATAGTGTTGGGAAGCTGAGCATCACAGAATATTAGAACAAAGTGTTCCTGCATTGAGGGAGTATTTGAATCGAGGCTCAATGTCCATCTGCCACCTTAATACTTAGCATATAAATATATTAACATAGATCTGTTTCCCTAACATTATATGTAAATATATTTACATTTGTGCATTCCTGTGTTTAGACCCCTATAAATGTCCTTTGCCTCCTAGTTCTTTCCTCTATTTCCATTTACTTTCTTCTTGTCCCACTATCATGTTCAGCCTTAAATTGGCTTTCATTGATTCCTATTAGCAACATTGCACTTGATCAAGTTCCACCAGGTATCCTATGCCCTCCTTGCCATTGATTTTAGATCACTTATTGTTCCCTTGTCCCTGGGTTAGTTGACACCCCCCCCTTTCTTTTTCCCACTCCCACCCCCTTTCCTGGTCCCCCCACCCCCAAATTGTCCATCCTGTTGTTTTCTCCTCTAGATGTTTATCCTGCCTCTCTTATCTACATAGACATGTAGACACAATAATAAGCACAAAAGCAAGACAAAGTAAAACAAAACAACAAAAGAAATCAACAACAACAAAAGAAAAGTTCCAGGTCTGTTTATTGACCTTTAGAAATGTTTTCAGGTAGAGTCCTGGCCCCAAAGTCTGTTTTTGGTATTCCCCAGGGACCTCATTGCTCTGTTCCCCTTGCTGCTCCGTTGCACGCTCTTAGTGTTTCACCTCGGTGTGGTGGGGTCAGATTGGGCACAATTCCCACACTGTGTCTCCAGTGTTGTACCCTGTAGCATTATGGGTCAGTGAGGGATGTTGTGTCTTGTGAAGGGACCGGCCCTATGGTCCTCTTGGTGCATTGGCTGCTCTGAGCAGGAGTATCGTCCTTAGGGCTTGGTGGGCCACTCTCTCTCCTTCCCTCTTCATTTGCTCCTTTGTTTGCTGATCAGACACATGCCCAACTGTAACTTCAGTGCTGTCCCCTGAAGTGCATTCTTGGGGTGTGTGTGGGGGGCTGGGGTATCCATGTAGTTGGATTGGGCTGCGTCAAAGACCTCTCTATTGGTTCACTGTTTCATGCTGGTATGTTGTATTCATGTCTTGGCACACCGGGTTGAAGTCTGATCCCTTTCTCCCTTGCCTGTGGAGATATGAACAATACCCTCCTCTTGGGTGGGTTAGTGCCCTGTGGGTTAGTGCCCTGTTGTCCTGCTACCCATGTTCTCTCTCTCTCTCTCTCTCTTTCTTTTCCCCTCCTATTTAGTTGGCTGCCACATGTATCACTGGATTGAGTCTGGCCCCTACCATACTACCTGTACCTCACCTCAGCAATATGTGTATATAGTAGCTTTTCCCCTTATGTCCCTTTTGCATTTTTAAGCTTACCTCAGCAGACTCATGTTGTACTTGTTCTTTTGTGTTCAGCTTACTTCATTTAGCATAATTTCTTCCAATTCTTCCTGTGTGGTGATGTGCTTCATGCATTCATCGCTGCTTTTCAGGGATGCGTAGTACTCCATCGCATGTATGTACCACAGTTTTTAGTCCATTCATCTGTTGATGAAATTTGGACTGTTTCTAACTCCTTGAGACTGAACTGCACCATGATGAACACTGGAGCACAGATGTCTTTCTGTGGTTTGTTTCTGGCTTCTTCTGGGTATATGCCCAGTAGGAGGATTGCTGAGTTGTATGGTAGCTCGATTTCCGTCTGTTTTAGATATCACCAAATTAATTTTCATAGTGGCTGTACATACCTAGAGGTCAACCAGCAGTGGACGAGAGAGTTTCTATCTGACCACAGCCCCTCCAACACTTGTTGCTTACTGATTTTTTGAATTGAGATATGTTTGAGGGTGTTAGGTGGTATCTCATTGTTGCTTTAATTTGCATTTCTATTATGGTTAATGATCTTTGAGGGTGTTAGGTACTATCTCATTGTTGTTTTAATTTGCTGATGATCGGGAACATTTTCTCAAAACTTTTTTGGCCATTCGGATTTCTACCCTCTTGAAACTTCTATTCAGGTTCTTTGCCTGCCTCCTCAGTGGGCAATTAGTTTTGTTGTTTTTTTCTTTTTGGAAGCTAGCAGATTATTGTAAATTTTAGTAATAAGGCCTTTGTCTGATGTGTCATTGTTAAAGATGTTTTCCCAGTCTGTGGGCTCTCTTCTTACTCTCGGTGAATTATTTTGATGTACACAGGTGTTTTATTTTCAGTATATCCCACTTGTCTATTTGTGACTCCTCTGTTTTTGTGTCCTTCCCTATTTCTGATAGCCTATGTATTACCTACGCCAAAGTTCATAGATTTGTTTCAATTCCCTCATTGGTGGTCCTAATAGGTTGGAGTTTTACCTCAAGGTCTGTGATCCACCTTGAGTTTATTCTTGTGCATGGAGTGAGGTAAGGGTCTTGCTTCATTTCTCCATAGGTAGATATCAATTTCTTCCAGTACCACGTGTTGATGAGGGCATCCACTTGATATTTTGGGGGACCTTATCAAAGATCAGTTGTCTGTATGCTGATTATTTTATTTCTGGTTCTTCAGCTCTTTTCCATTGGTCTGATATCTGTCATTGTACCAGTACCACACTGTTTTGGTCACTGTGGCTGTGTAGTATGTGCTAAAGTCAGGTAGAGCAAGCCCTCCCACTGTGTCCTTCTTCTTGAGGAGTTCTCTGCTAATTCTGGGCTTATTCCCTCTTTATGTGAAGTTGGTAATCAGTTTTTCCAAGTTTTCGAAGTAAGATGATGTTATTTGTATCGGGATATTATGAAACTTATATAGTGCCTTGGGCAGAACTGACATCTTTACTATATTGAGTCTTCTGATCCACGAGCATGGGATATTCTTCCATTTGTTGAGTTATTCTTGAGTTCTTATAATAGTTTTCATCATACAAATCTTTTTTTATTTTAAGTCAAGTATATATATATCCCTAGATATTTCAATTTGTGCTTTGCTATTGTGAAGAGTACTACTTTTTTGATCCCCTCTTCTGTGGTCTTGTCTGATGTGTATAGCAGTCTGATAGACTTCTGTTTGTTGAGCTTGTATCCTGCCACTCTGCCATATTCCCTCTATCACTTCCAGCCCTTCCCTTGTAGAACTTTTGGGATGTTCCTTATATATGTTCCTTATATGTTCCATTATAGCATCTGCAAATAACAATCGTTTCACCACTTCTTTCTCCAGATTAATCCCTTTGATGTCTTTTCTTTGCCTTATGTAGTTAGCTAGGATCTCCAGTATGAAGTTAAATTGGAGTGGGGACAAGGAGCATCCTTGTCTGATCCCTGTTTTCAGTGGGATTGTTTTCATCTTTTCTCCATTGACTATCATGTTGGCTGTTCATTTTTCATGTATAGCTTATATTATATTGAGGAATTTTCCTTCCATTTCTATCTTCTTGAGTATCTTAAACAGGAATGGGTGATGGATGTTGTTGCATGCTTTTCCCACATCTATCGATATTATCATGTGATTCTTATAGGTTTTCATGTCAATGTGATGAATAATACTAATGGCCTTTCATATGTTGAACCATCCCTGCAACCCTGGTATGAATCCCATTTAGTCATGGTGAATTATTTGTTTTATATACTTAACTCTGTAACTCTTCATGGGAGTAGAAAGTCTCTTCTTTGCCTTTCTCCTGTAGATCACTTGGCGGTTTCAAAAGGCTGACCTTGTGGTTAGCAGCCTCAAACATAACCACCAGGACTCCCTGGGCTATATAAGCCCCTTGAAATAGTTTCATTGGGCCCTGCCAAGGTAGCCTCAGGCAGGTCTTAAAATTCAATATATCTAGGACCTATTTTATAGAACATAAATTTATACTAACTGAATCATAACAATAATGTAAAATTTGGGTGAAAACAAGGAATGTCCATTATGGGATGGACAGGACACATGCAAGTACATGATGGGATATACATGCATGGTTTTTATCGGTTGCATGCAGCCCTTCTGCCTGTACTGCCGTGACTCAGGACAGTCCATGCCAGGCGTCCTCCAAGTGTACATGCTACAGAAGGGTTAACACACTGTGGCGAAGCTGTGGTAATGAGAGAGAAGGGGTGAGATGATCGCTTATGGTATTGATGGCCTTACCTCTGGCAATCAACAACAATGCTGTCCATGTCTGTGTCGACACAGCTGGTTACCTCCAACCATTATCCACACCCCCCTGATCAACAGTCCTTGCAAACACTGAATCTCAGATGAAGATGAAGGAAACTTCAGTACACAGAAAAGACCGCAAGAATGGATGATATGAACACTGGTTATGTTCCAAATCCAAGATGCAGGATTAGAACAGCGATCAAGGCCAAGTAATGGTGTCGCTGGGGACACGCCGTGGAGGGTTGTTAGACATGAAGTGGTGTGACATCTTTCAAATGGTGACTACGGAGAAAAGAAACCTTGATGCAGAGTGTTGATGTTTACAAGAGCAATGGATACACGATGTTTTTTCTGTTGTTGGAGTCAGTTAGAACTGTGTGCCTCGTTACGGAGATGCATTAGCAGTAATGAAAAAAGCCAATTTGCGTCATTACAGCTAAATTCAATGAATTCGGCAGCCGAATGAATGGTCTGGATAAGATCATTGTTGCTCAGCGGAGTTCGGAATCAAAACAAGCCACCTTCCCTAAGCTTCGTCGTCGTCGTGAGGGAGACAATGCCATTCAAGTACGTTCTGTAGGGAGCTAGCCAGTCGCGAAGAGGAGGGAGAGTTTGTGACGGAGTGCATCGTGGCTGCTGCAAGTTGTTAGTCAAATTGTTTCAGGATGTTAGTTTGGCTTGGAGAGCCTTCTGAGATCAGATTCCTGATTTAACACAAGATATTAAAAAAACACCGGCGGGCTCTGCAGGAGAGTTGTAGTTTTTCTCTCTGGCTTGTGGCAGGATAGTGGATCTAACAAATGCTGCCCACCTGGATCTTTCCGTTTGGGGGATCACTGCACACTTTGACCCCGGAGAGGAACCCCTGTCTTGGCAGGCAGGCGTGGCCCTGTAAGAGGTGAGGACGCTTGGGAGGCTTGTTTTCGTAATGGAAAGACTTGAGCTAACATTTGAATAGTTAAGTGGCCTAAGGACCGACGGAGTTCCAGTCATGGTTGGTTCCCAAAAAGTGTGCATTGCATTTGTCGGAAAGAACAGAATCATCTCAGTTGTGATCCCAGCGATCCACCCACCGCATTACCCACCCTGACAGTCTCCGTGCACAGCTGCTGAGGCTCAGCCACATGAAGTCAACAGCCGTTCCACTCATACGTTGTGTCAAGAGCAGAGGGTGGAACAGCTGCCAGGTTAAGGAGTTCCTGAATGAACTTGACTCTGAATATGGTGATCTTGTTTATGGCTGGGAAGTGTCACGGCTGAGTCGAGGGAGCACGCTCATGGCACTTTTTATGAACTTCAAGACGAAGTCAGGCAGTTCACAGAGATGCAGGGGAAACTTGTCAGGAACTCAATGATAACAAGTGGCCATGTGACTTGTCTTTCATGGTGGACATTACCAAGGACCTCTCAGAGCTGAATGCCAGCTGCAGACCCCCAGTCGTCATCTCAGCGCCTGGCTTTCAAATGTGAAATTATGGGAAGCTAAATTAAGACTGTGGAGAGTGAAACTTGAAAGGAGTCACAGGGCGCATGTCCCACTCTGGACGGACGAAGGCCTTCGATGACACTTGACCATGGTAGCAAATGTGTGAACCTGATTGAGGCATTTCATGAAAGATTCACGGATGTGAAAGCTAAACTAGCCGAATGTGAGCATCTTTGCTCCCTGTTCAATGTGGAACCAACTGATGCGTGTGTCTGATAACCTGCAACACAAAGTCATTCAGCAGCAGAACACCAGTGAGCCGAAAGGTATGCACAACAACCTCCACTGCTTGCGTTCTAGAAACATTACATAACAATGATGAGTTTCCCATGTTGAGGAAATGTGCATTGAAATGTGGGTCAGTGTTTGGAACAGCATACTATTTTGAGCAGTTTTTTCAAATTTACCCTTAAAACGAGTCAAGTGCACTCCAGATTGACCAGTGCAAACGTGGAAAGCAGCTTCGAGTAAAACATCATCAATACTCACCGACATCACACTCTCACTGAAGAGAAGACAATCCAGTCATCACATTAGGAGTGGGTTCATTCAACAGCTCATCAAACAGAACAGGCTAGTTTTTTCAACATATATCGTTTTTATTATGCAAACTAATGTTAGTTGAATTTTTGTTAATTAAAAGTTCATTTTATTGTGGACTCTTACAACTCTTATTACAATCCATACATCAATTGTATCAGGCAGATTTGTACATATGTTGCCATCATTCTTTTCTAGACATTTACTTTCTATTGAGCCCTTGGTATTAGCTCCTCTTTTTTCCCTCCCTCCTCCCACCCCCTCCCTCATGAGTAGATGATAAATTATTATTCACATCTCACAATGACTGCTGTCTCCCTTTCCCTTTGGTTTCTGTTTTTCTCCCCCCTGGAGAGGGGTTTCTGGTTATGTGCCAATCATTGCAATCAGTCCCCCCTTTCTCTGCTCCTCTCCCTGCTTCCCCTACCCTTTTGGTATCGCTATTCCCATTCCTGTTCCTGGATTCCGTGTGTCATGAGCTTTATCTCTTGTCTGTATTGTGTACATGCTCCCGTCTAGTTCAGAGTGAGAAGCAGCACTGGGGTCATGACAGTGGAGGGCGAGGAAGCCTCAAGGAACCAGAGGAATATTGTGTGATCCATTGGTGCTCTACTGCACCCTGATTCACTCATCCCTTCCCTGCAACCCCTCTGTGGGGGAATGTTCCATTGTCTGCACATGGACTTTGGGTCTCTGCTCCAACCCCCCTCATTCTCAACAAAGTGTTTTTGTTTGCTCGTTTGTTGTTATAAATCTTCTGATGCCTGTTACCCAGTTCCATTGACACCTCATGATCACACTGGCTGGTGTGCTTCTTCCATCTGGACTTGTTGCTTATGCACCCATTTTGTCCTCAGTGATCTTGTGGGTGAGTGGAGTATCACAAAATGCCAGTTTGTTAAAACAAAGTGTTCTTGAATTAAGGGAGCATATGAGCTGAGGCCCAATGTCCATCTGCAACCTCAGTGTATTGTCTTATAAATATATGGACATAGGCTGATACCTCTATTTTTATGGATTAATGTATTAATGGATTAATGCAGTCTCTAGAACAGGCTAATTTTTAAGTTGATAATTTTTTTATGGCTCATGGATGATGTCATAAATACACAAATTACTGTTGTCAGAAAAAAGGTTTCTTGGGATAAACAATTTGGAGGAGAAAACAATGGGACCGATGGTTTCAGGGGGACAGGGGAGAGGGAGAGGTGGGAGAAAGGAAGGAGGGTGTCAACTAACCCAGGGATAAGGGAACAACATGTGAACTAAAATCGGAGAGAAGGATACCTACTGGGGTTTAAACAAGGGCAATGTAACTGCGAGGAATTACTGAAACCCAAATGAAGGTCGAACATGATAGTGGCACAAGAGGAAAGTAAAAGGAAATAGAGGAAAGAACTAGGAGGCAGAGAACATTTATAGAGGTATAAATACAGACATGTACATATGTAAATATATTTATATATAAAATGTAGGGAATTAGATTTATGCACATATATTTTTGTGTTAAGTGTTAAGGTAGCAGACAGACATGGGCCTATACTAAAGTACTCCCCCAACACAAGAACATTTTGTTTTAGTAACCTGGAATTCTGTGATGTTCAGCTTCTCAACATGATCACTAAGACAAAATGGGTGCATAAGCAAATGTGGTGAAGAAAGATGATGGTGCCTGGCTGTCAAAGACATGAAGATAAACAAGCAGTCATCTAGCTGAGAAGCAGCAAAGTCCACATGGAAGAAGCACACCAGCCTGTATGATCATGAGGTGTCAATGGGATCAGATATAAGGCATCAAAGACCCACAACAAAAAAATCATATCACTGTGAAGTGGGGTGGGGGTGGGGGTGGGAGTGAAAAGAGTGGAGACCCAATGCCCATCTGTAGACAATTGGACATTCCCTTACAGAAGGGTGACAAGGAAGAGATGAGCCAGTCAGTGTATAGTATAGCGCCAATGAAACATATAACTTTCTTCTAGTTCTTTAATGCTCCCACACACACACTATCATGACCTCAACTCTACTTTACAAATCTGACTAGACCAGAGCATGTACACTACTATAGATAAGAGCTCAAAACATAGGGAATCAGGACAGATAAATCCCTCAGGACCAATAATGAGGATAGAGATACCAGGAATGAAAGGGGAAGGTGGAGGGAGAAAGGGGGAACCAATCACAATGATCTACATAAAACCTTTTTTTAGGGGGATGGACAGCAGAAACGTGGATGAGGGGAGACCATGGTTGGTGTAAGACAAGGAGGCGGGGAGAATTATAAATTTATAAATTATCATGAGTTAATGAGGGAGGAAGGGTGGGGGAGAGGGGAAATGAGGAGCTGACACCAAGGGCTAAAGTAGAAAGAAAATGCTTAGAAGATGATGGTGGCACCATATGTGCTTGACCTAATGGATGTATGGATGGATTGCGATAAGAGCTGTAAGAGCCCTCAATAAAATGATTTTTAAAAAGTTTTCCCACTCCTGCCCTAAATAGTATTGGTTTTGCGATACACATAGGAAACATGCACCAATTCAACCATTCCTGCACGCACAATTTCGGGATGTTGATTATATTCTGAAAGTTGTGGGACCCTTCTCAGCCTCCTTTTCTGAGTGGTCCCTCGCTCATCACCTGCTCACTGCCCCTTAAGGTTCCTTTCGAATCCTGTGAGCTGCTGATGCGACTTGTCCTCATAAAAGAGCTTCCTGCTAGCTGATACCAAGGGCTCAAGCAGAAAGCCAACTTTTCGAGAATGACGAGGACAACAAATGTACAAATGTGCTTGACACAATGGATGGATATATGGATTGTGATAGGAGTTGTACAAGCCGCAGTAAAATGATTTTTTTTAAAAAAGAGCTTCATACTCCAGACAGGCATTCTTTTACTAGTTAAGCAAAATTATTTTTCTATTTTTATAAGATGACTTTAGGTTTTAAAGCAATAGTTAGGTTTTAGGGCAATAACAGTTTCAGGGATTCATCCAGCTCCATGGCTCCATGAGAATTTGGAATTGTGTGCTGCATTTCCCCATCTCTTATTAGGATTCTTCTATAGAATCTTTGCTTAAACTGTTCAGTAATACTAGCCATGAGCAACCCAGGTCTTTTGGTCTCGTGGCAACTGAGGCAGTTCATGGAGGCAATTATTCATTCACACGCTCCATATGTTCCTCCTATTTCTGATTTTCCCTTTTCCTCTATTGCTTCAGGTGAATAGAGACCAATTGTGCCTTGAGTGACCACTTGCAAGCTTTTAAGACCCGTTTCTGCAGAGCAAACTAGGAGGTAGAACAGAAGTGCTGAACACATTAGGCCAATTAACTGGCTATCTTACGAAAGCATGATTCTGACCCTTCCAACCAAAGAACTAAATTCTGTGAGGTGTTTGATTGTACACAAGTGTCTCAGCACCTCCTCGTTAGATTTTTTTCTTACCCTTGTAAGTATATTACATAGAGCTATGTAGGTCTATTTTTTTTCCAATGCAACTTTTTATAGATGTACGATTTTTTGTCAACTATCACAACCATCGACTGTGTAATGCTATTCTTAATGCAGTCTCCTATCACCATGAACTCCCCCTTTCCTCTCCTTTCTCTTACTCCTGGTAACCAAAAATACATACATTTGTCTTTTCTTGTTCTTTTAAATAACTGAGGTCTTATGCTAATGTTCTTTCTGTGATTGGCTTATATTGATCAGCTAATGTCTTCATGCTCCATCTCTGCTGTAGCATGTATCAAGACTACATTTCTCTAAGTAGTATTCCATTGCATGTCCAGCCCATTCTTTCAAGGTGTCTCTGGGCAGAGGCAAACCTCCACCCTTTCAGAACACGTTAGTCTTTGGACCATTAAGGGACACTTCAATGGAGGGACTGGAGTAAGATCTAAATTAACATTACAACCTTTCCTGCCTCGTTGGAGTATCATCCATTGGCCTCTTGACATTCCCATTGGACTCTCTTCCTTGGAATCACAGACTCTCACATAAGGAAGAAATAGTGGTGGTGGACTGCAGGGCAGTACATTTTTACTATCTGTCCATCATCTTTATAAAACAACAAACCAAACTCACTGCCATCCAGTCAAGGCTGATTCTAAGCGACCCTATAGAACAAGGTACAGCTGCCCATGTGAGTTCATGAGACTATAACTCTGGACGTAAAAAACTCCATCTCTGTCCAGGCAAGTGGCTGACGGTTTCCAACTGCTGACCTTGCAGTTAGCAATCAAACCCCTAATCACTTCTACCAAATGACCTTTTTCTGATTCATCTGGTACAAGAAGGTGGGGAAAGATACTGATAGGATTCTGGTGTGAGTGCTTGTTAACAGGACCTTGTGATTACCATCCTTCTGGGCATACCGTAAATTGAGTCATCTTAGAAGCAGGAAGGAGAGCAAAGGAAAAGAGTCAGGAGCGGAGTGTGTCGTTTGGACCCAGAGATCCCTGCGCATTGAACATCCTTGATCCAGGAGATCACTGTGACACATGAGGAGTAACCGAGGAGGAGCAGCAAAACCACAGGCAAGTAAAGCTGAACGCTAGCCTTTGGGCCAAAGGATGCCAGGCGAGCCAGGTGCCTCTAGGCACTTCATTGTGGCAGCTGGGTTTTGCTGACCCACGGAGTTGGAGCTGAGGGCTTTTGGGTTGAGGTTGACAGCAAGGTGGCATGCCTTTGGCCAAGAGGCAGAGGGCCAGAGAGAGTCCTGCTGAGGACTTGGCAGAGGAGAAACTGCCCTCACTGAACAACCGAGCATTTCTAGCCTCAGTTGTAACCTGTTATCTTCCCTAATAAACCACGTAATCAATCATGAGCACGGTCTGTGAGTTCTCTGTGGCCAGTGCAATGACTTATGGAACCCAGCTGAAAAGTAGCATGTGCTGTGGGGGGCAGAAGATCTGTCCTACACATGGTCCTTGAACACGGCACCTCAAATGTTATTGTATACGCTGGAACTCTCAGGTAGATGTGAGAAGCAGTGGGCTATGCCTGTGGGCCAGAGTGGCCCAGGCCATTTTGGGACTTTTCTTTTAGGCCTGTAACCTGCCTGTTGGTTCTGGTTCTGCCTTTGGCCTGGTTTTCACACTCGAGGGCAGACATAGTGGGAGCGACTGATGAGTACCCATGCAGTATGCTTATGCATACAGAATGGGTACAGAATGGGTAGGGGCATCATCCATTGCCCACCAACCAATATTGCTCCTTCTGCTTCTTCGTGGAACCCAGATTTCATTCAATTTCCATATTAAAATTGCACTGACAGATTTTCCTATCCCTACCTACAGAAGTGGCAATGGTGGATCTAAAGTTCTTCCTTGCTGGTGATTGAATCATGAATGGGTATACTTTGGATTTGAGAGTAATCACTGGCTCCAAGTAATGCATCAAAGGTGAGGGAAATAGGGAAGAAGGAAAGTGGCAGAATGCGTGATGGTTAAAGGAACAAAAAGCAAACGGGAGAGGCGGGAAATTGAAAGGAAAATTCTATACACTATCTTCCTTTTGATTACTCAAATAACATGCCCAGGGCCCGTGATTGTGCCTCCCGTACTTTATTAGTCACAGGGTCTGGAGTTGGATTAATGTTCATAATTGGGCTTTCATAACTACCGTTCTAATGATTCTTAGCCATTTAAAAATCTTTTTACTGGGGGCTCATACAACTCTTATCACAATCCATCCATCCATCCATGGTGTCAAGCATATTTGTACATTTGTTGCCATCATCATTCTCAAAACATTTTCTTTCTACTTGAGCCCTTGGTATCAGCTCCTCATTTTCCCCCTCCCTCCCCCATCCTCCCTCTCTTATGAACCCTTGATAATTGATCTTTTTTTTTCATGTCTTACACTGTCTGATGTCTCCTTCACCCACTTTTCTGTTGTCTGTCCCCCAGGGACCGGGTTACATGTAGATCATTGTGCTCAGTTCCCCATTTCTCCCCCACCTTTCCTTTACCCTCCTGGTATCACTACTCTCATTATTGGTCCTGAGGGATTTATCTGTCCTGGATTCCCTGTGTTTTCAGCTTCTATCTGTACCAGTGTACACCCTCTGGTCTAGCTTCATTTGTAAGGTAGAATTGGGGTCATGATAGTTGGGGAGAGCAAGCATGAAAGAGCTAGAGGAAAGTTGTATGTTTCAATGCACCCTGACTGGCTTGTCTACCTGCGTGACCTTTCTTTAAGGGGATGTCCAGTTGTCTACAGATGGGCTTTGGGTCTCCATTCCATGCTCCCCCTCATTCACAATAATATGATTTTTTGTTCTGGGTCTTTGATGCCTGATACCTGATCCTATGGACACCTCACAATCACACAGGCCGGTGTGCTTTTTCCATCTGGGCTTTGTTGCTTCTCAGCTAGATGGGTACTTATTTATCTTCAAGTCTTTAAGACCCTAGACAGATTCTTAGTCATTTTTAAAAGAATGTATATTTATTGAACACTTTGAGTTACGCATTGTAGTAGGTGTTGGGGGAAATATAAATATTGATAAATATGGGATTTTTGTCTGAGAAGAATTGATTGTAATCTGTTACCTTTGGATTGTTTTACAAAACAGAATGCTGACAAATTTATTTAGTGTATTCATGCAAGGAATGGTCACTTTCTTGCTCAGAACCCTTGAGTCTGTGCCCAGAAACTAGTGGGGATAAAAAAGGAAATGCCATGGGACTGATGGCAGGTTATTGGCTTCAGAACTCTAATGCTTAAACCTGGTAGATTAGTTGTGAGGATTCTGGTGAGTAACGGATTCAGAATTAGCCATGTATAAAACACATGAAAATGAATGGTAGTTACTGTTATTAAAAGAAAGATGCTTGGGTAAGATGCATGTGCATAAGTTTGACTTGATGATTTTCCCATTGGGCTTAGTCAATAGACTTGAGTTGGACTGTGATGTGACTGCTGTCAGATGATGCTCACCTTTATTTGAACTGGGCCCTTCACCAGGCTGGGTCTGTAACACTGTTATCATTGACCCAGTGCCATGCGGATAGATGGGTGACTTAAAGAATCACAGTAGCGCAGTGTGAGAGGAGTGCACCAGTGGAGAAATGTACAAAGGGAAAGACTGTAGATTTGATTAAGGAGGATTGTTTTAACACCAACCGCCAGCCAAGGAATCTCAGGAATACTGGTGGCACTACGGGTTGTGTGCTTGCCTGCTGGCTATGTGGTTGGCAGTTACATACTCTCCTGTCAATTTGCAAAGGGGTGGAGTCTAGCCTGTCAATCAGCCCATCGCCAATGATACCTCTGTGTGGACATGGCCTTCTCCTGAGGATTCTGGGACTTCCCGTATTCCTCCTTGGAGGAGGGAGACATTTCTCTGCTTCGTCTTCTTGCTGACAAGACACATGTAGCTGGAGGAGTCACATGGAGACCCACGCCAGCACTGGGATGCTTCTGCCGCCACTGGAGCCACAAGACTTTCCACCATCTTGCCTGTGATCTTCCGCATTTGGTGTCATTGCATGTATTGCATGAGTCTGCAGAAGAATTTATAGACTGGTATCAGACATATGGGTTAATATCATACTCACAGACTTGGTCTGCACTGGACTGGGATGTTTTCTCAGTATACAAGTGTTCTTTGATATAAATTTCTCTCTTATACACTTATGAGTGTCTCTGGATTTGTTTTTCTAGTAACGCAGACTAGCAGAGCAGGTCAAGTCCACCAATCACTTTGAGAGGAGCATGGAGCTATATGCTCCCATAAAGATTTAGAGGCTTGGAAATCCGATGGAGTGGTTCTGCCGTCGTACTCTGAGTTGGAGCTGACTTGATGGCAGTGGAGGGGTGTGTTTTGTTTGTTTGTTTAATTGTTCTCAGTGGACTCTAGCATGAATAGACAATAAGCTAAGGGATTGTCTTACAGGACCTGTTGGAAAAGTTTGAATTACTAAAAAATATAAAACAAACAAAGCTCCCCCCAAATCCAAAAAGCCATTGCAATTGTAGAGATGCTTTAGAACAGAGTAGAACCATGCCACAGGGTTTTGAAGGCTGTAATTAACAAAATAATAGTTTCATTGGCATATAATTCACATATCATACCACTCAATAGTTAAGCCGCACAGGAAGAGTTGTACAATATCACCACAATCAGTTTTGGAATATTTTCTTCATTCTTGTACTAATCGCTATTAGGTCTGCATTTCCCACCACCACCCTCTTCCCGCCATATCATCAAGAAAACATTAATCCAGTACTGTCTATAGACTTACCTCCTCTGGATTGCATATACAAAGAAACATTAAAAATAAATAAATAACAACGCATAACATAAAAAACTCAAGTCAAAAAGAAAGCAGAAAACATTAAAAACTAGGGAAAAAAGATAAAATGGTTCAAAAGGAGAATCAAGTGATAAGATGTTAAATTTTACCTGAGTGCACCTACAGTGATCTACTTTTCAATGCATTCTGCATAAGAGCCGGGCTGTTTACATCCCTATGTTCTATGGGCAGAGGGGACCCATTAGAGCTTAATCAATGTGTATTTCCTTTTTGCTTTTGTTTTTAAACTTTAAAATGGGTCCAAAGGAAAAATAAAATATTACATTTTAACTTAAATACATCTGCCATAATTGACTTTACAATGCTCCCTGCTTAATAACAAGGTTATTCACATCCTTCAACTTTGGTCAGCACCCGTGTCATCAGTGATCTCTTCAGGAGGGTCAGCATGAAGCACTGCCATGTCATAAGAACGCATTGTTTTTCGTTTGGGGCTAGAACTAAGTGGAAGTCTAAAATTTACTCATGTATCGATGGTCTATTATCTTTCTGGTTCACCTTAGAGACATCATTGTGATTTTCTGTCAGTCAGCCTCAGAGGCATCACTTCCACTGCCATCAAGGCCGTGCTGACTAACGCGACCCTATAGGACAGTATAGAACTGCTCCGATGTAGCTCTAAGCTCCCAAATCTTCACCGAAGCGGAAAGCCTCATCATTCCCTCTCAGAGCTGGCTGGTGGTTTCAAACCGCTGACCTTGCAGTTAGGAGTCCAATGCAAAACCACTATGCATTGATAGTGTCGTTAGTTTAACCAGTGGTATAGAATTTAAAACACTGTTGATAAAAGGAAATTATATGCCTTTCGGCTAGATGAGAACCGCAATACATGAATTATTGACATGTACAGATAAAACTGCGACAGGGCACTATTACACAAGCAGTGGAGGCTTATTGATAGGGCAAAACTTTCAATAATACTCATTCACCGCGGGAGATCCTTGTTTACCAGATTAATACATGTCATACTAAAGGAAGTATCACATTAAAATAGTAAGTAGATGGCAGTTCTAGGGACCATTCACTGGGCACTCTCAAGGCAAGAGATCTAAACCCAAGTCCAGTGTCCACCGGCTCTGTATGCCCTTGGGCTTGCAGTCACCTGCGGCTTCTCACACTAGGGAGCTTCCGGCTTAAGTTCAAGGTCTGCACTGTGTTTGAGGTATTGTCCAGTTCACGTAGTGGGGTTTTCACATTGAGTCCTTGTGGTGTGGCTGATGAAGTCTATTGTGTATCTCAAAAGGACAGAGTCCGAAGTCTCAGTAATCTGTAACACGTGGCCTGGGTTACCAAAGGCTGCATAAAAATTAGGTCCAACGTTTCTAATAAGGAACAGAGTACCACACGCATTCTCCCCTGGGGTTCTATGTACATATTATTAAGTGGTTGGTTTGTTTTTCCTCCCCAATGGAAATTGCGCCTCTCCATTTTCCTAGTAACAGACATGTGTTTGGAAGGCTGTAATCATTACAGAAGCAAGCTGTCACCTCTTCTGTAGCGTGGCCAGTGAGTTTGACACACTGATCTTTTGATTAAACAGCTATGTGTGTTAAAAAACAGACAAACCCCAAAACATTAGATGCTGTTTCCTGATTGGATGGTTCTTTTACTTCTAACTTTAAGGGCATTAGTTATTGTGAGTTTTCTCAGTGCAGGGTTTTTGTTGCTCAGATCAGATGGATCTTGACTGAAAGTGAAGAAAATAAAAATACATTTACCTGAGTTTTATTGATTATGCAAAGACACTTGGCTGTGTGGACAAGCAGATTTTGGATAACATTGCAATGAAGCAGAATGCTAGAACATTTCAGCTTCCCTCTGGGGGACCTGGACATAGATCAAGAGCTAGTGATTTGAGTAAAATAAGGAATTACTTCAGGGTTTAAAATCAGGAAAGGTATGTGCGAAGATTGGATTATTTCATCAGTCTTATTTAATCTATGTGTTTAGCAAATAATGTGAAACTCAACTCTGAAGAAGAATGCGTCATCAGGTGTGAGGAAGACTCACTAACCACTGTTGATATACAGCTGCCACAGCCTTACTGGCTGAAGTGAAGAAGACTCAAAGCGTTCTGTAATAAGAATCAAAGACCACAGTATTCAGTATGGGTTACAATGTACCATAAAGAAAAGAAAACTCCTCACTATTTGACCAATAAGTAACATCACCATAATAAATGTAGAAAAGATGGACATTTTCATGGATTTCATTTCTCTGGGCTTCACAATCAATGGCCATGGAAACAGACATCAGGAAATCAAACAATTTATGGCAAAAGATCTGTTTAAAGTGTTCAAAGTCAAAGGTGCCCTTTGAAGACTACCGTGTGCCCGGCTCAGATCGTGGTATTTCCAGGCACCTTATATGTGTGGGAAAGTTGGATAAAGATACGGAAAATGGAAGAACTCTGCCTTTTAATTAAGGTGTTGACAAAGAATATCGATATACCCTGAGCTCACAAAAGAATATAAATCTGTGTTGGAAGAAGTATAGATGGAACTGAATTAATAATTACCTAGGTAGGACATGGCAAGGGATGATGGGGGCAAATGGTAGCTAAGGAGCAGGAGAAGCAAATGTTCTGGAATTGATTGTGGTGATGACCGCACAACTCTTAATGTGACCGAATGACTAAAGTGCATGGCCTATGACGGATATGCAAATGAAACTTTTTTTTAAAGTATAGAAAGTTTCTTAGAAGCAATGATGGCAGGGTTTTGTCTCCCATACTTTGGACATGTCATCAGAAAGGATGAGTCCCTGAAGAAGGACGTATTTGGCAAATTAGAGGGGCTACAATGAAAAGAAAGTCCCCCAATAAGATGAATTGACAAGTGGCTACAACAATGGACTCGAACATAGCGTTTGTAAGGATCGTGCAGGACCAGGTAATATTTGGTTGCATTGCACACCGAGTCCCTGTGCGTTGGAATGAGTTGGAATTACCTCTATGGCAGCTTGCAACAGCATCACACCTATAGAAACTCATGTGACCCCGGCTCTACAACAGAACTGTGCCTATACCTGAAGCCCTCCTTGATCATTGAGATGTAGCCCATTCATATGGTCCCTGTCGCCATATTCCTTTTTGTGATGTGTTATAAATCCTAGCCTTTGAACTTGTGGCTGTGATCCCATCGTGGAAGGAATTCTCTGCATGCTAATGGATGAGGATTCTGAGGGGATGGACTTGGTCTCTCCCTTAGGAGAGGGTGTGACTCAAGTTTACCACCTTTTGTTTCCTTGGGAATGCGGTCTACTGAAAGACGTATCCACCCCTCCGTATAAAATTGGGCCATCTCATTACAGATGGGAGTGAAAGCCCAAAGTTGATTGGTAGTCTCCACACAGATTATGCTTCCATGGAAGTTCCTTGGACCACAGACCCTGGACTGAAATAAACTTGCCCTCAGAATGCATTTGAAAGGGGATTCCTCCAGATCCAAACCGGCCAACATTTAGCATGTTGCCATTTGTTTTCCCCTTTGACCCATTTTTAATTTGTTATCATGTCTATTATCTGATGATTTCTCTTGGATTGAGGTTTTTCTGTGCTTTAGTTTGTTGTTGTCATTAGAGTTATTTCATATGATTTTCTTTAAGTGAAACCCAGGATAGGCACAGCCGCAGAGACAGTAACTAGATTGTTTCTTAGGATCATGACCGGGGACGTTTGCGGTAACTGGAGCTAATAATGATACAAGAATGGAGAAAATGTTCTAAAAGTAATTGTGGTGATGATTGTATAACTGTTTAATGTGTCTAAACCATTGAATTGTCTGGTGCATGAGTTATATGTCAATAAAACTGTTAAAAAGAAGCTGTGAGAGAACCAGTCCTCAGAGAAACAGGAACACAGCGAAAACCCAGGCCCTGGAGAAGAAAAGGCTGGAGAGGAGCATCTTTGAGTCTCTGTCTGAAGAGGTGGAGGCATCAGAGGCTGCCACCTGGAGACCAGGGGCCCGAACAGAGGAGCAGCATTGAGACCGAGGCTGTGAAGCAGAGTAGAGGGCTGGCTTCCTGGCCCACAGAGGCAGAGGCTAAGGGACCAATGGCCGAGAGAGAGGCTGCTGACTGGAAAGACGCCTGGCTACTGGCTGAGGAGAGGTGTGGCCCTGGACCAGGGATGATGTCCTGCTGTCTAGTGAACCTGTCTTGTCGTCATCTTGTTAACTTCCCTAACAAGCCCCCTTGTCTATGAGTTCTTTAGAGTGTCTGAATAGGTAAAGAAAGATGGAAGGTGGAGACAAGTCTGACCTGCCTCATGGTCACAGGGAAGCCACAAGTCAGAAGTCAGATCTGGGGCCCTGGACCATCCCAACGAGAACTCTTTCTCCTTCCTTCCAGACATCTAGATTTAGTTTATTGTCCAACGTGGGCTCTTTGCAGTTTGAAAAGCAGGATAGAGCCATTGATTTGGCAGATGGATAGATGATCGAACTGCGGGTTTGCTTGTTCTGCCTGTTATCTCTATGCTCACTGAGTTCTTCTCTGTTTGAATTCCCTTGCTATTCAGTTGCTAAAATTCTCACACTTTGATCTGAACCTTATTTAAATATCTTCTTATTCAACAACTAAGGAGTAAAAATAGTCTGCACTGGCAAGATGCCTTGTTTTTCTGCCCTTCTCTTCAGAGCTAGCTGCATTTGTAGATGCAAATGTTGGGTGTGATGCGGTGGTTTCCAGTGACCCGCATGTAATTAAGCATCCTGTGTACGGCACAGAGCTGGTCTGTACGTAGACTTGGGAGAGGGCTGCTGGCTTTGTGAATTCAGCTGTGATATCACCCAGTTAAATGAGACTCATTCTTCTGATTTTTAAGGAACACAGAACCCTTCTTAATGGTTGTGTTTGTTCAACTTCTGCTGGACGCAGTCTGGATGTTTATTTTTGTTGGGGCAGATACTTTCACCTGTGGTTTTTGCTCATCCACGAAGTCATGCCTCATTTGTTTAGCATGCGGCAGATATTTCTTGAATGCCCACCATCCACGAATGTGGATCCACTGTCTCTCAATAGCAGAATTCTTTCAAGTGGTCTTGGGAGGTTGTGACATTTTATCAATGGGAACTAGGAGTCCACATTTCTATTGCACAGACCACGTTAAGAACGTATACAAATGGAGTAGTGCTGAAGCATGCAAATGTCCAGGTCAAAGGAAGACACTATCTTTCCAAACGAAAGCGAGCACAGATCTGACTGACTGCACCCATCTCACCCCCGGTATAATTTTCCACAGCTGTGGTTTCCAGTGCTTTGCGTCTCTTTCTTCACCCTTTGTCTCTGCTGACAACTGTTGCATGTCTCAGGAGGATGTGGAGTCCTAGAATCGAGGACAGTGTGGAACTAAAAGTAACTTAAACATTTCTTAATTGTGATAAAATACTTATCACACAAATTGTCTTTAAAATTTCATTTTAACTATTTACAATTCAGTGGCACGAATTACAATAATCATGTTGTCCATCCAGCCATCACCACTAACCATTTCTAATTATTTTCATCACCCAAATATTTCCCCCTTTCCCCTTTCTACTCCCGTCTGGTAATGTTGCCATAAACAAGGAGCTGGGATGACCTGTCGCCGTTTCAGCCCAAAACAGAGACCAGGTTGTTTCAAGACATTCTTACGTTTATTCTGAAGCATGAGCTAGAAGGAAACAGTGGGATTTGCCTCCTTAACCTGCTTCAAAAATCCAGTGAAAATCAAGCAAGTTGAACTACGTGACAGAAAAAAATCACTTTGCAATGAAAATATGGACAGATTTTGTGAAAAGCACAGGAAACTATTGATACTTGAGACAATTTAACCAAAGAAGCAGGATTTGTAATTACCTGCCAGGGGTACCAGCCCCGCTGGAAGCATCACAAGTAGAAGATGCTTTGTGCCTGGATCCTTATCGTAATGGCCTTGCTTGCTGCCTTTTGGAATCCCCATCTGTACTCGTTAAGCATAAAAATGATTTGTTTTTTCATAAAAATGATTTTTACTGCAAGGGGTCTGTAACATTTTGGATTGACAATAACTAAATCTTATTTCTAGTATTTTGATTAACAGAGGCTCTTTCACCCTCCTCTTTTGCTCTGCAATGCTTATAAAAATGATCTCATATATATGAGTTCTGTTTAATATCAAAATATTGTTGATGATTTTCAGCGTGACTCAAAGGCAGTCAAGGCACAACTAATAAGGCATGATTCATAACTGCCACAACCCAGTACCTTGATCTCTGCTAAGGACACCCTCAGGCAAGCTCCTCAAAGAGACGGCCCCTATGTGGGCGGGCTGGAGAGGGTAGAAGTAATCTCCTTTCTAATGAACCCAGCCTGAGCACAGTGTTATTTACACCCTTAGTTAATGATCAAGAGAAATTCAGTGGAGACGATCTATGGAGCACTCTGCTCATGGAGTTTGGGCTTTTCCTATCATAGCAGGAAGCAAATGGCATGCTCAGAATTTAAGCTCTAATAGAGTTATCCCCTCTGATCATGGATTAGCTTATTAATAATGTTTGATCCCCCATGCGTCTTTCATGTGGCCTTAGCTGAACAAGCCTTGAGGTGTCAGCTATTCATTTGTAACAAATTTATTAACTTGTTAAATTTTCTCATAGAAGTTTTCAATTTGGGAGCCATGATATTTTAAACCCATGAGTTAAACAACTTGAGAGAAAGTAGAAAAGTAGTTACATATCTTTTCAAAGGGCACTCTTAAATACCCACACTATTACCACATATAGAACTCATAGAAATAGGTCATCTATTTAGTGGCCAATTTCTATTCTCAACGAATTTTGGGTACACAGACACACACATACATTGTAAAGACTTGATTAGAAAATTCCTGAACCAATACAAAGCTAAACAGATTAATTTAAAGGTAGAAGGAATATTCAACAAATAGGAAATATTTTAAAATACGGTGCTTAAAAGTTTCACATATGACAGCAAACCTAAGTTACTAAACCTTTCTTTTTTTTTCTTTTTTTCTCCGCATCCTAAACCTTTCATTTTCTTTCTCAGTTGTGTAAATGTTGGAAATGTCTACTAGAGCAACAAAATGAAACACTAAGAGTAACACAGTGATAATATGGTGCGATCTTTTTAGTTGCTGGAATAGCCCTAAGGACAGAATAGTCTTGGATGGCCTTCCCAATCAAATTATCCAGACACCATGTCTGTCCTTCACCAACATCAAAAGTCATGAAGAGCAACAATGTCACACAATCTGGGCTGAGGAACAACGCACACATGACATGCACTTACGCTGACGACAGCAATTTGAAACCATGAGCCACCACCTGGGAGAAAGACCACCTGCTCGCCAGTGAAGATGCAGTGTTGAGAACTCAAGAGGCAGTTCTAGCCTGTCTCATAGGCTCACTGTGAGTCAGAACACACCGATGACAGTGAAAAAAGTTTGGATTACTTGAGTTCACATGAAAATTGACTTGTCAGGAATGATCCGAGAAATGCCAGACATCAGCCTTATTTGCAACCATGTGGCTTGGTAAATTTGATTGAGGGGGGAGCGGGGAGGGAGGGGGAAAAAAAAGAGGACCTGATGCAAAGGGCTTAAGTGGAGAGCAAATGCTTCGAGAATGATTGGGGCAGGGAATGTATGGATGTGCTTTATACAATTGATGTATGTATATGTATGGATTGTGATAAGAGTTGTATGAGTCCCTAATAAAATGTAAAAAAAGAAAAGGGAAAAGAAAGAAAGAAAAGAAAATGATTAGGGCAAAGAATGTACAGTACAGATGTGCTTTATACAATTGATGTATGTATATGTATGGACTGTGATAAGAGTTGTATGAGCCCCTAATAAAATGTTTTAAAAAATCTGATTGATAGATAGATAGGTAGATAGATAGATAGATAGATAGATATTTTTCCTTTTCCAATGACAAGAAAGCTAATTTTTGGTAGTGTTACTAATTAAACTTTCAGTCAGACAGGTAAGGTTTTGATTATATCAAATGAGTTCTTCAGCCATTGTTCTTGTATATCTCTTATAAAACTCTTTGGAATTAGGGAAAAAATGAACACATTTTTAGCAGATAGCTTTTTAAAAAAGAACATGAACCTTTAATTACAACAAAATTTATTAACTTGATTTTAATATTAGCAAATCACTTAAAAAGTCTTAAAATTACTGCAATATACTACTTAAATAAAATTTCATTATTTTAAAGATTTTCTGTATTTTTTTTTACATTTAGCTTTCTTAGAGTCTTTAAAATGCCCATTGATATTTTTACTTCAAATTAACCCGTTATTGGAATAATTCTGAGGCACAGTGCCCTCAGGACAGAGCAGCAACAGCTTCTTGGGGTTCCAGAGATGCAGTCCATGGACCGTGACTGACAGACCCTTTTGCAAATGGCCGCTTGGCTTCAACTGCCATGTTTGGGTTAGCAGGTCAGCCCTTGACTCCCTGTCACACCAGGCTACTTCTGCTTAGAATTACCTAAGATTAACCCTACTCACTTGCATATCTAAACAAAGGGGGAAACCCGGTTTTGTTTTGTTTTTTTTTATTTAAGTCACCTTCCATTTTTAGAAACACCTCTAATGCCTACTTCAAGTCACTTATAAAAGTCTAGATTCTAAAGCTGATGTACACATTACAAAAACCTGTCAAAATGAACCATTTCTGTAATTCTTCATAATACTAAAATTTTCAATTCACCAAAATGCACGTTATAAAATAAGAAATGAATTTGAAAAAGAATGGAAGGGGGGAAATGAACGACTCATTTCCCTTATGACCTGAATCCTTCTTGTGGCGAACTGTAAAATAGTATGGTAATTTAGAGACCCATTCAGTCAATGGGTCTCTAAATTAATTTCCTCTGAATCCAGATTATGCAAAGACCAAATGTCGTTGCAGCTAGACACTTCTGTTTTCCTAGCTTAGGGTGTAAGCACAGGGGAACCAGCTAGGCAGCGTTCGACCCTCAAACATTTCTCCTGAATGTTTGGAGCCAATCACAAACAGTCAACTGTAGAGATGACAGGAGACCAGACAAAATGTGCCCTAGTAGGCTTTGCTTCAAGACAGACCGTTTGGAACCTCTACTAAGCAACCAAATTTGCAGATTACAGATGAGCATTCTCTCATATACTCCTAGAGATACAGACAGTGTCAGTCCTATGAATTGCAACTTTTCAGGGATTTAGGATATTGAGCGCACTCTCCAGTTGGAACCAGAATTTTAGGAGTTTTCCAATCCGAAAGCGAAGGTGATGGGAGCTGGTGAGCAGCAGACCCGGAGCTCTCAAAGGAGAAAGGCCAGGTCACTGGGTGTTCCGCCAGTAGTCCTCCAGTGTGGGAGACCCATGGGGCCCACGGACAAGGAAGACTTCCTATGTGGGGATCCCCAGCTTAATGGAAATCTCTGTAGTGTCCCTTTGGGGTTGACAAATATGGTGCCACGAACAAGGATCTGGGATCCTCTGTTACGGTTTCAGCCAAAGATGGAGAGCAGGTTGATTTGAGAAACTAAGTTTATTCTGGAGCGTAAGACAGAAGGAAACCATGGGCTTTGCTGGCTCCGAACTGCTTCAAAGCTCTAGTGAAAATCAAGCAAGTTCCATACCTTAAAGCAGGCGTCCTCGAACTGCGGCCCGCCGAGGGCATGTATCTGGCCCGCTGGGTGTTTTTGCCCCGTTTTGGTTTTTTACTTCAAAAGAAGATATGTGCTATTTTTTTAAACTATAGTCTGACTCTCCAACGGTCTGAGGGACAGTGAACTGGCCCCTTCTATAAAAGTTTGAGGAGCCCTGCCTTAAACCATCTCTCTCTCAAACGCGCGCGCGCGCGCGCACACACACACACACACACACACACACACACACACACACAGATTTTGCCATGATTCCAGGAAACTATTAGCAAATTTTGCCGTGATTCCAGGAAACAATTGGTATTCCAAACCATTTGACAAAAGAAGCAGGTTTTGCCACGAGCTGCATTTCTTCCGGGTTTGCCAGACCAACTCCGAAGGATCAATGAGCCATTGTTTATCTAATTGGGAGATGCTTTCTAACTCATGATCTTAATGGTCTTGCTTACTCCATCCTTAGTTAGAATATATATTTTTGTTAACAGCAGACAATTTTTTAATCCCTTCTGTCAGTAACAGCTAAAAAAACCCCTAGATCTTTGTATATTTGTCTATTCTAGAGATTTCACAGAAGTGGGATCAGACAGTGTTTGTCCTTTTGTATCGCTACGGTTTGCAACTGAGTGAATGGCAATGAGTTTGGTTTGGGTTTTATTTTACTCTGCAAGATGTTTTTAAGTGTCATCCATGATGGAACAGAAATACAGTCTTTGTTTCTCTTTATGGCCCATTCCTGTCACATTGTGTTCATCCATTTATTAAGACCAGAGTAATTTTTAGCGAAGCGAGATTTCTCAGTGAGGAAAAAGAAAAGCTAGGAAACAACTAGGAAGAATGCAGGTGTGGGTTATTGAAGTCCCAATATTATTGTGGGTCATTGTAGGTGAGAAGTGTCTTGCTCCAGCTGAGAGCTTCTGCTCGTCGGAGGAATTGTGTAATATGGTTGGAAATGAGTTGAGCATTGGGCTCTACACCATCCGCTGCCATAGACCTGTCTTGGGGCATTAGATCAAGGCACAAAAGCTCACAGGATTCTCTTTTCTAATAGCTAAGACAGTGAAAACAGATTTTAGAAATCTAAATGGACTTTGAGCTATTGTTTTGAATGTAACTATTGAACCTCTAGCCATTTCTTGATTTTGGACAATTCCTGCCCCCTCCACTTTCATGGTCCTCCTGACTTGTTTTGGATGGATGCATTTCTATCTTACCCCTGCTGTACCTGTACATCTTGTATAGATTTGATGTATCCGTCAGATGCAAATGGATTCTTCTTAACATGTTATGGCAAAAGGCAGCGGGGGAACATATTCTTTCATTATGAGGTACTCTTTACATCCTGTGAAGGATAAATTTTAAAATTCCACTTTTGATCCGTTCTAAATCATAGCAAACATATAAGGACCACGTGGAACTGCTCCATTGAATTCCCACGTCTATAAATCCTCATGGAGACAAGCAGGCTCATCTTTCACAGCACAGTGACAGGTGGTTCTAATGGCTAACGTCTCTGCCAGTGGTCCAGTGCTTAACTCACTGAGTCACAAGGGCTCCATGAGGGTTAAAATACTTTAAATGTTTTTATAGATAAAAATAGGGTCAATGGGGGCAACTTATCTATTCCAGTAGAGGCGTCCCTAAGTGTTTAAAATGTCATGCTGCTAACTTAGTAGTTGGAGGTTCAAGAACACTTTAGGGAGAAAGTCCTGGTGATCGACTTCCAAACAAATCAGCCATTGAAAATGCCACTGAGTACAGTTCTACTTGGATACAAATGAGGTCCCTTTAAGTTGACATTGATTTAATGACAACTTTGTTTTCGGTAGGGAATCTACTGCATGAACTACATTCTGTCCTTTTGATTCAAAGGGCTGTCAGTTGCAGTGTGATCGCTGGGATTTTATCCATTGGCTGGAGAATCGTGCCATTGATAGGAGAACCAGGTTTATGCAGATCGGATCCCTTTGAGCTGATGCCAAGTTTGACCTGTTTTCTCCTGTTAAGATGAGAAATGAATATTATTGAATTAGAAGTTTTCCTTATGTGACTCCTGTCATGTTTCTTATATTATTATTAAAATGTCATTTTATTGGGGGCTCTTAACAGCTCTTCCATACATCAATTGTATCATGCATATTTGTACCTAGGTCGCCATCTTTATTTTCTCAATATTTAATTTCCATTGAGCCCTTGGTATCAGCGCCTCTCTTTTCCCTTCCTCTTCCACCCACCCCCATCCTATCATGTTTTATAAACAAACTTTCTGATTTTCAGACCAAGGAAAAGATTGTTTTCTCATTTTTTTCTTTTAAGGTCTTTTTATTTTTCTAACAATAAATAGCATGCTACTTGAAATTTTTGATTCAAAACATCTTGAAATCAGGAACTAGGATTCAGGTGCTAAGCAGAACCCTGACTTCACACGTGCTATTTACAGGGACTAACCTTGTGGTCGCAGCATCGGGTGCTGGTTGCCCTGGGTCTCACTTTGCACAGTTGCCTTTTCTACCTTGGTTACACCCCCTTGTTTTAATGGCAAACCTCCTACTTAAAACACGCTACTAAATATTGTAGAACTTTCAATAGAGGCCTATTTTCTACTGCAAACTATCAAAATAACTTCCTTCGATTAGTCAATGTTTTCTTTTGAAAAGAGTTAACAGAAATACAATGAAAGTAGAATTGATGTTAAGAAACCTTTTTCTTATTTGTGCTTTTTCACATTTGCACCTTTGCTATTCAGTTCAATGATTGTTCATAAATGTAGAGATCCACATAACCATCTTCGTAATAAGGACACAGAACAGGTCCACCAACCCCCAAAAGGAAGCTCCCTATGCTGCCTGGGAAAAAGAAGGGACCTTCTACTCCTGGAAAGCACAGCTCTCAGAAACTCACAGGGACAGGCCGTCCCTGCCCTGTAGCGTTGCCATGGGAGGGCACCCACTTGGCGGCGGGTGGATGCTGCTATTTGTAATCCTTACTTCTAGCCTCTGACGGGCCCTCATCAGTTGCTGTTGTTTTGCCTTTCCAGTACAAATATAATCATGTTGTATGTGATTAAAAAAACACCCTGCTTTATTGAAATATAATTCACATACCACTCAATTCATTCATTTAAAGTGGCTTTAGTGTAGTCACAGATAAGCAACCATCATCATATTCAATTTTAGAACATTTTTACCACCCTGAAAGAAACTGCTTACTTCCTCCCAGCCCCTCCCCACTTCCTCTCAGCCCCACAGCCCTAGGCAACCATTAATCTATTTTTTGTCTTTAAAATCCAGACAACTGTTTTTAATGACACTTTGTGCCAGGCTTTTGATGTGTGCCAGATTGAACTCTCTCCACTTTTATTAATTTAGTTCTGCAGAGGTTCAGTATAACACATTTCCCATAAAGTTTAATAATATTGAGGGAAAAACGTCTTATTTCTTTCATCAAAGATTCTCCAGTAAGTTTTTTTCTTTTTACTTTATACTTTTTTTTTTTTAAGTGTGATACCTAATAAGAATCTTGCAGGATGCTCTTAGGTAAGGATGGCACTTAACTTCCAGGGGTCGTTAGGAGTGTGTGGTCTTTATGAAACCAACTTGAAAAATGAACATTCCCACAGTGTCTCTCAGCTGCTTATAAGCACCAAGTGAACTGGACATCGTCCAAGCTAGTGCTTCCCAGTCTTCCCCTTCTTGGTGAGAAGCATTTCATGCCATGACTTGGTCCCTCATTGGACGATGGTCCCGGGCAAGTCCCTTATTTTGTTTTCATCTTCTTGTGTCAGTCTGTTACATGGGGATAAATGATAGAAAATGGTTTTGAAGTTTAATTGATAATGTTCCTGTGTATCAATAGTTCCTACTGCCCTCGAGTTGATACCAACTCTTTGTGGCCTTAGAGGACAGACTAGAACTGCCCCGAGGGGTTTCCGAGATGAATCCTTGATGGGAATAGAAAGCCTTGCCTTTCTCCCTTGGAGCAGGTGGTCGTTTTGAACTGCTGACCTTGTGGTTAACAGCCCATCACGATGCCACGAGAGCTCTTTATGGATATAGCACATGATAAGTGCTTCATACAGATTTAATATTTGCTTTTACTTTTAAAGCCATTGGAGCTTATTCTATGTATATGAAAATTTTGTAAGATTTTGTAAAAGATATATTAGTCTGCACTTATTCGTAGATACATTTAGACTCGAGTTAGCAGCACATTTTGAACTATTATTAAAAGCTTAAAAAATTAAAATAAAAACACAAAAAAATAAAAGCTTAAAATCAGTGTCACTAATAGGATAAAAGTGATTGGATTCACAAAGATGGACAAAGAAGACGCCCATAGCTTGTATTTTCAAGCCAGCACTCACTCCCTGTACCACCAGGAAAAGGGAACTAAGAAAGGAAGCGTTTGGACAGGAATGAGAAAGTACTTTTCTTTCATGCTTTCAAAATAGCAATAAGTGACCAGTTTCCTGTGAGGTATGTTATTGTAATTGATAAGGAAAATACGTTCAAAGAGTAAGTTCTTTGCTCACCCAGTAAGTACAACCATAATCTGCCTAACTCCTGATGTGATTTGTTTTACCTAACTTTGTAGGCTCATTTTTTAAAGTCAAGATGATAGTAGGTGGGAGGTAATGTCCTTGACATTAGTTTATCTAGTGGACTTTGGTAAATATAATGTGAATCCGAATCAAGCACGGACTGTGTGCTATGCTGAGTGACCCGCAGCACTTTAAACACTTGCCTAGTTTTTGTTTGTTTTGCAACTAGCGTGGGTGTTGTGGGTGTCACAAAGGAATGTTAAGTCGGTTTCAATTTTACTTTCTCTCCTCTTCCACTCAGACCAATCTATGTTGGGATGTGATGGGTAAAGAACAGGGAGGATGTTTTAACGAGATGACCCTCTCTTTAAAAGAGAAGAAAGAAACCTTAATCTGGGTTTCATTGGTTTATTTGCCCTCTGTTTTGTGAAATACAGCACATACAAAGAGCAACATACTCTTCATGCTTGCAAAGCCCATCACATGGCAACAGTGGCTGTATCCCAGCTAATGCCCCGCCCCAGGATTGTTTTCTCCTTCTTCTCTTTCTCTCTTCCAACCCTGCCCGCTCCTGACCATTCTGTCATTCCCGCACACCCCCCCCCCCCTTCTCCCTACCTGTAGCATATCAGCGTTTTCAAAGTCTTTTCTTTTGGTGTGAAAACTAATTTTGTTCTTGTGTGTGTGTTTTCTTTGTAATAATGGCATCACGGAATATTTATTTTTATGAGATTGCCTAACTTTGCTGAGCATAATGGCCTCCAATTTTGACCATTCATGAGGTGTTTGATAGACTTATTGTTTTTTAAGACTTGTTATTGTTTTTTATGTGTATGCCCAGAGTTTATTTATCTTTTCCTCATGGATAGAGTTTTTTATCGTTTTCATCTTTTTGCTGTTATCAAACTTACTGAAGTCAACATGGGTATTCCTATTTTTTTATTACTTTTATTGGGGGCTCTTACATCTCTTATCACAATCCATACATTCCTCCCGTGTGTCAAGCACATTTGCACAGATGCTGCCATCATCATTTTCAAAGCATACTCTTCCCACTTGAGCCCCTGAGATCAGCTCCCCATTTCTTCCCCCTTCCTTCACCACCCAAATTCCCTCATGAACCCTTGATAAGTTATAGATTATTTTTCCATATCTTACATCATCCTCTGTCACCCCTCACCCACTGTTCTGTTATTCATCCCCCTGGGAGGGGGTTCTAGTTTGATCCTTATGATCGAGTCTCCCTTTCTCC
Source organism: Tenrec ecaudatus (assembly GCF_050624435.1). Classification (NCBI taxonomy): domain Eukaryota; kingdom Metazoa; phylum Chordata; class Mammalia; order Afrosoricida; family Tenrecidae; genus Tenrec; species Tenrec ecaudatus. The sequence goes on from NC_134534.1 coordinate 84,467,347, forward strand.
CCCCACCTTCTCCTAGTCTTCCTGGTGTCTCTACTCTCCTCATTGACCCTGAGGGGTTCACCTATCCTGGATTCCCTGTGTCGCTGGCTCTTATCTGTAGCAGTGTGCATGTTCTGGTCTAATCCAATTTGTAAGGTAAAATTAAGGTCATGATAGTGGGGCAAAGGAAGCATCAAAGAGCTAGAGGAAAGTGTGTGTTTCTTCGATGTTATATTTTCCCCTGACTGGCTCATCTCTTCCCTGTGACCCCTCTGTGAGGGGATGTCCAATTGTCTACAGATGGGCATTGGGTCTCCACCCCATGCCACCCCCCCACCCCCACCCCCATACCTTGGGTATGATTTTATTCTGAGTCTTAGATACCTGATACCTGATCTAATCGACACCTCAGGATCACACGGGCTGGTGTGCTTCCTCCATGTGGACTTTGTTGCCTCCCAGCTAGAAGGCTGCTTATTTTTGTTAAGCCTTTAAGACCCCAGATAGCCTATAGGTATTCTTGAAAGGAGAGAGATTGCAAGACCATAAGATATTTGCATTTGATCTTGCTTAAGGAAGAGTCATACTGTTTTCCATAGTGGTTGTACAGGTCTACAATCCTATGAGCAATGTATGAGTGCTCTAATCTCTATATCACCTCCAGCATTTATTATTTTTTGTTTTTCTGAATTTCACTGAAAGTGGTGGTGTAAAGTGGCATCTCATCACTGCTTTAATTTATATTTCTCTTATAGCTAGTGCATACAAGCAGTTCTTCATAAGATTGTTAGCCACCTGGTTCTCATCTTTAGTAAATTATCTATTCACATCTTTTACCCATTTTTAATGTTTTTCTTATTATGGTATTGAGGTTTTCAATGGGATTTTGGAATTAATCCTTTATCTGATATATCATTGACAAAAATGTTTCCCAATCTACGGTTCTTTTTTTGCTTTTTGATGAAGTCTATTGATGGACATAGATGTTGGGTTTTTGGAAGACCCCAGTCCTCTCTGTTGGCTTCTGTGATGTGGGTGTTTTTTCTTCTGTTTGGGGGTGTCTTTATGCCTTGTATTTGGGCCCGTAAGTTTGTCTCTATTTTTTCATTGGTGATCCTTATGTTTCTAAGGTTTTATATAGATCTTCAATCTATCTTGAGTTCTTTTTTGAACAGGGTATATGAGGTATTGGTCATACTTCATTGTTTTGCTGGTGGAGATCCAATTTTTCTAGCACCATTTGTTAAAGAGGCTTTCCCTTCCCCACTTAACTTAGTTTTAATCTTTTATCCAAAATCAGGTACCTAGAGGTGCTAGGTTGCATTTCTGGGTTCTCTGTTCTAATCCATTTGTTTCCCTATCCATCAGCGTACCAATACCATGCTGCTTTGATTGCTTTACACATTCACCATTTCGGTCTCACAATAACTTTTTGAAATACATCCAGTTAAGTGAGACACATACAGGTTAGTAGCTAGAACATAAACATAAGGAGTCTATCAAGATCCTGCTCTTAAGTTCTACACAAATATCATGTGTCACTGCTCTGATTTGCTTGAAAACCGATCAGTCTAGCCAAAATCCATCTTCTTTCTGTGAGTCTGTCGGACTGTGGTAACTTGTATGTTGATCTGAAGCTGGAAGCAGTGCCATTGGTATTTCAAATATTAGCCATCCATGAGAGGCAGGTTTCAGAATATGAAGGACTGGGAAGAAAGGCCTGGCAATCTACTTCTAGAATTAGTCAATGGAATTCCTATTGATAACAACAGAATATTGCCAAATATAGTGCTGAAGGTGAGCTCCCAGGTTGGAAGCATCCCAAAATACATAAAAGACTTAAGTACACCAGTGGTTCTGAAGGTGATGCCAGGACCAGGCTACACTGCTTTCTGTTATACATGGGGTCGTCTGCCATGAGCTAGACTCAAAGCAATGCAAGTCACGGCAACAGCCACCTAGCCAAAGCAAGGCAAAGCTCGGATTGGGTGGGTGCCCTTTTACTGTGATCCGAGATTGGAGAGACTAAGAGGGAAGGAAATCATTAACATTGCACTGACAGTTTACCTAAACTGCACGCAACAAAACTAAAATGCACTGAACAAGCATTTAAGACTTGGCTGAAATGAAACAAATTGAGTTAATCCATGTTAACTTTACCAGGCAACTCAGTTTTACCTATTATGTTTGTTACTATTTGTTGAGGAAAAATTTTTTTTTCTTCTTCCACCAAAGCAAAGTTTGTGCTACAGCTGGGACTTTTACCATTGTTAAAGTTTTCCTTCCGTCTATATCTTCGTCTCACGTCCATGTTCTCGAGAGATGCGTCCTGCAAAATGAGGGCGTGCTCCGTGAAGTACAGGGGGCTGGTTGATGGCCTTCTTTGCTACCCCTGTACTTCACCGAGCATGCCATCCTTTTTCAGGACGCGTCTCTCGAGAACATGCCAAAGAACGTGAGACGAAGTCCCGCTACCCTTGCTTCTAAGGAGCATTCTGATTGTGCAGCTTCCAAGACAGACTTGTTTGTCTTTTCTTGGCAGCCCATGGGACTTCTAGTATTCTTCAAAAGCACCATCATTCAAATGTACAGTGGTCCGGTGGGTCTTCGTCTTCCATATTCGGTGTCCAACTTTCATATGCATATCAGGCAACTGAAAATACTATGCCTTGGGTCCAGAGTCACCTTAGTCCTCAAAATAACATCCTTGCTTTTCAATACTTTAAAGAGATCTCGGGCAGCAGATTTACCCAGCGCAATGTGCTGTTACCCACGCGGATTCCGTTGGTCCTGCCGTGAGAACTTCTGTGTTCTCTACATCGAGCTGTAATCTATGTCGAAGGCTGCCATCCTGGATCCTCGGCAGCAAGGGCTTCAAGTCCTCCTCACTGTCAGCAAGCAAGCTTGTGTCATTTGCCTGTTGAAGGCTGTTGTGAAGCCTTCCTCCAAACTTGATGTCACGTTCTTCCTGTCGTATAGCTTCTCTGATGATTTCCTTAGCCTGCAGTTTGTATACGTGTGGGGAGAGGATGATATAGCCCTGTGGCCATCTCTCATGGTTATGCACATGTCTGTTAAAGTTACAGCTCTTGCTTCTTTAAGGTATGTGGGGGACCACCCTCCACAACTCAATGGGTCTTAGGGGGCAATTATGTAATTGAAGGGTAAATTAAAGAAATGACAGACAAGACATCCAAGTGTTCACCTCTCCCATGGTGACCAAAACCAGAGTGAGGGGTGAAGGTATTCTCTTGCAGCTTATCTTGGGCACGCAAGCCATCTCTCTCTCTCTGTCTCACTCTCTCCTCTCCGTCTGTATCTCTCCCTCTCTCTCTCTCTCTCTCACACACACACACACACACACACACATAGTACCAGGAAGGGGTTCTATTAGAGGCACACACATAAACAGTAGGAGGGGACAAGCTAGGGGTACACACACAGTCGGAAAGGGAGGTACTAGAGGCATGCATGTGACAGGAAGGTACATATGGGTGGGTTCTGGAGTTAAGATGACAGCCTAACTTTTGTCATCTCTGAGCTGGCTTGACCTCAGGTGTCCCTGAGCTCTTCTCCAGGAGAACAATCTGTGATCTTTATCAGAAGTGAATGGGCCGTACTTAGGGTTAGATAGTCTGATTGCTTTTGATGGCAGATAACTTCAGGCAGGTAGGCTTCAAGCAGTTCACCTTCAAGAGTATAGTGAGCAACCATGTGTTTGCAAGCAGCACCTTAAAATTGGCATGACTATGGGAAGACATCGTGAGGAATTACTTTTCCTTAGGAGAATGTGACTGGGACGCATCTCCAATCCCCGAAATATAAGCCTGCACGGGAGTCTCGACTGCCCAAGACTCCTTAAAATCTGAGCCTAGAAAGTTTGTCCCCATCCACTCCCTTCCTGGTTCTCAGGCTCCCACAAAGGTTTGTACTTAGAAAAGAGAATGCGGGGCTGTGTGGAGTTTCTATCCCCAGTTCATAGTGGTATCTTTTTGTACCAGCAACATGTCCCACCGGCAGTGCATGAGGGTTCTGAACGCCCCACACTCTGTCTGCCATTTGCGATTTCCTGCTTTGAACTGTGCTGTCAGTGCCAGTACAAGGTGACTTCATTGCTGCTTGAGTTCCATCTCTTGGATGACTATGGGTAATGAACACTACATGTACGCGTTACCTACCTGCATGCCTTCTTCATGTCCTTTGCCTATTTTTAGTTGGATTATTATTTTTTTCTTACTGAGGTGTTGGAGTTCTCTGTAAATTCTAGAAATTACACCCCATGTCATTACCAAAATTATTCATTGTGTCATTACAAATTATTTCCCTAGAAAGATTTAGTTTTCACTCTCGTTTTTTTTAATGATGTCCTTTGATACGCATCTGGGTTTTATTTTTACTAGGTCCTAGTCATCTTTTTTGTCTTCTGATATGTGTGGTTCTAAATTATTATTGGTAGTATGGCTATGCCCTGTATTAGGGCCCTTAGGTTTGTCCCTCTTTCCTCTTTGATGATCTTTATTGCTCTGGACCTTTAATCCATCTTGAGTTAATTTTTGTATGTGAAGTGAGGGTATGAGTCCCGTTTGATTCATCTTCAGATAGAGATAAACTTTTGCTACCACTATTTGTTGAAGAGATTATCTTTCCTCATTTAATGTTGTTTTTTCCCTCATTTAATGTTTTTTACTCCCTTCTCAAACATCGGTTTTAGGTAGATGGATTTATTTCTGCATTTTCTATTGCATTTCATTCGTCTATGTATCTGTCATAGTACCAATACCTTGCAGTTTAAAAAAAATAATTTTAGTGGCATATCCCTCACATATCACACAATTTAATCATTTGATCACATTAAGAATTGTGCAACCATCACCATAATCAATTTCAGACCATTTTCTTCTTACACTCATTGTTGTTAGCCCCCCCTCCCGCCTGCCCCACCCCCATCCCAGCCCTACCCCCACCCCCACCCCATGCTCCTATGCCATGCCCCTATCCCGTTCCTGACTCTATAAATCTACCTATCTTGGATCACATATACAGAAAATAATACAAAACAAAATTCAATCCCACAAATCAAACAAAAAAAACCCCAAACACCCAACAATGATGACAAGAAAAAACATGAAAAAAACTCACTCAAAGCAAAAACATAAAATTATTAAAAACTGACACAATTTTAAAATGGATCACAAGAAAATCAAATGATTTATGATTACATTTTATCAGGCAGTTTTCACTACTATGACTGCAATAGGTTGTGATGTCATGAAGTGACAGGGCTTCTACTTTTGCTCTACGGTGGTGCTTTGCTTAGCCTGAATTTCTTTCCTTTTTCTCCCATTTCGTTTAAAAATGAAGTTGGAATGTGGATCAGAATTGCATTACATTCATAGATTGCTTTGGGTAATATTGACATTGAAGCCTTCCTCTCCATGAGCATGGATTTGTTTTCCTGTCCTATAAGTCTCTTGGTTTCTTGTGGTGATGATTCTAGTTTTCGTTGTAAAAGGCTTTTATTTCTCTGATTAGGTTTATTGCAAAAATAACTCCACTTTTGTGTGACTATTTTAAGTAGTAATGCTTTCTTGACTGCCACTTTCAAAGCTGCCCTCATTAGTACACCGAAATCCAATTGCTTCTTGCATATTGCTCTCATACCCTGTCACTTTCTATTGTTTTCAACACATTTTTTGGTCTTGTGTTTGCGATTTTCTACATATAGAATCACATTGTCATCTGCAGATAGTGAGAAAAATTTGCCAATTTGGAATTCTTTTTGTCTAATGCCTCTGGCTAAGATTTGTAGCACAGTTTTGGATAAGAATGGTAATAAAGTGCATCCTTGTCTGATTCCAGTTTTCAGGGGGGCTGCAGTCACGTTCTCCCCAGTAGGGAGATGTTGGCTGTTGGCTTTGCATATATGGCTTTTATTATGTTGAGGAATTTCTCTTCTATTCCTATTTTGCTGAGAGTTTTTATCAGGAATGAATCTTGGATTTTTATCCAATACCTTTTCTATATCAGTTGATTGATCGTGTTTTTTTTTAGCTTCTACTTATATGGTGGATTACATTGCTTTTCTAATGTTATGCCATCTTTGCAGAGTTCGTATGAATCCCACTTGATCATTATGTATTATTTTCTTTGATATGCTGATGAATTCTATTGACCAGGATTTTGCCGAGAATTTTTACATTTATATCCATAAGGGTATTGGCCTATGATTTTCTCTTCTGGTAATGCCATTGCCTGGTTTGGGAATAAGAGCTATAGTGGCTTCATAAAATGAGTTTGTGCATTTGCTATCCTTCTGTGTACCTTGAAATGTTTGCGTAGAATTGTCAACTCTTTCTGAAAGTTTGATAGAATTCCTCAGAGAAGGCATCTGGACTATCATTGTTGTTGTTGGAAGTCTTTTTTTTTTTAATCATTTTATTGGGGCTCATACAACTCTTATCACAATCCATACATACATCACTTGTGTAAAGCATATTTATACCATACATACATCAATTGTGTAAAGCATATTTATACATTCGTTGTCCTCATCGTTCTCAACATTTGCCTTCCGCTTGGGTTTCTGGAATCAGCTCCTCCTTTTCCTTTTTTCCCTGCCCCTCCCTCCCCGCTCCCCCCTCCCTCATGAACCCTTAATAATTTATAAATTATTATTTTATCTTATCTTACACTGCCCAGCATCTCCCTTCACCCACTTTTCTGTTGCCCAGCCCCCAGAGAGGAGGTTACACATATAGATCCCCAAGATTGGTTCCCCCTTTCTACCCTCCTCTTCCCTCCCAGTATCGCCACTCTCACCCTTGGTCCTGAGGGGTTCATCTGTCCTAGATTCTCTGTGTTTCCAGATCCCATCTGTACCACTGTGCATCCTCTGGTCTAACCAGGTTTGCAAAGTAGAATTGGGATCATGCATGATAGGTGGAGGGAGGAAGCGTTTAAGAACTAGAGGAAGGTTTTGAGTTTCATTATTGCTACACTGAACCCTGAGTGACTCATCTCCTCCCCACTACCCCTCTGCAAGGGATGTCCAGTTGTCTACAGATGAGCATTGGGCCCCCATCATGTGCTCCCCTCATTCACGATGATATGATTCTGCCCCCCCACTCACTGCCTTTGGTGCTTGAAACCTGGTCCCCTCTGCCCTTCATGATCATACATGTTGGTGTGCTACTTCCATATGGGCTTAGTTGTTTCTGGGCTAGATGACCGCTTGTTTACGTCCAAGCCTTTAAGTCCCCAGACGCTATATATCTCAATAGCTGGGCACCATCAACCTTCTTCACCACACTTACTTATGCACACATTCGTGTTCAGTGTTTATGTGCTGAAGGTGATCACACAATGATGGTTTTTGTTCTTTGGTGTCTGCTATCTGATCCCTTCAACACCTCATGTTAACATAGGCTTGTGTGCTTCTTCTCTGTGGGCCTTGTTGCTTCTGAGCTGGATGGCCGCTTGTTTGCCTTCAAGCTTTTAAGACCCCAGACGCTATATCTTTTTTTTTTTTTACCACTATATCTTTTGATAGCCGGGCACCATCAGCTTTCTTCACCACGTTTGCTTATGCACACGTCCATCTTCAGCGATTGTGTCGGGAAGATGGGTATCATGAAGGACCGTTTAGCTGAGCATGGTGCTCTTGTCCACCTGCTACCCTACTACTAAACCTATAAATATATGCATATAGGTATATTTTCCCCATAATCATAAATATATTTACATATATACATGTCTGTATTTAGGGTTTTATGTATGCCCTTTGCCTCCTACTCTTTTCCTCTATTTCATAACGCTTTCCTCCTGTCCCACTACCATGTTCAGCCTTCATTCTGGTTTCAGTAATTCCTCTTAGTTACCTTGCCCTTGGTCACTCCCTACCAGTATTAGAAGTCTTTTAAATGGCTGATCTGTTTCTTCTTTTGTTATGGCTTTGTCGAAGTCTTTGGCTTGTTCAGTGTTAATTTTGGATAGATAATGTATTTAGAGAATTTTAAAATCTCACCTAAGCTTTCAAATTTGTTGGGTGCAATCTTTCATAGAATTGTGTTATCTGTTTTATTTCATTTGTGTCTGGTGTGATGTCTCCTTCACATTTCTTATTCTTGATCATTTGATTCTTCCCCCTTTTCCTTTGTTAAGTTGGCCAGTGGTCTGTCAATTTTGTGAATCCTTTCAAGAACCAATTTCCTGTATTGTTGATTTTTTCTATTGCTTTTGTTTTATTTTCCTTCATTTATGCTCTAATATTTACTATTTCCTTTATTCTAGTGCTTGAAGGTTTCTTTTGTTGCTTTTGGTCTGATTGCTGAAGAAGTTAGGTTAAGGTGTTGATGTTGGTTAAGGTCTTCTTTTTTGATGGGCACAGTTATTGCTATAAATTGCATTCTGGAATACTGTTTTTGCTATCTTAAATGATTTGGTGTATTGTTTCATTTTTCCCCAAGGAATGAAAAGTTTTCATTTCTTAATTCTTCGATCCAGAAGTTTTAAGCAGAGTGTTGTTCAGTTTCCATGAGCAAAAGCTTATATCTCTTGTTCTGGTTCTTGGTTCTGTTGCACCTTCCCCTCGGATATTCCTCTCCAGGCCTCCGTGATTCTGGAAGCTGTGTCACTGGTATTTCAAAGGCTAGTTGGGTCAACCAAAGTGAACCGGCTTCAGTGCAGCTTCCAGACTAAGAACAGACAATGAAGGAGGAATTGGCCACCCACTTTGGAGGAAGTAGCCACTAAAAACCTTAGGCATACCTTTGAAACCTTGTATGTCTCATGCAATACAGGAATAACAAAATGTGGTTAAACTGTTTATCAAAAATCCCAGTGCAACAGGTGTCCAGTCCTTTATCTGGCCAACTCCACAAACCTACGCAGATGTGTTTCTGGGGCGGGGTCAGGTTAGACAGAGGTGGTGCATGTTCATCCAAAGAACTTGCTGACGTTTTAGACTCTGGAGTGAAAACGATAAGATTCAAGGTGACTTCTGGGTGTTAAACCTGAGTCACCTGCTAGTCAGTGTTACTGATAGAGATGGTGAAGATGAACTGTGTGTATTCTGATTTGAATGGGTTTTATTTCAGGTGAATGATAGATGTCCAAGTGAAGATGACCAAAATCCTCCTGGTCCGGTTCCCTCCATCCCTAGCTCTTCTAGCACCACCCCTGCTCTTCCCTCTCCATTTAATTCTCTGCGTGAGTGAGAGCAGCCATTCAAAGCACAGTGTAATGATGACAGATGCTTCCAGATAAACACTTGCACACCGGTAGGTCTCTGTTAGAAGAGAAATGGTGGTTAAAGCAAAGTTTGTACTTCAAGGAATTGGACTAAAGAATATTTTTCTGTGTAATACATTTCTGCCAGCCTCTTTTGCAGCATATCTTTAAGGATACACTGATAGACACAATGAAACGAAACAGTCTACAGTAAAGTGTTAGTTGGGCAGAAAGCAATATAAACCAGGCTCCAAGCTAGCTTCATCACAACATTTATACAATTCAACATTATGATTTGATTATTCTTTGTATGCATTGAAGTCTTTTCTGAAGTGTTAGCCCAAATAAAAATTATTTCACTCTGAGGAAAAAACAAAGGCGTCTGTAAGTACAATTGTGATATTATATTCCTTGAACAAAAGTTATCTTATATTAATTGGACCACAGATATCATCAGTTCTCTTCACATGACCCCTGTGTAGAAGAATTTTAAATTAAGCTTGCCTTAATTCTTACATCTTAATCCTGAATCTCACCATTAGGTTGTACTCTAGCATTGTCTGCACTTGAGCTGTAGAAACCTGACAATGTTCCTCCTTAGAAATTGCAAATCATGGACTACAGTTAGTAGGGGGACTTCCTGTTGAACAGACTTTATTACACAACCATTTGACTCATAGAGATTTTGGATGCAAAATATATCTTGCAAAAGCAAAATTGGACACATTCTATGATCTATTTCTTTTCCCACTTTCTCAATTAAAATGTTGTGTTGTGTTTTGGTTGTTTTTCCAATTACTATATTTTACCAAGTAATTCAGACTAAGGTATAAAAAGTTAGCACAATTTATTATGTTGTTGGTAAGTTAGTAGACTCCGATTCATCATGACAGAATGAAACACTGCCGTTTCCTGACTTTGACAACTCACTGCCATCAACTCAGTGACTTCATAGGGCAGGTGAGAACTAATGCCTGTGGGGGTCTGAGACTGTAAGGCTTTGTGGGACTAGAGAGCTCATCTTTCTCCCATGGACGGACTGAAGATTTTGGACTGGTGGATTTGAACTTCTGGCCTTAAGATTACCAGCCCAATGTGTAACCGCTGCGCCTTAAAGGCTCCTTTCCAGACTTTCAGTAGAGACAAAACATAGCCTGAAACAAGAAGGTGTGGGAATTACTTTGTGTGCTCTAGCTACAAATGCCTGTACTGCCATTCTAATTCTGGGGCAGCCTAGGGTAGGGCCCAGGAATCTGTATTTTAACAGATACCCAAGTCAGTCTTCAGAACACCTAAATCAGGAATGTACAAAAACTGTCTTCAGTGGTAAGATTCAAGGTGTCATGGTTGGACTTCAGCTAGAGTGAAGCTATGACAGCGGTGGCTTTTGAGGATCTGGAGAATAAATTACCGCACATGAATTATTAAATAACTCAGCCAACCGCTTCTGAGCGGATGACCCGTGCCTGGGCTGCTGGGGCTACAGAGGAGAGTAAGATAGAAAGCCGGTGCCAGGAACCCAGAGGAAGGGATCGCTGCTTTCTGGGAGTTGAGATCGCTTTCACAGCACTGGCCTGTTAGAAATAGGTCATTTGAAACAGGAAGGAGATTGCGAATTGGGTGGGGTCTTGGTTATTGGAGGGAGTGCAAGGCACCGGAAAGGGCTGCGGTCTGGCCAGGGTCAGTCACAGGGGCTGAGAGGGCCCAATCTACCTGAATAGTTTGCTCTCCAAGCTGTGAAGGAAATGCCTATGCAAATGCACAGAGGAGATCTGGGGTGGGTTAGCACGAGGTGAACATTTCCAGCTAGGACAGGAAGGGGGTTCGTTGCCAGACTTTACTGTATAAACAAGGAGGAAGGAGGAAGCAGGCAGGCTTGAGAAAAGAGGGGAGAGATAATCGCAGTTATTCTTGGAAAGACAACAGGAACAGCAGTGTGCGGTGCGGTTCAGAATGAATGGTGTGGAGAGAAGGCTAGAGAGTGAGACTGGAGAGAACGGGACTGAGCAGGCACGTGACTGGGAGACCCGGAGGGGAGGGTTCCAATAACCGCAGGGCTAGTGAGTGTAATAAGGACTGGAGTGACATTGCAGACAGTGGGGTCAATAACAGGACTGGGATTCAGGCACCATTCTACTGGGAGCGCTTCAAGCCGTCCGGATGCTCCCTGTAACCCTTTTTTAAAGCTTAAAATGATAGATGCTATGATGGCCGCTATACTTTAAGGTGCTACTATTCCCTCAAAATAAGAGAGAATGTTGTACCCTAATGTGAGAAATAGCCAAATCCTTCACAGGTCGAACAGCCCCTTTTGTGTGTGGATCGGATCCTATGAGCTTTCAAGGATGCTTTGGTAAGACCACAGCCCTTCTGGTCACTTGCACTTGCATTCCTGTGAATAAGAATCCAGAGATCTGACACTGTGAGTGTTAAGATTTTGTTTCAACTGGTCAACCCACGATTCTCTCCATTTCATGCTTTGAAGTGAGCAGCCAATCAGTTGTAAGGGTAGTTTTCCTTAGGGGTGTGGCCTGCATCAGATACATATGGATATCCTGGCAAAGTGAGCCCTGGGTTTGGTCCTGCACGAGTCTCCTCACTCTGCAATCTCCGTGTGTTGGCATGTGAGCCAGCAGTCTGTCATCTGACCTGCCCATTTTGAGTCCATCAGCCCTGCGACCATGTAAGGCAGGAGAAGCCTGACCTACAGATTTGGGATTTGCTAACCCGTACAAGTACGTGAGTCATTTTCTTGTAAAAAATCTGTCTTTATGAAGGGGCTTTTACAAAGTTCTTAGAAAACTTCAATTACCTTCTTGCTCCATTTTTCTGTGAAGTTGTTGAAACTTCCTCGAATATACGCTTTACTGGTTTTCCTCTTCTAGAACACCCAGCCTAAGACAGGGACCTTCCTCTGAAGTCCAAATTTCCAGGGAATGTGGGTGGAAATCCAGACAGCAGGCCCTCATGGAGGTGTGTGCTTGGGCCTTGTTCCCACCGGGCCCCGTCTCCTCTTCCAAATGTGAGTAAGCATCATTTTAGAACAAAGTGCAGTGGTTAACCTAATTGATAAAGTAAGGAAGACCAAGGAAGTTTCTTTAATATCCCTCCTGATCATTTTGTCTGTCACCTTGGAGCCAGATTTCAAACAACCATTGAAAAGGAAAACAGAGCTGCTGGCCTTGCTTTAGATGGGCTTCAGGGTCAGCTACACTTTACATTGGCTCTTAGCCATCTGTTTGTTGTGTGCTTGAGTTTCACCTGCTTTGAATTAGTATAATTTAATAATATCCGATTAGATTGGAAGAGAACAAATGACTTTGTTAATTAGAGGAAAAAGCCAAATGTTCAAATAGTTATAATATTAACGATAACTGAACCTGGACTCTCTGCTATTGTCCAAGTCGTAGCTATCAGCTGATCTTCCTTTTGAAAATAATATCGATTCTATCATGCTGTGCTGTGGTTGTTCAATCTCCCTAATATTCTAGATCGACGGTTTTCAGTGTTGCAAACATTGCCAATGTCATATGATCTCTTGTGCAACATAAGAAAAATCTTCAAAGAGCTGGCATTTTAAACGTGGCATTAAAGATAATATAATTTTTAGAAGATGCAATTTCCCATAAACATTTGAAGCCCCCTCACATGTATTGTGAATTCCGGATACCTTCAAGCCTCTGATGTTGTTATTCACGCCTTCCCTCTGGCTATGGAATCAGTTCTGACTATTCGCGACCCTTTAGGATCAGGTACAACTTTCCCTGTTGGTTTCTGAAACTGTGACTCTACGGGAGTAGAAAGCGTTTTTCCCCTGAGGAGTGGCTAGCGGTTTTGAACTGCCGATCTTGCTGTTATCAGCCCAATATATAACACACTATGCCACCAGGACTCCTTGATGTTGTTATTTGTGGTTGTCTTAGCCTTGGAAAACTCACGCTGCGCAACAGAACAAAATGATATTGTTCCAGCAGCACTAGCCTTCTTGGTTGGGGATTGATCTCTAAGGTTTGCATTTATTGATTTTCGGAAGGAAAGAGCCGGGCCTTTCTTCTTAGTCTGTTTTGGTCTAGAAGCTTCCCTGAAACCTGTCCAGCCTCATAATAACCTACAGGCATCTGTAGACAGGTGGCTGTGCTTGAGAGCATTGACTGGGAATCGAGCTTAAGTCTCCTTCATGGAAGGCGAGAATTCTGCTCTTAAACCACCGCTACCCTCTATGAGACACAAGTTTAATGAAAATTTATTATATTTTGGTAAATTCAAATCCCTTAAAATTCATCATTCTATAAAATGAGAACCAAACAGTGAAGAAACCTTGAGACTGGAGGCTAGCATTCTGGTTTTTGTCTTTGCTACACCTATACTGCTGGATCCAGGCAAAGTACTGCTTCCTTGGGACTTCCTTGTTTTGTCTATAAAATTAAGAGGCAAACCTTAAACTTGAGCATGTTAAGAATGATTTGCTCAAGCCAGATTGTTGGCCCTGCTTCCAGAATTTAGGGTTCCCTAGTTCTAGGATCTTGGTGTTGTACTTATATGTTGGGCTGCTAAACACAAGGCCAGCAGTTTGAACCCACCAGCTGCTCCATGGGAGAAAGATGAGGCTTTCTACTCCTGTAGAGTTATAGTCTCAGTAACCCCCCCGGGGCGGTTCTGTGTCACCCTATAGGTGTGTAGAATCAATTCAATGGCAGTAAATTTGATTGTTGGGTTCTTTTTTTGAGAGGTCTGAGGTGGACCTGAGAATTTTTACTTCCCACAAGTTACCAAGAGATCATGACCTTGCTGGTCCAATGATCTCATGTCTTTTCCAACTCGACCATTTGGATGTTGTGTTCTGTGTAGCACCAAAAGGGGACTTGTAACATTGCCCTCATACCTGTTTGTATCTGGGAGTTACTGCTTAAATTTCCTCCACGTGAATTCTGCAATGACTTGTTCTGGTGTCTGCACTCTTCTTTCAATCTTACCCCTGTGGTCTGTAACAAGCCCATCAACATTTGAAGGCCACGGGCACTCCCCCTCCATAGCATGAGCCATTCTCAGGTGGAACTGGGGTCCTGGCTCCCACTGCATGATGTACCATCCGAATCTTCTCCAGAAGAGGGAGTGGTGATTACCTGACTCTGATTCCATCATCATTACCTCGAGCACTGGAGCCAATTGCTTTACCTCTGTGTGTTTCCGTTTTCTTAGCTGTTAAATGGGAATAATAATGAAATCTAGAGAATTGTTGTAAGGATGGAATCAAACAACTCATGTAAAGTATTTGGCCCTGTATTGAGTACAAAATAGTTACCTTGGAGGCTTCTACTCTGACCCCAGACAACCCCAAATGTGTCGGAGTAGAACTGTGTGCCAGAGCATGGTCAATGGTTGATCTATTTGAGTAGATCACGAAGACTTTCTACCAGGTAATAAGCGGAGTGTATGAATCCGTTTGTACTACCCCTGCCCCACCCAAAGCCAAAATCAGTTGCTATATCCAGCTGACTCTCACTCAACAGCAACCCCAGCCATTTGAGGGTACAGCTGCGCTGCACAGGGTTTTCATGGCTTTGGTCTTTCTGAAGTAGTAGTAGATATGCAGGCCTTTCTTCTAGGAAACCTCTAGGTCAGTGGTTCTCAACCTTCTGGTGCCATGACCGTTTAATACAGGTTCCTCATGTTGTGGTGACCGCCCAACCATAAAATTAGTTTCTTTGCTAATTCATAATTGTAATTTTGCTACTGTTATGAATCGTAATGTAAGTATCTGATATGCAGGATATATTTTCATTGTTACAAATTGAACATAATTAAAGCATTGTCATTAATCACAAAACAATATGTAATTATATATGGTGAGATATATATATGGGTTTTCCAATGGTTTTAGGTGACCCCTGTGAAAAGTTCGTTCAACCCACAAAGGGGTCATGACCCACAGGTTAAGACAGCTGCTCTAGATGGATCTAAACTGCCACCCTGTCAGTAACAGAATGATGAGTCATGTGGATTACCCAGGGATCCTTCCCCCAAATTTAACCTATTATGAGTTCTTAAGAGTTGACCAGTATTTCAAAAGACTATTTATTATTTACCAAAACACAAGAAACCAGGAGCTGGTTTGAATTAGTTATTAGCTGACTTGCTATAATAAACATACAAAAACATAGGCCATTTGAATTTATAGAAATATCAAACTCATTGCCATCAAGTCGATTCTAACTCATGGTGACCCTGTCAGGCAGGATAGCACGGCCCCTGTGAGTTTCCGAGACTGTACCTCTTTATGAAAGTAGAAAGCCCCATTTCTGTCCCTCAGAGTGGCTGATGATTTCAAACTGCCAACCTTGTGGTTAACAGCCAAATTTATAACCACTGTACCATCAGCCAAAGGGCTCCTGATGTGCTTATTTTTTCCCATTTTATCACCCCTGAAATCATAATGCAGCATCTCTCAGTGAACTATTCAAGGGTAAAATTTCCTTTTGTTGTGTTAGTAGGCACTATCTGGTCACTGCCAACCACAGCGGCCCTAGGTACAACACAGGGAAACCCTGTCCTATCCCCACAATGGGGCTTATGTTTGAGCCCATTGTTGTCGCCTCTGTGTCAATCCATCTTGTCGAAGGCCTCCCTCTTTTCTACTGTCCCTCCACCTTAGCAAGCATGATGTCCTTCTCCAGGGACTGGTCTCCCTTGAGAACACCATTCTTGTCTCTAAGGAGCACTCTGCTGTACTTCTTCCAAGACAGATCGGTTGGTTCTTTTGCCAGTCCATGTTGTCATCGTCAGGTGGCACTGAGTCGGTTCTGACCCATACTACCCTATGCTCAGCAGAACGGAGCACTGCCAGATCCTGCTGCATCCTCACAGTTGCTCCTGTGCTTGAGTGCATTGTTGCAAGCCACTGTGTCGATCTATGTTGTAGAGGCCCTTCCTCTTTTGGGTTGCCTCTCTTCCGAACATATTGCCCTTCTCTAGGGATTGATCTCTCCTAACAACATGTCCAAAGTATGTGAGACACAGTCTGACTGTCCTTGCCTCTAAGGGGCCTTCTGGGTGTACTTCTTCCAAGACAGATTTGGTTGGCGGCCCATGGTACTTTCAGCATTCTTTTCTAGAGTCAGTTCTTCTTTGGTCGTCCTTATTCAATGTTCAACTTGGCTTGGGTCAAGTGCACCTTAGTCCTCAGAATAACATCCTTGCTTTTTAACAGGTTAAAGAGGTTTGGGGCCATAGGTTTACCCAAGGCAGTGCCTCCTTTGATCTCTTGCCTGCTGCTTCCATGGGCACTGATTTTGGCCCCAAGCGAGTCGAAATCCTGGACAATTTCTGTCCTTGCTCCATGTGTCATGATGTTTCCCATTCCTGGAGATCTTCGTCATCTTTCCACTGAATTGTCATCCATACTGAAGACAGCCACCCTTTCCCTTTCTTAGTGGTGCATGAACTGATGTTATAGACTACGTGCACTGGTGCCTTCGGGTCAATAAAACAGAAACTCGAGCAAGTCGATTCTGTAATCTCCTTCTCTATTGTGTTGTGAACTGTGTACGAAATACCTGAGACTTGTGTGCTAAGTCTTTAGAAGACAAACAAAACAAAACTTTATCGATGAAAGAAGTACTATTGTTTTCATTTTAAAGAAATACTTGTTTTTATTTTGGAGTGGGAACGAGTGTAAGTTTACATCGGAAGGCAGCTGGCTCAAGCTGTGAGTGACGCTGGAAGAACGAACTAGATGATATCCTGTCTTTGGTGATTTGTCAGAGCCAGATGTTGGGGAAGGGATAAATCTCTCGTCATGTACTGAGCTTCACGCTGTCCCAGCCTCACCCTTTAGAAGGAAGAAACCGACCTCTGCGGTGCTGTCCTAGCAATGTGGGAATGGCCACATTGCTCTTTAAACTCTTAAACTGTTCAGAATTATTAAGTGATACCCTAGGCAGGTACATGTTTTCTATAAGAAAGATTTTTTTTGGGGGGGGGAGTGTTTGATCCAAGTGAGTTTTATAAAGGGTTGAAGAAGTTTCAGGTTTTACACAGGCACCCAGCGCACGCCCCACCCCATGGCGTGTCCTGAGGCCAGAGGAGATCCGCTGCAGGGCCTCCGAGGAGCAGCTTGCGAAGCTGAAGGGGCACGAGAGAAATTGTTGAACATCAAATGTCCGTTATTTTGACTGATAAGTGAAATCAGGTACGATTATCTTGCAACTGATCTTAATTTATTTATATATATATATATATATATATATATACAAGTACTCGATACACTACTGATATTTGTCAAGCTTACGGAATTGAAGGCGTGGAGAAGGGGAGCAGGGAGCTAATGAAGAGTGGACTGAAGGAAGACAGAGGAGTGGGGGCCTCAAAGAGGGGTGCATAGGAACCCTGGAGGCACTGCTAACCAAAACGTTGCTAGTTTGAACTCACCAGCCTCTCCGCAGGAGCAAATCCTGGTGATCTGCTTTGTAAAGATTACATCCAACCCCAAACGCACTGCTTCTGACTCATAGGAACCCAGGAGGACAGGGACGTCTTTGTGGAAGGGGACAGCTGCAGTTCTCTCCTGTGGAGTGCCTGATGGGCCTGAATTACCAACCCTGTGGTTAGCACTAAAACTTGTGACCCACGACACCACTGGGGCACTCTCCAGATTACAAATTCTCTAGAGCCAAGGAAATCTGGTAAGTTCAGAGGGAGGGGGGTAGTTCTACTCTGTCCTGTGTGGTCGCTGCGAGTTGGAGTCCACTTGAGGCACACAACGCAAACATGCATGTGCTGTGCAATGTTCCTCCTTTCACATGGAGTTCATACCCAGCCCCGTCAGGAGGGAGCCACGTTGGAGAGTGGTGGACGCCCTCTGTGTCTCACTTATGTTGTTAGCTGCTATCCAGTCAACTCCAACCGATGGTGACCCTGGACCAGCACCATCTGCACAGTTGTACAGGTGGTCCAGACCACAGCTCAGGGCCAGAGTCAGTGCCAACTCACAGTGCTCCAACAGGACAGAGTCGAACTGCCCCTTGGTGTCTGAGTCTTCCTCCCGCAGAGCGGCCGGTGGCTTCACGCTTTCAGGTAGCAGTCCAGCGAGCAGTCCACTACGCCACCACTAAGGGGCTTCAAAAGTCCCTGCTTGTGGTCAGGTGTCTCGGAGGCGGTTTGTCTCAGAGTGACCGTCTGCCCAACAGAGCTAAACATGGCCTGGTCTTACCCCACGCTCACAATTGTTCGTCTGTTTGAGCCCATTATGGAAAGCACTCTGTCAATCAGCCTCCACTTCAGCAAGCATGCTGTCCTCCAGGGACTGGTCTCTCCTGAGAACATGTCCCGAAGTCCATCAGATGAAGCCTTGCCATCCTCACCTTTATGGAGTTCATACAAATGTGAAATTAAAGGATAATCGGATTTCCCCCATACATTTGGGAAGTTCTCTCATCCGTTGATAAAACAAATACAGATTGTGCAACTATAATTGGCAGGACAGTGAAAAATGTGTGAATGATTAATGATGAAGATGAAAAGCTTTTAGGAATATTAAAGTTCTATCAGAAACTGCACGCAAACGATGCTGACGTTAACTTGTGCAAATCGAGTGAAGGAGCCCTGGTGTTGGGCCGATCACAGGAAGATTGGCAGTTTCAACCTACCACCCGCTCATGGGACAAAGATACAGCTGTCTGCTCTGTGAAGAGTTGCCGTCTGGGAAACCCTAAGGAACACTTGTCTTCTTGCCAGTTTTTTCTCTGAGTGTCAGATTCAACTTGCCAGCCAGTAGTGGGTTGTTTTTATAGCTGTTGGTTGCATGGTTCTTTGGCCTCGTTGGGTAGATGTTGGATTGTTAGCCTTAAAGTTGGGGCTTCCAACCCACCAGCCACTCCACGGGAGAAAGTTGAAGCGATTTCTTCCTATAAGAACCCAAATGCAAACCAAACTCACTGCCATCCAGTCCGTGCGGCTCCTAGTGACCCCTCGGGGTTTCTGAGACTGTAACTGTTTCCCAGCATGGTAAGCCCAGGCTTTCTCCCACGGAGCTGCTGGTGGTTTTGAACTGCTGACCATGCAGATCGTAGCACGACTTACCGTCTCAGAAATCCTATGTAGGTTCCCTATGAGTTGGAATTGCCTTGCTGATGGGTTGGGTTATTACTATTTTTACTTTGGTAGTTCGTCAACGCCCATATGTAAAAGTGCAGTGTTGTCCCTCCCCATGGTCCTCACGATCATCGTCGTGAGAGCGATGGTGTCATGCCTTCAAACTGAGGGCTCACCTTTCAGCACCGCATTGGACAGTAGGGCATCTCGAGCTAATTTTCAAACAGACTGTTAAGCCTTTCTTCCTGTTCTCTCTGGAAGCGCCGTGGGAGCTGGACTTAACCTGAAAAATAAAAGTGGTCATAGACCGTTCTTGGCAGGAAGAGCTGCTGAGGGTCAGGACCTGTTACCCAGACAGGGTGGACGTTTTCCCAAAATGCTGGGAAAGGAGAGGACCTCACCGAGGACAGGAAGGCAGAGCTGCTGGGCCGCGCAGAGGCATCGGCTGAACTGTGCCGAGCCTGTGTGTGAACTGAAGCACAGTTTACCCGGAAGAAAAGAAGGAATGGGGACAAAAGGAGAGTTTGACGTGTGCTCTTTGGGAACCTGGGGTATACTGTAGTAGTTGCAATATCGACATTTTCGTGGAAACAGCAGTAAACAAGTACATGCAAATGCTATGTGACTATTGTGCTGTTCCTAAACCATGGTAGTGCAACCTTCCCTTCATTCCTGGCGATGGACATGAACACATCCTAACTCAAAAGGATGGACTGCAGAAGCAAGAATCGAATCCTTTTGGGCTTAGATGCTATTCACCACTGGCAAGTTTAGTTTCCTGGTTTCAGAAAGAAAAACAAAAACAAAGCAGAGTCCCTGAAAGAAACACCCAGGCCCGTGGAAATAATTTTCTTTCCTAGAGATTCTTGAAAATTGGACTAAGCCCCATCCGGAGGCCGGCTCCCTCCCACCCCGGCGTGGGGCTGCCTGCCCCTTCATTCTTCACAGCCGCCAAGAGCCAGGGCGAGAGAGGCTGTGGGACGTGGGTAAGAGACCCCGCTCGTGCCGCTGACGCGGGAAATGCCTGTGCAGGCAAAGACGCTGGCGGCATTGTCATTCTCCACTGGCCATCTTTCCTCGTTTGCCTCTTGCTCAGTTTAGCATGCTTTACAGCTCAAAAACAAAGCTTTTCCTTTGTTTTTCACTTGGTGACAAAATTGGAGGATAAAAGGCAAAGCTAATCGAAAATAAATTACCTGCAAATACATCCCTGACAAACCTGTGGGCTCTGAATTCCGTAAAAAGGGGCTAGCAGAGGAACTGGGGGGAGCGTAGTATGCGTTGGGCGTGAGCCTGGCACCTGGACCTTTTAAAAGACTTGACAATACCAGTAACACCAAGGGAGGATGAGATGAGGTGAGCAGCGTCACATTAGATATGATCCAGCATAAGGAGAACATGGTGATTCTTTAGGTTTTTGCTTTTTAAAAATACATTCTTAATGGAATTTGGTGAAAGTTCACACCTCGAGTTATGTTCCCTTTTAACTGTTGCTACAGATAGTGTTCCATGCGAGCACTTGGGAGGGTGGCGCAGGACCGGTGGAAGTCCTGTGGCCCGTAGCGTTGCTGTGCGTCCGAGCTGACTCGGCCACACCGACCCAGAGCAACAGCCACGAGCTGATCCCCAGGGCTCCAGTCGATAGACAAGGCCTTGGAAGTGATGATGGCAGCATCGGTACAATGTGCTTGACGCGGTGGGTGGATGGATGGGTGGGTGGTTGGATGGATGGATGGATGGATGGATGGATGGATGGATGGATGGATGGATGGATGGATGGATGAATGGATGGGTGGGTGGGTGGATGGATGGATGGATGGTGATAAGAGCTGTAAGAGCCCCCAATAAATTGTTTTTTTTAAAGTACCATAGTGACAACATGTATATTGCTCAGTGACACTGGTTGCGGTCACCACATTTAGTCTTCAGTTGTTATTCAGAGAGTGTGCACTCGTGAGAGGGTTCCTAGGAATTTTTATCTGTTTTTTTTAAATGTCCTATAAGGTTTCTTCACTACAGTGTGCTGAATGTCACTGTAGTCTGCCTTCCCTTGTTTGTGTTGGGGTGGGGTGGGGGGAGGGGACTTGTAGAGAAACCAAGAAATACCCCAGTGTTTACTCGTGTGTGAAGCATTTAACACATGTTATTTCATTTAATTCTCACATAGCCCTTGGAGCCCCAGCAGGTATGGATTACCCAATAAGCAAGGTAAGCAGGAGTTTACTTGTGTTTATCTGCTAATCTGTAGTGAACAGTTTATTACAGATCAACAGATGAATTAGTTCACTGCAGATTAGTAAGGAAGCACAAGTCATTATTTTCCTTGCTTATTGGTTAATCCAACAGTGATAGACAAGTATTAAGTGTGTTTTGCCGATGAGAAAAAATAGCTTTAATTAAAGAACTTACTTACGTTTGTAGGGCTATGAATAAATGGAAGAACCAGGATCCTTAAAACTTTTTATTTTAGTGTCATAAGATAGAGGGATAATTGTCTACCTATGACAATATAGATAGCTAATTATCTCATTCAATGCCGGTGATGTATCTGACCACGTTAGAGCACGGCCACTCCATCCAGAATGCCTGGGATCTCATCTGATCTCAGAAGCTGAGCAGGTTCGCTCCTGGTGATTAGTTGAATAGGAAACCTCCTGGGAATACCTGGTGCTGTTGACTTTTTGTGAGCCCCTGTGGTCTATGAACTGAGCTGCTAGCCACAAGGTCAGCAGTTCAAACCCACCA
Source organism: Tenrec ecaudatus (assembly GCF_050624435.1). NCBI lineage: Eukaryota > Metazoa > Chordata > Mammalia > Afrosoricida > Tenrecidae > Tenrec > Tenrec ecaudatus. Next base: position 84,489,388 of record NC_134534.1, read on the forward strand.
GCCAATCCACAGGAAAGGATGAGCCCATCTGCGCCTGGGAGGAACGAAGGGGCATTTCTACTCTGTCTGACAGGGTTGCTGTGAGTCTTAATCCACTAAACGGCAGTGAATGGTTTTGAGGATTGTGGTGGTTGTTTTTTTTTTAATGTAACAAAAACTGATCATTATAAAACTTTAAGTGTACGGTTAGCCATCTTAAAATGACACTAATAATAATCACTAATAATACTCTGGTGACATAAAGGTTTACATCTTGGGCTGCTAATCACAAATTTGGTGGTTCAAGCTTACCAGCCACTCCATGGGACAAAGAAGAGGCCTTCTGTTCCCATAGAGATTCACAGCTTTGGTTTTTTGGATGGAGTGAAAGCCTCACTATTCTCCATTTCAAACAGGTTTCCCTTCCCCCAAGCCAAGTGCATCTTTATTAATAACTGTTCAGTCTCCCCTCCTCCAGCCTGTCGTCACTACTCATAAACGTCTCTCTCTATGCAATTGCCTATTGTACACATTTCATTATAGTGCAACGATACAATAGTTAGCCCTGGCATCGGATTTATGTCATTCAGTACAATGTTTTCGAGGTGGTGGCACAGCATGTATCAGAACATTTATCTCGATGACTAAGTAGTGTCCCCCATGTGTAGATGCCACATGTTGTTTATCCACTCACCCATGGATGGACTTTGGGTTGCGCCCACATATTTGGCTATTACAAACGGTGTTACGATGACCAGTGGTGTATAGTGTTTGCGTCCCAGTTTTTAAGTCTTACGGCACTCAGACTGCTAACAGTAGACTCTGGTTCACTCCTTTTAAACCCCCTCCACCCACTGTTATTCTCCAGATCCAACCACTTTCCTTCCATTATTCCACTGAATGGAACCATATAGCTTAGGAACTTGCTGCCCATCAGGTTTTTACTTCATTCAGTTAGTAAACTACTGATTTCAACTTCTGCCAAATCACTCATGCCGGCCAAGTCCTGTTCACTGTGCCACTGTTTCAATAGGGCATTTGCCTTATGTGACAGAGACAAATGCCTTCCTGAGAGAACTTGTCTGCGGCCATCCACTGATAACAGCAATAGTTTCAACACATTTTGCCTGAAATAAACTGGTGTGTGTATGACCTGGAGCCAAATAGCCCTGGGTTTGTTTGTTTGTTTGTTTTTATTTACCTTCATACTTTTCCCTGCCATGTTTATGCTGCTGTGTATCCTCAAGTCCACTTATTGCGACCCTGTCTAAGAGAACAGGACTGTCCGCCGGGTTCCCAACTCTGTCATCTTTACAGGAGCACTCGCAGGCCTTCTCTTCATCTGCAGAACCTTGGTGACTTCCTACCACAACATTTCAGTGGCCGTTGAGTGCTTAACCACTGTGCCACCCACGCTCCTTGTCATGTTTCTTAACATGATTTCATTGGCCTACCATTTATCATAAATGCCTATAGGCACATTCCGAAGAGTAGCAACTTTATTATTCAGTATTAATAGATACGCCCATTCTTTGTAAAGCAGTTTATTGACATATAATTGTAGATGCAGTTCAATGATCTGCATATATTAAAGAGAGTCGTGCAGGCGTAATCACAATCAATTGTAGAATACATTCTGCATTTTTGTACTGATTGTTATTAGCTTTCCTTCCCCTCACAACAATCCCTGTCACGGCCCTGAGAAACTTTCATTCTTGTTCCTGTCTCTATAGATTTTCCTATCCTGGATTTTTTATATAAAGAAAATCACACATGAAACCCTCATTAGCAATAACAAAACACAGAACAGCCTCGATACAAAAGCAAGCAGAAAATCATAAAAACTAGAACAAATGAAGAATGGGTCACAAGGGAAACCGAGTGAGATTAAGTTTTAACTTATTTAGATACCCACTCTTTTTTCAAGCTAGAATTGTAGATGTTTGAGAATCGAACCGAGAAGATTTCATGGAATTGTACTGTATTTTAAGTCGCAGTTATTCCAGGCTGACCATGATAACTTTGAAGAAGGCTGGGTATGTTAAGAAGAGGCATGCTGTGTGGACCACATTCAACCATATTCAGTTGCCATCCCGTTGACTTCAGCTCAGAGCCATCCCACCAGACAGAGTGGAACTGCCCCTTGCGGCTCCTGAGGCTGTCAATCTTTTATGGGAGTAGAAAGCCTCATCTTTCTGAAAAGAAGCTACTGGAGTTTTTAAACTGCTGACCATTATATTAGCAGGCCAATGTGTAACATGCTATGACACCAGGGTTCATAATATGGACATAGTCACTCTTATTTAGAATTAATATTTAGGGTAATAGTTTTTTGCATAAATGAGGATTATTTTTTTTTCTGAAATACCAATTCAAACATATGTGGATTACATCTATCACATCTCCTCTTTGGTTTTGGCAAGCATTGCCCTTTGGTCTTGCAGAGTTGGTGTTCCAAGGATCACATCCTTCATCGGTGTTAGTGTTTAGCCTCTTCTACTATTTGGCTAAAAGTTGGCCTCCAGGAGTGCCTTCAGTTCCAACTTAGAAGGATGTCTCCGGTGCTAATCTCCAGGGTTCCTTGGATATTTTCAGATCACTAAACCTGACTTTTTTTTTTTAAGTTTTATATATGTTTTACTGATTCTCACTGAAACCTCCTACGGTGATCCTGGTCAGAGTAGTCCGAGGTATTGCTTACTTCTTCTGGTCTGAAGTTGGAGGAGGCAGTGATATATGTAGTGCATTAATCCTTTTGACTACTGGCTTCCTTGACTCTTGTTTTTCTTCATTCTCCTTTGCTCCACTTAGGAAGAGACCAATAGTCGCTCCCGAAATAGATGTGTATAAGCTCTTAAGATCCTAGATGGCACCTACCAGACTAGGATGTAGAACACCATCTCTATGATCTGTATTTTGCCAATTGACCCAGATGTTCCCTAAAATTATGGTCCTCGGACTTCAAGTCTGTCCTTTACATTTTACTCCCATAAAGAGTTACATTGTCGGAAAACGCACAAGGGCAGTTCTGCTTGTCCTGTGGGGTCACTATGAGTCACAATTAACTCCCTGGTGCTATTTGGTTTGGTTTTTGGAAACCTTCTTCAATGACTACCAAGTCATTTGGGGCTGCCCCAATCAATAACATAAAATATCAATCCTGAAGGTGTTGCCGGCCATTGAAGCATCAAATTTCCCGCTCTGCAACTCTCATCGAAGCTGGACGTAGCTGGAGACATTTCGTCCGGTGTTTGATTGGTGCGTGTCTTTGGTATGTGTGTAATCCTAGAATCTAGTGCATAGAAGCCAGGGGTAGTGCTAAACATCCCAAGACAGCCCGCGGCCACCAACAGCTTCTCAGGTCCAATGTCGTTAGTGCTGCCGCCCAGATGCGGATGCATTTATATCTGTGACGTGGTTTCCTCTTTGTTTGGGTTCCAGAAAAAGTCCACCTCAATTTGCAGTATGCACTTAGCAATTATGTAGGAACTTACAGAATGATAGCGCATTCGGTGTCCTTCGCTCTCTTGGACTTAGTTTCAAATTTTCCTGATTTCATAACAGTTTCTTTTGTGTTCCGTGCATTTATGTAAGCTGACTTCACTCTTCAAGCAGGAAAGAAATATATATAATACTAATGTATTTTTGAACAAAGTAGCCGGGTTATTTACCATAAAATCTGGAGCTTGAAACAAGTTGGAGTTTAAAAACCGTTTGGGGTTGAATGCACATCATTTAGACTTCACTTTTAATTTCCTCTTCAGATTCTTTAAATGGCTTGTTTTTATGACACATAAGTTTCCATGAGCTCATCTTGATTTCATAGTGTTCCCCTTTATTGTGAGAGAAACCAAACCTTAAAAACCCCATTTGTTACAGCAATCCACTGCTGCCTTCCTCTGTGTGCAATTGCTCAACTCAGAGCTATGCAAATGGGCCAGCAATGAGGTGGAGAGTTCTTCCAGCACTTAAGTTCCAGGAAATGTGACCCCTTGGAGCTTACACTCACTGCCATTGAGTCCTTCCAACTCAGTGCAACCCTATCTCATTAGGGTCGTGCTCATCAGCCACACACCGGTCCGATGAGGCCTAGCTCTCTGAACCTCTCATTCCATCGCCTCTTGCTCACTTTGCTGCTCTTTGACCCTCGGCCACTTCAGCCCCGAGACCTTTGCACTGGCGGCTCCTTCTATTTCTAACTCCCTTCCTTTCGATCCTCCGCTTTTGCAAAGAATCAACGAGAAGCGGCTTGATGGATCGCTTGGCCATGGCCCTCTCTGGGGAGCAGGGGGCGGGAGGTGGGATGGAGCACATGGGCATTCTTCTCTTGGAGCCTGTGTGGTGGCCACCTCTGGAGTGCTGGGCAGAGTCCTCTTATGCCTCCAGAGTTCAGTCAGATTCATCTTATGTTTTATTTGTAGCTAGTAAAACTTTAAGGAACCCTTGTAGTGTAGTGGGTGACACATTGGGCTGCTAAGTCAAGGTCAGCAGTTCAAAACCACCAGCTGCTCTGCAGGAGAAAAAGAGGCTTTCTATTCACGTTAGGGGGTACAGTCTCAAAAGCCCAAAGGATTGTTCTACCCTGACCTATACGATCACTGAGTCAGAATTGGCTTGATGGCAGAGGGAGCAACTCTGTGTATACAGACATGTCTGTGCTATAACTTTTTTTTAACAATTTTTTAGGGGCTCATACAATTTATCACAGTTCATACACATACATACATCAATTGTATAAAGCACATCTGTACATTCTTTGCCCTAATCATTTTTTTCTCCTCTTTTCTTTTTTTACATTTTATTAGGGACTCATACAACTCTTATCACCATCCATACATATACATGCATCAATTGTAAAAAGCACATCCATACATTCCCTGCCCCAATCATTCTCAAAGCATTTGCTCTCCACTAAAGCCCCTTGCATCAGGTCCTCTTTTTTTTTTTTCCCTCCCTCCCCTCTCCCCCTTCCCTCATGTGCCCCCGGTAATTTATACATCGTTATTTTGTCATATCTTGCCCTATCTGGAGTCTCCCTTCCCCCCCTTCTCTGCCGTCCCTCTCCCAGGAAGGAGGTCACATGTGGATCCTTGCAATCAGTTCCCCCTTTCCAACCCACTCACCATCCACTCTCCCAGCATCACCCCTCACACCCCTGGTCCTGAAGGTATCATCCACCCTGGATTCCCTGTGCCTCCAGCCCTCACATGTACCAGTATACAGCCTCTGCCCTATCCAGCCCTGCAAGGCAGAATTCGGATCATGGTAGTTGGGGAGAGGAAGCATCCAGGATCTGGGAGAAAGCTGTGTTCTTCATCGGTACTACCTCACACCCTAATTAACCCATCTACTCTCCTAAACCCCTCTATGAGGGGATCTCCATTGGCCGACACTTGGGCCTTGGGTCGCCACTCTGCACTTCCCCCTTCATTTAATATGGTATATATATGCACATATATATACATATACACACATATATCTTTTTTTTTTTTGCATGATGCCTTATACCTAGTCCCTTGGCACCTTGTGATCTCACTGGCCGGTGTGCTTCTTCCATGTGGGCTTTTTTGCTTCTGAGCTAGATGGCCGCTTGTTCACCTTCAAGCCTTTAAGACCCCAGACACTATCTCTTTTGATAGCCGGGCACCATCAGCTTTCTTCACCACATTTGCTTATGCACCCATTTGTCTTCAGCGATCCTATCATGGAGGTGTGCAGTCAATGATATGATTTTTTGTTCTTTAATGCCTGGTAACTGATCCCTTTGGGACCACTCGATCACACAGGCTGGTGTGTTCTTCCATGTGGACTTTGTTGCTTCTGAGCTAGATGGCCGCTTGTTTATCTTCAAGCCTTTAAGACCCCAGTCACTATCTCTTTTGATAGCCGGGCACCATCAGCTTTCTTCACCACATTTACTTGTTCACCCACTTTGGCTCCAGCAGTTGTGTCGGGAGGGTGAGCATCATAGAGTTCCAATTTAATAAAAGAAAGTATTCGTGCATTGAGGGAGTGTTTGAGTAGAGGCCCAAGGTCCTTCTGCCACCTTAATACTTAGCCCATCAATATAGACACATAGATCTATTTTCCCATCCTCCTATATATATTTGCATGTACATATCTTTGTCTAGACCTCCATAAATGCCCTTTGACTCCTAGCTAGCTATAACTTTTTACAATCAGCAATTCTTGATGGAATGGCCAAACAGACAAATCTCTCTTTTCTACTCAACTCTCAAAATGTCTGTTCTTTTACCACTATAACAAAGTATTCCCTATTGGTTAACACCTAGATTGCATCCAATAATTTTATAACATAAGTGATGCTGTTCTAACCATCCCCATGCCTTGAGCTTGCCTTTCTGAGGAAGAGGTCGCCGGAAGCCAGATTTCCAGTGGGCAGTTGCTTCCTTTTCCAGCAAGTAGTGAGGAAGGACTTGTTAGATTTATGGAGGCAGTCGGTTGGTGAACTAGGAGTTATTAGTGGTCTTCATCCCCCTGTTGGTATTTTTTTAAAAATTAGTCTTTGAATATTCTAAGGCCCTTTCATGAGCATGGGCAAAGCTCAATGGATACTTGTTTCAGTGGAAGACATTTTAGAACTCAAGCCCATTGTTCTGGAAGTGCTGGTGGATGTTCCAAGTGCATCATTAAAAAACCTGGGGCTTGTGTAGGGGAGACACCCGTCCCCCACCCTCCACCCCCTGTGAGGAGCCTGAGGTCCTTCTTCCCCATTATAAGAAGTTTCCTCACTGACCTTGGGCCTTCCTTTCCAGGAAGGTCGGTTACAGCAAATCATACCACCCACAGAGATGCCAGATTTGCATTTCTCATCTTTTCCCTAGGTTGGATTTCCTTAATCTTGTTGCTGTCACTTTTGTGGTTAGGCGTTTCCAATCCTTTTCGGTAAAAGGCAGACTGTAACCATAATCTCTTCTCAGTGTCATTGGTGATGATGTTTCAAAGGGCAATCCTGACTTATTGGATGAGCCACCGAAGCTCTTTATTCCTCTGTAAAGTGGGCCTGCTCACATATCGATCGTCCGGCTCCTGAAGGAGCGAATGAGATGCTCAGCGTATCCTAAACATTTCATTTTTAAAAACCCAGGTGTGAATCATTGTAAAGAGTACTTCTTACCACTTTCAAACATTTCACCACTTTTCAGTTTGTGTTGGGAGAAAATGATACCATCTACTTTTCGGGTACGATTATAAGGAATTGTAAGACTTCATCTCGCTTGGGTTATTTATGACCATGGCACGGTGGTGGGGCTCTCTGAGCGCCTGGAAGAGCGAATCATAGGGTCTCAAGCACAGATCTCTGTGCTCTGTGTGCGGCCAGCACAGGCCCAGGTGGACCCATCCCTTCAGCCTCCTTACCTCATCTTGGCCAATTTTAAAGTCAGGGTGATGGATTTCTCCACTCTAGCTGCTTTCCCCCTAACATTTGCATCAAGAAAACTTTTTTTTTACACAAAGTTGGTCATTTGAAATAAGCCAGGAAAATGCTTTATTTATTTCAAATAAATCATTTGAAATAAAACAGTTGGATTTGAAATAAATCAAATCCATTCTGATCCACAGAAGCCTATAGAATAGAACTGCCTAATCCTTCCACCGGTGGGTTCAAACCACAAAACCTTCCGTTGGAAGCCCAGGCCAGCCTTCATTGCTCTCCCAGGGCTTCTTAGTCTTGTTGCGGTTCTGCTTCATAGCGGCCCTCTGCACAGTAGAATGACACGGTGCTCGGTCCCGAGCGAGTCTCACAATTGTTCTTATGTTTGACCCCATTGTTATAGCCACGGGGTCGATCCATTCTGTCAAGAGTTTATTTACTCTTTCTCTCTACCAAGCGTGAGGTCCTCTTCCAGGGATGGGTCTTTCTTGATAACATGCCCAAAGATGTAAGACAAAGCCTCCTTAACACTGCCCCATATTTTCCCACATCTTTGTATTTTGAAAATTTTTAGTCTACAGGAAAAAAAGGGAAGAATCATAAATAAATAATAAAGAAAAGGAAAACATCAATGTGTCCTTTCTTCACCTCGATGCAGTCGTTTTCTATATTGCCACATGTGATCCTTCCCTTGCCTCTGTCGCTCAACACACACACACACATACGCACACACACGTGCACACACACACACTCGCACACACGTGCACACACACACTCACACACATGTGCACACACACGCACGCACACACACTCACACACATGTGTACACACACACACACACACACACACTTTTATTTTTGGTGAAGTGAGTCCCAACTCCTACAGACCTCACTGTGCATCCGCTGAGATAAGGACAAGCTCCTGCATGATCGACATACCATTAACCGCACAGACCACTCTTTAGCAAAAGTCCTCTAACCACCCTGTGCAGGCGAGTTCACATTTCCTCTGCTCTCCCAGCTGTGCATTTCCTCCATCTGCTTCCAGGACCCAGTCAAGGTTCACACACTGCATCTCTTCAGTCTCTGTTACCATGGAATCTCCCCACCCGCTTTTCCATTCCCAGCAAGGCCTCTGAACTGTGTGGGCTAATTCGCTTGTATGATGCCATCCATTGTGGTTTTTCCTGATGGTTTACTCCTCTCCCCCCAATACACCCTATAAACTGGATGTTCCATCCACAGATCTCTGCCTCGCCTGTAAAACAAAGCTCACTGCGGTAAGCTTTGCCTGCCCTTACTCATCTTCAGCGAGGGACCAGGTGAGGCAGACTTAGCTGCATCATTTGTTACTTCATTCATTCGCTTATTCCGTGTTTTGTGAGCACCTACTCTGTGCAGACCTGGTTTTCAGGGCTGTGAGTACTGCGGTGAGCACAGATGGAAAGAAGCCTGTCTCAATTTCTACTCTAGATGGGAAGCGTAGACCATAAGCAAACCAATGTGTTCTGAGTTGTAACTTGTACAGTTGAAAACAAGAGTTGGACTTGTGATGGGGTGCTATTTTCAGGAGGGTGGTTAGTGAAGACCTGTCTAAGGAAGTAACATTGGTGTAGAGATCTGGAGGGAGAGAGAGAGAGTGAGTGTGCAAGAACCAGATAGAGAGGGGGCTGGACTGAGGAGCAAGTAAGTCCCTGTCACCCACAACTATGACAGGTTTTCAGGAAGGAGATGCTCTGTAAAGGTGCTCCGCTTTCTGGTCTCTTCCTATGTTGAGTGACACCTGCCCCCATGGCTTCCCACCCCCGACCGCACCCCACCACCTGGGCCTGTGGCCTCGGAGGGCCGCGCAGGGAGGAGTTTCTTCTTACCATTTTCCTCATTTATAAAACATCATTTCCTTGGCTTAGGAGCAAAGACCGCCCTTTGGGGTGGAGGAAAGGTGGGGCTGGCGAATAGAGAAGGGTGAGGCTTCATTTGCAGATCAACACTTTCAAAAAACAAAACAAAAAAAACCACCCTCTCAATTTCAGAATCTTTCGTATATGGAACAAAATGTGCTGTTTTGAATCAAAGAAGTACTCACTTCCCTTTTATTTCGGGAACTACAGCTCTGAAGTATCCGAAAGAGATGGCTGTCCTTTTGAGACACCATTCTCCCTAATGATGAATAAGATGCAGTTCTTCTTCACAGACTGACCGGAATCCTGGACCACAAGATCCAGAGATAGGCTATTGCAATGAAGCAATGGGGATGACAGAATTCATGAACGGAATTTTAAAGACATCTCTGTGTCTTCCAAGTCTAAATTAAGTATAAAAAAATTAATGACCTTAAATGTCCTTCTCCATGACATACTCCCTAATTCCCACCACCAGCTCCTTCTCCAAGCTCTAAGTAACCAACCTCTCCTTCCCCGAAACTTCTAGGTGCAAACTTTTGAGACAGAAGAGGCAATCCTGTCTCCCACAACAATTTAGAAATTAGTTGACAGCTATAAGCATATATTTATAAACAAGTACAATCACCATTATCTGAACAATATTCTTTAAACTAAACTAAGGCAGTTTTATTTTCATTTCAGTTTTACTTCAGAACCACGTGTACATGCCAAAGGACCCACATAGAGCTTGAGAACCGCAGTTTGCAGACTGGGGTTCTAGGCCATGTGTTCCCAGATCATGTAGGGAGCACTTTCACTCCCACGGAATTCTCTTCTTCCCTAGGAATTTTCTGAAATGTGCCTGAGGAATGTATTTTGTTTACTCTTAGTAATTCTGATATTCCTCCCGATTTTCAAACTTTTGTCCTATGAAAACAAGAACAGAAATCAACAAACGCCCTGCTATTGAGTCAGTGATGCATGGCAACCCTCTAGGACAGGGCAGAGCTCCCGGTGAGTTCCAAGATTGTAACTCTTTACAGGACTAGAAAGTCCCATTGCTCTGTCTTGGAGTGGCGGGTGGGTTCAAACTGCAGACCTTGCAGTTCACAGTTCAGTTGGTAACTTCTGCGCCACCAGGGCTCCAACAGGAGCCTTAAACAATATGCTTTATTGGTACTCAAGACGATGAGGTTCAACTGGTTTTGGGTTTTTTTATCACGATATTATCCAGAGTGCTTAGCATCTCTCTGCATAACTCAGGGACGTGTTGAATGAGTAAATGGATTTAGTTAATGCCATAGCAGCACACAGGTGACCTTCTGCACACCAGTCACAACCCCCTTCTCTCCGTGAGCATAAGTGTTCTTCCATAATTCTCACAACTCTAACTGCCTGAGGCCATAACTAGCTCCAACATCTTTTTTGATTTCCAGGCTCTCTTACTTGTGGGTTATGGGTAAAAGAGATCCCTAATTCAAATGTATTGCACACAGACCCATTTATTAAGTGTTACACGGGATAGAGACACGACCAAAACAAGGACAAATCATCCAGACGAGGGAGGCCATCAGCACACAACCATATGATACGCAAGGGTTCCGACAGCCATTTAAATTAGAGAGGGGACCCCAAAGAAAGTCCCGGAAAATCACGAGTGGTGGCAGATCAGTTCGTTACAGTTGCAGGTGGGACGACAAAAGTTCAAGATCCTCCAGCTACTTTGGTTGGGAAATCACTCACAGCCATAGGGCCTGGTGCCCCAATTTCCATCAAGGGCACACCCAGGCAAGTTTCTTAGGACTACACTGCCCTTGGGCGGACTGCCTATACTCTACCTGAGGGCAAAGCTTTTTGTATATTGCCAGTTAGTGGTCAGGAGGAGCCCTGGTGGGGTAGTCCTTACCAGTTAGGCTGAGATCCTCATGGTCGGAAGCTCAGAGGGAGAAAGACTGGGCTTTCTACTCCTACAGTTGCATTGACTCGATGGCGGTGAGTTTGGTTTGGGGTCAGTGGTCAGGAATAACTCAATGGAAACTGATTCTCTGTTGAAATTCAAAATGTATTTAGGGCTCCTACCATAAACTGTAGACTTCGCAATCCCCCCGTGCTCAAAAGGTTAAGCTCTAATATACCGTGAGACCCAGGGGACATGCTCATGGGCTATTGCTCCCTTATCAGTGCTGCTTCCTCTGTCTTCCTTGACCCTTCTACCCTCCTTCAATTGGAAATAGCTTCTATATCTTCAAACTCTTAATTATGCCTAACTTTGAAGCTTCAAAGGCCCCTAACTTCACTCTATTCTACATTTGAGTGCACCTTCCCAATCATATCACTTGGCATTCGGGATAAAGAACCAGTTCCTCAGCGTGGCATCAAGATGAGCCTTTCTCTCAGTTAAAATTGTTGGCCATCCCTACACATTCCATGTCTGAAGGATTTAACATTGTTGAATCAGTCGCCTGAAGAAGGTTTTAGGTACAAAAGAGACCCCAATCTCAAATAAGTCTTAAAAGAGACAAAGACAACACAAAGCCACAGACATCATCTATAACGAGGGAGGCCACATGGCATCTGAAGAGTCACAGGACACTAGTTAAATAAGGCATGGAACAAAGGAAACTGTCACATATCACGATTGGTGGCAGATCAATACATCACAGTTATGGCTGGCATGGCAGAAGGAACCGGGCCAAGAAGAGCTTACAAGATTGGCCCAGGGCCTTCCAACCAGGGTAGTTAGGGCATAGCTCATAGGGTATGACTCATGACTATGTGACACCGCCCCCCTTCCAGGATTATCTTTCAAGGACAGACCCAGTGAAGCTCCTAAGAGAAAATGCCCCTCCTGGTGTGCTTGGAGAGGGGCGGGAGGTAACCCACTTTCCGGTGCACTGTGTTTGAGGGCAAAATTATCTAAGAAGGACTTCAATGGAAGCTTAATCTATGTGGGGATTCTGCGAATGGATTTGGGGTTTTCACTGTCGTCCATAACCTTCTGCAAATGGAGTGCTCAGAATTTAAACTCTAAGACAATTGTCAGATAAAACTAATTCCAGGCGGGATCATGCCATAGCCTTTGTATGTGAGGTTCCTGCTTCCTGGAGTCCCTTTACTAGCTTGGCAACTACTGGCATGCTTCCCACTTGGACTTAAAAAAAGCCTTTCCTTCAGGAAGTGTCTCTGACCACCCGCCTCTCTCTCTCTCATTTTTTTTTTTTGCCTTTGTCAGTAAAGGCAGATGACCTTTCTTTTCTAGATTCTGGCTATCTTCTATCATCAATTTCCATGCTGTATTGTAATTTTCCTATTATTCAACACTCTCTACACGTACAATTTATTGGGATCTATTACATTTTTAGAATTGTGCCAACATATGCCCTCTCCTTTTCTGAGTTGTTTCTCCAGCATTAATACAGACTCACTGCCCCTTAAGATTTCTGACTCATCTTTCAAGTTTATTTTCAACTTGATCGCATATAAGTAGTTCTTAAAAGAGCATAATATTCAAGGCAGAAGTTTTTTACGGCCTAAGCTAAACTGTTCAGTTTTCAAATGACTTCGTTTATTTCACAGCAAGAGTTGCAGGCATTTTTCCAGTCTCCGTGGCCCTAGTAAGTCTAGAATTGGAAATTGGGTGCTACATTTCCCCGCTTCTGTTAAGGATTCTTCTACAGAATCTTTGATCAAACTGTTCATTAATGGGCACCAGCTACCACCCAGTTCTTCTGGATTCATGGCAAAAGCGGCAATTAGCCACACAATCCATCTCACGTCCATTGGGTCGATGCCGATTCCTACCGAGTCTGTTGGACACGATAGAACTACCTCAGTGAGCTTGGCACAGACGGTGCCTGTTTACTGTGCTAGAAAGTCCCTTGTTCTCCCCCAGGGCAGCTGGTGGTTTTGAACTGCTGGCCTCTTGTGGATCGCAGCCCAATGGGTAACCATTATGCCACCAGGGCCCTTACACGTTCCAAGTCCTCCTATTCTTGACTTCTTTCTCGACTGTTCCACTTGAACAGACGTCAATTTTTTTGTGACATATTGGCCACTTGCAAACTTTCAAGATCCCAGCTCGTATGGAAGAAACTAAGAGGTAGGACACATCAGGCCATTTAACCGTTACCTTTTGTGAAGCCATCATCCTAAACCCTCCAAACCAAGGAACGAAACTTCATGAGGTGTTTGGTTGTTTCTCTCCCTCTCTGCTTATTGAAAAGATATCTATCACCTAACTTTTACAAATTCACCCTTTTTTTACAGTTGTACAAATTTTGACAGAAATTATAATAAATGGCTATGCAGCTCTACTCGTAAATGTGATTTTTTTCATCGTCTAACTCATATTTTTCCTTTTGCTCTAGCCCCTGATAATAATAAACTCTAGTTGTATACAATTGCGTTTTCTTTTCTTTTTATGTAAGTGAGGTCCTATAATAGTTGTTCCATTGCAATTAACTTATTTCTCTCAGGCACCACCCATACGGTGCAGTATGCGTCAAGATTTTATTTCTCCTACTGGCTGAGAAGTATTCCATTCATTATACATACATAGCATAATGTGTTCATCTAGTCAGCTATTTCATGGGCATTTGGGTTGTTTTTGCCCTGTAGCTGATGTGAATGATGTCACAATGAACATTCATATTAAGGTCTTTCTCTTTTTTTTCTCTTCACCATCTTCTTTTTTTTTAAATCATTTTAATGAGGACTCATACAACTCTTATCACAATCCACACATACATCAATTGTGTAAAACACATTTGTACATTCGTTGGCCTCATCCTTCTCAAAACATTTGCTCTCCACTTAAGCCCTTGGCATCAGCTCCTCATTTTCTCCCTCCCTCCCCACTCCTCCCTCCCTCATGAGCCCTTGATAATTTATAAATTGTTATTTTGTCATATCTTGCCCTGTCCCACATCCCCCTTCACCCACTTTTTTATTTTCCATGCCCCAGGGAGGAGGTTATATGTAGAAGCCTGTAATCGGTTCCCTCTTTCCACCCCACCCTCCCTTCACCCTGTTGGTATCGCCACTCTCACCACTGGCCCTGAAGGGATCATCAGTCTGGGATTCCCTGTGTTTCCAGTTCCTATCTGTACCAGTGAACATCCTCTGATCTAGCCAGATTTGTAAGGTAGAATTGGGATCATGATAGTGGGGAGGAGGAAGCATTTAGGAACTAGAGGAAAGTTATATGTCTCATCATTACTACCTCACACCCTGACTAGCTCGTCTCCTCCCCGAGACCTTTCTGTAAGGGGATGTTCAGTGGCCTCCAATTGGGCTTTGGGTCTCCACTCTGCACTCCCGCCCCCTCATTCACAATAATATGATTTTTTTTTTGTTCTGATGATGCCTGATATCTGATCCCTTCAACACCTCGTGATCGCACAGGCTGGTGTGCTTCTTCCATGTGGGCTTTGTTGCTTCTGAGCTAGATGGCCGCTTGTTTACCTTCAAGCCTTTAAGACCCCAGACACTTTCTTCACCATATTTGCTTATTCACCCGCTTTATATTCAGCGATTGTGTCAGAAGGTGAGCATCATGGAATGCCAGTTTAATAGAACAAAGTGTTCTTGCGTTGAGGGAGTACTTGAGTGGAGGCCCAGTGTCCATCTGCTAGTTAAGGTCTTTTTTTAAGCTTCAGCTTTCAGGTCTTTGGGATATACGAGTATACCCAGGCGTGCCCTTGCTGGTCATCGGGTAGTTCTGTGTTTAGTTTCTTGAGGAGGAACCACCAGTCTTCCAAAGCTACTGTACCCTTTGCATCCCTGCCAGCAATGAGTAGGGATTCCGGTTGGTGACCATTCTTGCTAGCATTTGCAATCCAAGGGAGGAGTAGAACGGGGTTTCGTTGGTTTTGATTTGCAGCGCTCTGATGACTGATTACACTGATCATCTTTTCATGTGTTTAGTGACCATTTCAATGACCTCTTCAGTGAAATATCTTTTTTTACCCCTCTTATGATTGGCTTGTTTGTCTCCTTGTTAAATTGTCGAAAATCCACATATGTTAATTTTTTCATATGTTAATTATTACATTCTTATCAGACATAAGGTTTCCAAAGATACTCTCTTAGTTGGTAGCTTGTGATGAAAGGTTTTTGGCAAAATCTTAGGAAGAACAAAAGTTTTCCATTTAAGAAGTTCCGTTTGTTTATTTTGTCTTCAATTGTTGGTGCTTTTATTATTATATTAGTTAACCCATTGTTGAAAGCTAAATCTGACTGTGTTGCCCCTGCTTATTAATCTAATACGTTTATGATTTTAGTTTGCATCTATGTTAGTCTGGGTACATTAGAGAAACAAATCCACAGAAACTCATATGTAAAACTCATATGTAAAACTCATATATAAAACTCAAGAGTGAGTTTTATATAATGGGTAAGTACTCATCTAGGAAACATCCCAACCCAGTGCTGCCCCAACCCACAAGTCCAACATTATCCCATATGTCTGACACCAATCCACAAAGTCCTCCTCCTTCTCACCAAACACACACTATGATGCCAACTGCAGGAGGAAAGCCGAATCAGTGAATGTGTAAGCATTTCAGCGTTGGTAGGAGTCTCCGCATGGCTGCTCCAGCACCCAAGGCTGCATCAGGGTAGGTCCATGTGGCTTCTCCTCGGGGATGTCTTGCAGGAAGTGATCCTTGCCAGCCGAAGCAGGGAACTGGTTAAGGCAGCTGCACGCTGGTCTGACCATCACAAAGCAAGGCGAGGCTCATGGAGCCATTGCTCTCTCGTTCTTCAATTAACTCCACATGTGTTATTGGCCAGGTTTCCACAATAAACTTTTAACTATCTTAGCATCTTTGGGTCCTTAATCCTTTTTTTGTTTGTTTGTTTGTTTAATGTATGTTGAAAATCATGGATCTTATTTGATTCTTTTGTATGTAGAAATCCAATTTTCCAAGCACTATTTATGTAAAAGACTCTTCATTTCTTGTTAAATGAACTTAATATCATTGTAAAAAGTCAAATGACCATATGTATCTGGGTTTATTTATGGACTCTCAAGTCTATTCCATTGGTCCATATTATACTAGTACCAGACTGTTTTGATTACTATAGCTGTATAGTGTGTTTTTTTAATCCAGAAAAGGCCTCTAGCATGTCATATAAAGTTGAGAGATGTGTTTCTATTTTTATAAAGAAGAGTGTTGGAATTCTATTGAATCTATAGATTGCTTTAGGTAGTACTGACATCTGAACAACTGTAGGTCTTCTGATCCGTGAACATGGACATCGTTCCGTTTATGTCTGTCTTTAATCTCTTTGGGGATGTTTTATAGTTTTCATTTTATAAGTCTACATCTTGGTTTGGTTTATTCGTAAGTATTTCATTCTCATAGGTGCTATTGTTGGCCTAATTTCCCTTTCAGATTTCTCAGTGCTGCTGTGTAGAACCTAACTGAATTTTGTTTATTGACCCTGCAACTTTGCTAAAGACCCCTATTAGCTCTTGAAGTTTTCTTATGGATTCTGGGGTTTTCTGGGTCTCATCTGAAAATAGAGGTAATTTCACTTATTTTTATTTTTTCAATCTGAATACCTTTTATTTCTTCCTCTTGCCTTATTGTTCTGACTCTGATTTCTAATAGAATATTAAATTGAAGTGGTGAGAGCAAGCAATTTGTCTTATTCCTGATTTCAAGCTCTCAGTCTTCCTCTATTAAGTATAATGTTGGCTGTTGACTTTTCACTTATGCCCTGAATCATATCGAGGAATTTCCCTTCATTTTCAATCTTCATAAGTGGTATCATCCAGAAAGGGTGTTGGATTTTAGCAAATGCTTTCCTGCCCCCATAGAGATAAGTTTATGATCCTTTGCTTTTGTTATTTGATGTACTAAATTGCATTGATTGATTTTTTTCATACTGAACCATTCCTGCATTCCTGTCATAAACCCTTCCTGGTATTGATGCAGGACGATTAATATACTGCTGGATTCTGTTCATTAATATGCTGTGGAGGACTTGCACATCTATATTTATATACTGCTCTCTAGTTTTCTTTGGTGTCTATTTTTGGTGTCAGAGTGAAGTTGCTTCATATAATGAATTCCTTCTGTCTTTAGTTTTTGTGTTTAAACTGTATTGGTATTAATTCTTCTCTAAATGTTGTGTTAGATTCCTCGGTGAAGCCAGCCAGTACAGGAATTGTCTGCTACTGGGAGCTGTTTGGTCACTGCTTTTATCTTACTCTTTACGGGTCTATTGACACGCTCTGTTTCCTCTTGTTGCAGTTTGAATAGGCGTGTGCTTTTGAATAGGTGTGTGAATAGGCGTGTGCTTTTGAATAGGTGTGTGAATAGGCGTGTGCTTTTAAGAATGTGTCCATATCATCTAGATCATTCTGTTTGTTACCATACTGTTGTTCATAATGTGTCATCATTCTTCTTCATTTCTATCAGAGAAATAGCTTGTCTTTCTTTTTTTTAAAATCTTTTTATTGGGGCTCATAAGGCTCTTATCACAATCTGTACATACATCAATTGAGCAAAGCACCCTTATACATTCGTTGCACTCGTCATTCTCATAATTCACCTTCCACTTGGGTTCCTGGAATCAGCTCGGTTTCCCTTTTTTTCCCCCCCCATCCCCCTCCCTCCCCGATCCCACCCCTGGTCCCTTGATAGTTTATAAATAATTATTATATCTTATCTTACACTCCCCGGCGTCTCCCCTCACCTGCCTCCCCATTGCCCATCTCCCAGAGAGGAGGTTACACATAGATCTCCGAGATCGGTTCTCCCTTTCTACACGCCCTTCCCTCCTGGTGTCGCCACTCCCACCGCTGGTGTTGAGGGGTTCGTCTGTCCTAGATTCCCTGTGCCTCCAGATCCCCACTGCACCGCTGTACATCCTCTGGTACAACCAGGTCCGCAAGGCAAGGTAGAATTGGGGTCATGATGATTGGGATGGGAGGAAGCGTTCAGGAACTAGAGGAAGGTTTTGAGTTTCTCATTGTTGCTACACTGAACCCTGAGTGGCCCATCTCCTCCTCACTACCCCTCTGGAAGGGGTGTTGTCTTTCTTTTTTCTGCTTAAATCATTTCCATCCTTTCTCTGTCGTTGTAGCTAAAGGTTTGTCAGTTCTTTGTGCTCGGAGCTTTGTTGTCTCCTTTCTTATAATAGGCTTAATTTGCTCTCCTCTTTCTTGTTTCTGGAGTTGTCAAGTTTGGCAACTGATTTGAGATCTTTTTAAATGCAGACATTGATTGCTAATAAGTTTACCTCTTAATTCTGCCTTCATTGCATCTCATAAGTTTTGGTGCATTGTTCTTTCATTTTAATTTCACTGTTCAATATTATTGTATTCTGACTTTTCTGTCATCGTGTGGTTAGCCCTAGATGGGCTGTCACTCATTTTGTAATGATCATTTGGATGGTTTACTGTGTCTTTGTTCTTTGTGTCATCTTGTCATTGTCCAGACACTAGAATTTTCAAGGGTGTTGACTTTTTAGTTCTCTCTAGTGTTTGGTGTGTTTGCCTACCCTCCTTACTGCAAGAAGGTGGTGTCATGGACTCTCAGTAGTGTCATGTAGTATAGTGGACCCTCCCCCTCAAGTATGCATCAAATTGGCTAAAGCATGGTTCTTAGTATGTTTGTCATTTGTGTAATAGTGATGTCATCCCCCAAGGCCCCTCCCCCTGCTGCCCCGATAATGTGAATTAATGTCATCAGCAATCATTTGTAAAGGGTTTAAGGTGGTAAGCAAAACCTTTAATCACATCATGACGCAGATCCATATAAGGGATTGGCTGGGCTGTGACCTGAGTCACCATCACCTCTTATCTTACAAGAGATAAAAGAGAGAGAAGTGAGCAGAGAGGGCAGGGGATGACCCCACAAAGAAAGAAGAGCTGTACGTGCACCTGTAGTCCCTTTGGGCCTATAGTCCCTAAGCTGCCCCTCTAGACCCAAGGGAAGGTTGATGCCAAGACACACGGGGGATTTCAAGAGCATCGAGTACACAGATGTTGAAAGGAGGCCAGGACCTTCCTCCAGAGCTGGCGGAGCTTCTGCAAGAGCTGATGCTCTGCTGGGATTTCAGCCTGTTGGCATTCTAAATTGTGGGCAAATATGTTTCTCTTTGTTAAAGCCATCCCCTGTGGCATTTATAATGAGTGTTAGAGCACTCAGGAACACAAGTCATGAGGGTAGAGCCGTCAACCTTTCCTTTCTGTGACAGCTCCTTCTACCTCCCTGGTTTAATTGGAAAGGTCTTGATTTTGTTTTTCAAATTTCAGTCTCTATCAAACACACCAGTGGGCATTACCTGTCAGGTGAGATATTGTGTAGTAATCAATCTGTACACCAGGTGTGCAATCCCCAGGGCCACCCAGAGAGCAGGGCACTCAAAACTCAAACTCCCTGCCATCGAGTACATTCCAGCATATAGCAACCCATTAGGACTGATGAAACCGGCCCTGTGACTCCTTGCAGGGGTAGAAAGCCTCGCATTCTCCCACAGAGCAGCTGGTGATTTCAAACTACAGATCTTATGGTTAGCAGCCCAACATGGAACCACCATGTCACCAAGGATCTTTGAAGTAGGAGCAAACTATCGCTAATTGGCCCG
Organism: Tenrec ecaudatus; assembly: GCF_050624435.1. Classification (NCBI taxonomy): domain Eukaryota; kingdom Metazoa; phylum Chordata; class Mammalia; order Afrosoricida; family Tenrecidae; genus Tenrec; species Tenrec ecaudatus. Next base: position 84,509,247 of record NC_134534.1, read on the forward strand.
TTGTTCTGTTGGGTTTAGAGGTAAGAGTTACGCAGTAAGCAGGGAGGCTGCCGGGGTGCTGACTATGGGAGCAGAATCCACTGCAGGTGCTTTCGGTCCAAATCCACAGCTGGCCTGCTGCCGCCTTGCAGCCGGTAATGGACTCTTGGGAAAGTCGGCTTTGTTGGCATGAGAGTCCCTCTGGGATATGTTGGCTGTAGATATAGCTCCCACTAAAGATGCTTGATTCTCAACCCACAGCAGCCTCGGTCAGCAGCTGAAAGGAGGAGCTGACAGCCCAGCCCGGACTCCCTGGGGTGTCTGTGCCATTGGTTATAGAGGCTTGAGCTATGGGGCACATGAAGAGACCAGCAGAGCACTCACTTTGGGGACAGACATCACTGCGCAGGTCATCCGTAGCAGTTCTCAGGAGACTTGCAAATTGTAGTGTCTAGGTGGGGCGGTGCACCCTTCCAATGAACCCTAGCAGAAGTCTTGCTTGCTGATTTTAGGGCAGACGCTTGGGGTTCTCTTCTGGATAGGCAAGGGTTGTGGTGGCTAGGGAAACAGACTTTGTTTCTGGGTCTCCTAAACTCCAAACTCACGGTCATTGAGTCCGTTAGTGAACCTATAGACCAGGATAGAGCTACCCTTATGGATTTCCAAGACTGTAACTCTTTACCGAGCCGAAAGCCTCATCAATCTCCCATAGAGCAGCTAGTGGTTTCCAACTGCTGACCTTATATTAGCAGTCTAATATAAACACTACACCACCAGGGCTCCTTCCTGTGGCTAAAACCCTAGTTTACAGCAGCTGACACACTTCTATCACAGGGAGGGCCAGTGACAGGGGTGGGGGGTGGGGCTTGTTGACTTCTTTTTTTTTTTTTTTTTTGGTTTTTTTTGACTTCTTATTGACTTGTTGATTCTTGCCCTGCCCGTCAGCCGTTTCCAAATCAGAGCCCCTCAAAGCACAGCACTATTTCTTTGTGTTTCTTGTTACATTTGTAGGGGGGTTGGAACAATTATTTGTTTGCCCTGCCATCTTCCCATATTTGTTTTGTGCTTTTCATTCATGTCTAACTCACAGAATATGTGCATTTTTAGAACAAGAATTATGTCTTGCTAACATAAAATGGACGCTTCGTAAATATTTGTTGAATGAATGAACATAGAAACTAATTTTGTCAACAGCATCCAGATTCTTAATGCCCACCTGATAAGGAGTGGAAAAGAAATATGTTCCTTTCATTTTTCTTCATTAAAAAGATTTTGGTGTCTGAGGCCAGTTCTAGAATGGTTTAAAAAAATACAGCTCATTGCTTTTGTATTCCAACAGGAAATATGGGATGTATAAAATCAAAAAGGAAAGACAATCTGAATGGCGATGGACTAGATTTGAAGACCCAACCAGTACGTAATACTGACCGAACTATTTATGTGAGAGATCCAACCTCCAATAAACAGCAAAGGCCAGTAAGTAGATAGTCTCAGGAGAGCATTCCAACAGCAAGTTCAAAGTGTGGCTGGCATGATCTGAAATCCAATCTGGGGCATGTGCATGCAAAAAAATCATATTGATTAATGAGGCCTCAAGTGACTTTGGATATCCTTTGTAACTTATACTTAAAAGAGCCTGAAAATATTTCAGTGAAAACGAGGCTACTTATACAATTCTGAGTTTTACAGTACTGAGTTCTTTGGTCATCTCATGCATTGTGAAAAGCATCTTTCCTATCACTAGTGCTGAAGACCCAATTTTTCACATACATTCATATATGAAAAAATGCTTCTGGGATTAGGAGAGGGACTAAGATAAGCACAGTGGTCTGGGAATGAAAGGAAATGTTGGATTCAGGCCAATGAGTAAAATATGTACTAATAGTTCCTCTGAAGTATCGTATGATTCCTTCTTATAATTTGCACAGTTCATTCTAAGTAGTATAGATACTGAAGCTGTCGTTATTTATTATAACGAATGAAAAAAAATTTAAAAAGACATTGCCCCTTGACCTTGTTCAAATAGCAACATCAGAAACGTTGTATGAGTCATTGGTGCATCTGAGACGTGCTTTTCAAAGAAAGGACTCCTATTGTATTTCATAAGAAGAAGGGAAAGAACTTCGGACAATCACAAACTTAAATGGACCTCATTTGGGATTTCACATTCCTTTTCACACACCCTTTACATCCTTTTCATAGTCTCTCAACTGTGTGCATCCTCTCAGAGTTGAGGTGTTTTGTGGGATTTCTCAGCCTTTAAGCTGCACACTGTTTATTCCAGGCTAGCTCATTAGCCTTTATTGAAAATTTTAATAGTTTATTTAGTTTGATATTCTTTAATCACTACCAAGCTTACAGTCACTCTCTTCAAACCACGTTTTACCACTATTTATGTCTCTCAAAACAAACAAACAACATTTTTAATGTCTCTCACTGCCATTGAGTCAATGCCAACTCATGGCGACCCTGCAGCCAGGGTCGAACTGTCCCTGTGAATTTCTGAGATCTTTACAGGAGTAGAAAGTCTCCACTTTCCATAGGCACAACTTGTCAAATGTTAAAAATTTCATGTCACTGCTGAGGACTAATATGACAGAATTGGGCTTATGTTTTTAAAAAGTGAGTACATTATGATATTAAGTTTTTAGATATAATGTTCCTCCCCTAGATAGATTAGCATTTGTAATTCTATATATGAAAAATAGAGAAACTCAAAGTGCATAAGACTATTAATAGCTTTTTAGTGATAATAAATGTGTATACTTAACACATAATATATATAGAATTACATAGTATATAAACATGACTAATAAGTGAAATGAATTTGAATCAAGAAGACTTTTTGGAATTTTATCAAGACTATATGCTATAAATTCGACTTGCTTTCAAATCCAAGTTTGTTTTTTCTTTCTTTTTGTTTTTCCAAGTTTGTTTTTTCAATGGTGTCTTTTATTCAGAAAAGCAAAGGAAAATAGGACAAAGTTACAGATAAATGTTCCTTTTTTAATAAAAGGGAAAACTAACATTGTGAGATCCTATACTAGTAAGAGTAAATAAAATTACAAAGTTAGAAAGCATAAGTAGTAACAGTGTTTAAAAGTATTCAATTGTGGAAGATTCTGTTAGTATATCCTCCACAGTCAGACACCTTCACCTTGTGAGCCCACTGCTTTGGCTTTATCCCCTGCCCAGTGAGCGCATGCTCTGTGCTGTCAGGAGTGCTGAAGTTGTATCTTGGGGGTAATAGGAAGACTGCCGAGACAAACACCCAGGTGGAATTCATGCAAATGAAGCAGCATTCAAGGAAAAAAGAGCAATGGCACGTGATTTGCATATCTGTGTCTTGCCCTTAGACTTGTTGCTATTAGTAATTTAGTTTGCTGCTTTAAAAATGATTTAGTTTCATACTTTCTAATTATTTCCTCAAAAATCACATAAAATAGATCATACATTGTGCCTACATCATTATAAATTTCAGTTCTTTTATAAACCTTCTGAAATAAGTATTGAAGGATAGTGTGTACTCATGCACTTGATGATACTAGAATGTAGTCATTCTCTACCCATCCCCCAACACACATGCTGGAGATGTTATGGGCTGGTTTTCACCAGAAATTATCATTTCAGTGAAAATGATTTTGATGCTATTCCATTAAACCACTTTAATAAAAAGAATAGAAACGTGGTCTGGTTGACAAATATCTGCATTTGATACCATGCCTTTCTTAAAAGAGGTGTGATAATAGCGCCTACAGGACACACAACATTGCTCTAGCTCTTTAATGCCTCCTCTCTGTCACTGTCATGGCCCCTGTTCTACCTGACAAATCTGGCTAGACCGGAGCATGTTGGTACAAATAGAGCTCTCAACACACAGAATCCAGGACAGATTAAACCCCTCAGGAACAGTAAGTGGGAGTAGCTATACCATGGAGGTAGGGAGAGAAGGGGGAACAGGGAACAGACTACAATGATCAATGTAAAACCCGCCCCGGGGGACAAATGGCAGAAACGTGTTCGAAGGGAGACAGCAAAGGTGTAAGATATGAAAATGATAATAATTTCTAATTTATCAAGGGTTCACGAGGATAGAAGGGTAGGGGAGGGAGGGGAAAAAAAGAGAAGCTGATACCATGGGCTCAAGCAGAATGAAAATGTTTTGAAAATGATGATGGCACCATATGTACAAATATATTTGATACAATTGATGTATGGATTATTATAAGAGCTGTAAGAGCCCCCAATCAAAAGTAAAATAACAAAAATAAATAAATAAATGAATACATTCAAACAAACAAAAAGTAAAATAATATCCGTTGAGCCTTTTCTGATTCATAGTGATTTATTAATAAAAAAGAGGCATCGTAATAATATGCTTTTTATATCTTAACCACAGTCCATGGGAGAAAAGGAATTTTATTTTCAAGTTAATAAAGATAGTCTTTTTTGCCACCAAAGTCTTCCTGATAAGGCATCTCCCAAGTGAAAGAACCGGGATGCCCTTGATTTTTAACAAGCCTTGGAAATGGGGAAGGAGGCCTGGTGGTTGGGTAAGTGCTGGGCTGCTAACCACAAGGCCGGGGGTTCAAACTCATCAGCTGCTCCCTGGGAGAAAGATGCAGCTTTTAGCTCCTGTGAATATTTACAGCCCCAGAAACCCTATGCTGGGTCCCTATGAATCAGAATGGACTCAATGGCGACAGGCTTCGTTTGGGGTTTGGCGCTTAGCAGTGAGGCTCAGTAGCACGACTCCACAGTCAGTAGGGGCCCAGCCCACCTTCCCAGTCCCTTGTCCTGGAGTTATTTCCATAGCGGTGAGGACTCCAAGCCCTGCATTTTTCTAGGCAGAAATAAGATAGAGGAAGAAAAGGGGCCCTTCCCCCAAATGCCACACAGTCACATTGGCTTATAGAAACAGTCTGTGTGTTGAAATAAAAAGTGAAATAACAGCCCTTGGACCCTTTCTGACTCATAGAGACCTACCGGACACAGTAGAACTGCGCTGCTTCATGGAGTCTCTAAGACCGTGAACCTGTCTACGGCTGCCTCTTTCTCCCTCGGAATGCCTGCTAGGTTCAGTCTGCTGACCATTTTGTTAATCCAACCTCTAACCTATTACGTCACAAGGGCTGTTTCCTATGTGCGTAAGAGACCAGGAAAATTGAAGATGGAGTCACCTGGGCAAATTGCTACCCCAATAATATTAGGCTTCTCTTCCCAAGGAAGAAGAGGGAATTTTAATTAGGTCCACATCTAATACCTCTGCCCGGAGTCCAAGTCCCTTGCTGCTGCCATCAGCAAGTGCAGCTTGCAGAATCGAGAACTGGTTTATCTGAACTGCCTGGTTCTCTCTGCGTTTCTTTAGTAAGGCCAAACCTCATTCGTTACTGTTAGAACAATGGTATGAGTCAGCAAAGCTAACTGTACATTGTTTTCTAACAAATATTCTCTCGTAGGTTCCAGAATCGCAGCTTTTGCCAGGACAAAGGTTTCAAACTAAAGGTATGTTTTCATCGCAATATACTTCTTTTTGTTTCGTTTGGTAGGGTTTCTATAAGCTAGTTCTTCTGAATATTTGCCTTTTCAAAATATAGAACTGGAATTATTTATATTTGTTGGCTCTTGTGTTTTGAGGGGAGTCCTGGTGACATACATATACATAGGGCTGCTAACCACCAGGTCAGCCGTTCAAAACCACCAGCCACTCCATGGGAGAAAGACGAGGCTGTCTACTTCCATAAAGAGTTACAGTCTTAGAAACCCACAGGGGCCTTCTGCCCTGCCTGCAGGCTTGCTGTGAGTCAGAATTGACTCAATGGCAGTGAGTTTTTGTTTGTTGTTTTGGTGTTTCGAGCTAGCAAATGTTGTGCACAACATGTGCAGTAAGTTACATTCTGTGGGTGAGCAGGCAGGAGCTCCCTGGGGGAGGAGCTGGGCTATCATCTAAATGCCCCCCCACCCCCCACCCCCTCCCCCCCACACACTTCCTTAGTGCTTTGTCTTGCTCTTTGGGCCTAAAGATGATTCACTGAAATGTAACTGCAGATGGATATTGAGCGCTCTTGGCTGTGATTTTTGTTTTAGATCCAGAGGAGCAAGGAGACATTGTGGTGGCCTTGTACCCCTATGATGGCATCCACCCAGACGACTTGTCCTTCAAGAAAGGCGAGAAAATGAAAGTCTTAGAGGAGTAAGTGCACTCAAGTACCCTGCTGCAGTCCCACTGTATTTCCTGGGCTGTGTCCTGTCGACGCCCTGGCTCCCCACATTTGGCTTCCAGAAATATAGGGATGGCCAGGCCCCTCTGGCCGTGGCCCTACAGCCTCCTGACCCTGGTTGCCATTAGAACACTGAGAGTGAAAGGAGTAGGGTCAAAGGAATGTTCCTTCTACATTTGGCTGTGAACTCTCTCTGGAAGCTTTGCCTTGAAGGTTTCTTTGTTTATTTGGCTGTTGCCCTTCAAGAGTTTGGGGTCTTTCTGGGTGGATTCTGCATTTCAAAATTTAAATGGTCCTTCAAAAAAATCAAGTGCCATTTTTATTTTGTTATTTTGCTGACATTCAAATTGGGTTTATAGACTCAACTTGGTTTGTGTGACGGTCATGGTTAAGCCCCTCTTAGCAAACACAGCCTTTCTGTAATGCCATGATGACGTCATCTCCTTGACACAAGCTCACATCCCCCCCACCACTACTACCTCCACCCCCACCACTCCCCCCACCACTCCCACCACCACCTCCACCACTAACCCCACCAGTCCCACCACTGCCCACCTCTACCACCACCCCTACCACTCCCCCCACCACCCCCACCTCCACCACCACCCCCACCTCCACCACCACCCCTACCACTCCACCCACCACCCCCACCTCCACCACCACCCCCACCTCCACCACCACCCCTACCACTCCCCCCACCACCCCCCTACCACCCACCACCACCACCTCCACCACCACCCCCACCACTCCCCCCACCACTCCCACCACCACTCCACCACCCCCCACCACCACCTCCACCACCACCTCTACCACCACCATCACCACCATCATCACCCCCATCCCACTCCCACCCCCCGCACCCCCACGGCCATTGGCCTTGCTAACTCAGACACCTGGCTATTGCCCCTCCACAGGGTCAAAACAGGACTCAGCATCAGGAATGGCACATATTTTCATTCTTTATTTTTTCTTTCTGCATAAGTTGTCATCCTAGCCTGTCCAATAGGGTTAGAGGAGGGGTGCCTGGTCAGAAACTATAAGGTGTGGAGGGAGGGTCTAAGAGCGGTGTAGTATGAAGGGTGAGCATTCATGTAAGCCTAACCCCATTCTTGCCACTTGACAGCTGTGCGGCTTTGACAAGTCACTTAAACTTTAAACCTTATTTCTCTGTTTATAAAACCTTTTCATGGAAGCGATGTGAGATTAAACGTGTATGGATGTGTGTGGATACACATACAAATGTAAGACTGCTTGGCATACGGTAGGCAGTAGCTAAGTGCAAGGAGCCCTGATAGCATGATAGGTACGTGCTCGACTGCTAATCTATACATTAGCTGTTAGAACTGACCCGTGCCTCCACAAGAGAAAGCTGTCAGCATGTCTCCCAAAGTTGAACCCCCTTTTTTTCTTAAATCTGTAGCCACTAAATCTATTCTGACTCCGGATACCCTTACAGGACAGACTAGAACTGCCCCACAAGGGTTCCCACGCTGCACCTCTGTACAAGCTGCTCCTCTAGAGAGTCCAGGCGAGGAACTCTCATAGGGCCACTGTGTCACAATTGACTCAAAGTACCTCATAGCAGTGGCTAAGTGGGAACAATGAACGTGCATCGCTGGGAAATAAAGGGTTGGAGCTTTAATTCACTCAGGGGCTCCCCAGAGAAAGATCTGACATCTAAAGTCCTAAAATCAGCCAGTGACGAGCCCAGTGAAACACAGCTCTATTCTAACACACATGATGTTGCCATGAATGTGGCTGCCAAGAATCGGGATCAACTCTGCGGCATCTGGAGGGCTTAATGTCAGTTGCAATTCTCCTGCATGTCTGGTAGGTAAGAACCGTCTCTGGAAGTCAAAGAGGGATGTAGTGGAGGCTCCTGGGACCCATTCCATTGCTGCCTTCCTCACGGACCCAACCGCAGGGTCCACTACTGATCCCACCACTGCCTCCTTGGCCTTTTCTGAGGCTAGACCACTGGGACTCACCTTTCATGGTTTTCTTTTATTTCTTCTTTTCTGCAAGGATCCCATTTCTGCGACGATAGTAAAACATTTCTTAGACACACTGAAAGAAATTGCTAATATCTGACTTCTAGAAGATAGGGATCATTTCTAGCAACTTACACTTTATGCTGTACTAAGCACAGTGAACCATACTTAAATTGCAAAACTGTTCTCATGTACTTAAGTCTCTTAGCATTCTTATTTTGGCAAGAGGAGTATTTCCCTGTGAACTCTGAATTTCCAGGGATCTACCCCACCTTCCCCCACATGCCTTCAAACAAACATAAACTCTAAGACAATAGCTATTGTAATTCTTGAGTGCTGGTTATAAATACCTTTTGATGTGTGTTTCTGTTTCAGGCACGGAGAATGGTGGAAAGCAAAATCCCTCTCAACCAAGAGAGAAGGCTTCATCCCCAGCAATTACGTAGCCAAAGTCAACACGTTAGAGACCGAAGAGTGAGTCCTCAATTGTCGTCTCCAAAGGCTTGTCCTCTCTGAAGGCATTTGGAGGTCTTGTGTATTCTTCCTCCTTCTCTCCCCTGGAACATCAGACTAATCAAGGGTAAAAAATGTCTTTGCAGGTGGTTTTTCAAGGATATAACCAGGAAAGATGCCGAACGGCAGCTTTTGGCTCCAGGAAATAGTGCGGGAGCCTTTCTTATCAGAGAAAGTGAGACGTTGAAAGGTAGGAAATAGTCAAAGGCATCTTATCAAACACTCTTTAAGAAGTCCTCTTGAGAAACAGTTCTAGACTTATTCAAATAAAGAATATATTCTGGTCTGGGAGTGAAAGTTTTCATAGCCTTGAAAGCAGCCATTCCTGTGGCATTTCACACCATTCTTGTACATTTGTTAAGCCTCTTGCAGTATTATGCAGAGTAAATCCTGCATTTTAGGAGAAAGAAAATCAAAACAACCTTATGAGTTGACTGAATAATAAAAATAAAATAAAGATGGAAAATGGCATGTTGGCAAGCTGCATAGCAAACAAAAATGCTACCTCCATCTGTCAACTATAATTTTTCTGGAAGATAAAAAATCACGTATTACACAGAAGGCTTCAAAAAGTTCATGGACACAATTGAATTAAAAGACAATAGAGGGAGGTGGGTGAGGGGAGATGCCGGGCAGTGTAAGATAGGATATAATAATTATTTATAAACTATTAAGGGGGAAAAAAAACTATTAAGGGGGAAGGGGGGAGCGGGGAGGGAGGGGGAGGGGAAAAAAAGGGAAACCAAGCTGATTCCAGGAACCTAAGTGGAAGGCGGATTTTGAGAATGACGAGGGCAACGAATGTATAAGGGTGCTTTGCTCAATTGATGTATGTACAGATTGTGATAAGAGTTGTATGAGCCCCAATAAAAATATTTATTAATAATTTTAAAAGACAGTAGAATTCTCTCATGAATTTGTAAGCATATATATATATATATATACTTAATCTATATGATTTGTGTGTGTAGGTGTTTTGCAAGCTGTCTAGCACTGTACTGTATAATGCAGCGTTCTCTTGTAAGAAATATAAGTAGGGCCATGAATGTATAGCTGTGCCTTACACAATTGATGTATGTATGGATTGTGATAAGAGTTGTATGAGCCCCTGATAAAAGGATTTAAAAAAAAAAAGAAATATAAGTAAGTTTTACTTAAACTCTTTCTCTCGTAGGAAGTTTCTCTCTATCTGTCCGGGATTATGACCCTATGCAAGGTGATGTTATTAAGCACTACAAAATTAGAAGTCTGGACAATGGAGGTTATTATATCTCTCCACGAATCACTTTCTCCAGTATCAGTGACATGATTAAGCATTATCAGAGTAAGTAAAAACTTCTGGTTTTGTCAAAATAAAATGCATTTATTATGATAAGTGCATACCAGCAGCAGCACTGAGCCCACACATTGCCAGTGATCACGAGAATGATACAGGACTCGATCGGCGATTTTTTGTTCTTTTTGTACATAAGAGCGTCATGACCAGAGCTGGCTTCAATGCCAACTAACCCAAGCAACGTTCGGTACTATTTTAAAACCATCACATGTTGATAAAACTGCAATGTGATTTTCCCTTAAATAGGAGTAAGATTTGACCTTTGAGAATAATTACCCCAGGCCTTCCCATAAAATTCATGCTGTTGGAGAATTAACAGTCAGATAACACCTCGGTAGGTGACTCATCTTTGGATTGATTCCTCGTGTGGTTAAAATTGGTAGCAGTAGGCAACTGTTGATCCTGCTTATTTCCACCACTTGCTTTCAAGGAATGAGCCTTACATGCTGATGTAAAATTAGGTCATCGACCTGCAGACAGCGTGGTGGGGCCCAGAATGTGTGGACTCCTCTCAAACACTCTGCCACTCACTCACTCTCGTAGCATTTGCTGCACCAAGGGATTCCCTTATCTTGGCACTTCGAAAAGTTGGCCTGTATTATAAATTTTAAACTGTCTTTTTATTTAAGAAGTTTAAGTTAGGTAAAAGATACCCTGTAGGCATTGTAGGTTCACAGACTATTGCAGGGTGGAAACGATAAGATTAACTATACAAATTTGTCTTTCTAGGCTGGTAAAATAAAAAATAGTACTTTTTGTTCTGTTTCAAGCTATGTGTTAACCTTCATTTCCCCTTGCACACTAGAACAATCTGATGGCTTGTGCAGGAGATTGGAGAAGGCATGCATCAGTCCTAGACCACAGAAACCATGGGATAAAGATGCCTGGGAGATTCCGCGGGAGTCCATTAAGTTGGTGAAGAGGCTGGGCGCTGGCCAGTTTGGAGAAGTCTGGATGGGTGAGTGTGGCCCTCTAAGGATGTCTGCTTTGGAGGCAGCAACAGGAGAATAAAGGGCATAGACCACTTTCTGCCCATTTTCTCCCCAATACTGAATGGATCAGAATCATCACTTCTGTTGCTTCTTTCTGTACACGACACCGGACCTACAAATGTGGTTCACAAGCCAAAGTTCTTTGACTGTTCCCTTCCCTCGAGGCATTTGGAGTGAACGTTTTTAAGGAGAGGACTAGCCAAAACCAACCCACTGCCATCCGGTGAATTCGGTGTCCTGGGGACGCCACATAGATTTCCAGAGTAGTCAGTCTTTTCAGGAGCAGACAGCCTCACTGTTCTCCTCAGAAACAGCCGATAAGTTCAGACTACTGACCTTGACGTTCTCAGCCCTTCACATAACCCACTGCACTACCACGGGGTGGGCGTGTGTCCTCGTGGACCAGTGTCCTCCCTTATTGTTCTCCCCTGTCCCCATTCTCGGACACATGCAGACAACTGCAGAACACTCACATCCATCTCCTGGAACGGTGCCCTCGGGTTTCAGACCCGCCTCCACTTGAAAGGTGCACTAGGATTAAGAGGAAGCTTCATATTTATTGCAATCTGAGGGCTACCAAGAAAAATCTTATAAATATTAAGAGCTCCAACCATTAACGAACCACTCCTCAGTGTAAGTATTGGCTTCTTTTGCTGGCAAAAGCAGTGCACCAAAGACTGCAGTGCTGGCTTTTTCTAGGGACCTATGCTCAACTCTCTCTCTCTCTCTCTCTCTCTCTCTCTCTCTCTCTCTCTCTCTCTCTTTAATCATTTGATTAGGGGCTCCTACAGCTCTTATTACAATCCAGACATCCATCCACTGTGTCACGCACATGTGTGTGCATATGTTGCCATCATCATTTTCAAAACATTTTCTTTCAACTTGAGTCCTTGGTTTCAGCTCTTTCCCTCGCCGCCGCCCCCCTCCCTGCCTCCTGAATCCTTGATAATTTTTAAAAATCATTTTATTAGGGGCTCATACAACTCTTATCACAATCCATACATCCATCAATTGTGTAAAGCACATTTGTACATCCATTGCCCTCATCATTCTCAAAATATCTGCTCTCCACCTAAGCCCCTGGCATCAGCTCCTTTTTTTCTCCTCCCTACCTGCTCCCCCGTCCCTCATGAGCCCTTGATAATTGATAAATTATTATTTTGTCATATCTTTCCCTGTCCAACGTCTCTGCCCCCTTTTCTGTTGTCCCTCCCCCAGGGAGGTGGTCACATGGAGATCCTAAACCCTTGGTAATTGATAGATTTTTTTTCATGCAAATCAACTGTTGTCTCTCTTCACCCACTTTTATGTTGTCCACCCCCCTGGGAGGGGTTATGTATAGATCATTGTGATCAGTTCCCCGTTTCTCCCCCCTTCCCTCTGCCCTCCTGGAATTGCTGTTCTCATTGTTGGTCCTGAGGGGTTTATCTGTCCTGGATTCCCTGTGTTGTGAGCTCTTATCTGTATCAGTGTACATACTCTGGTCTAGGATTTGTAAGGTAGAATTGGGATCATGATAGTGGGGGGAGGAAACATTAAAGAACTAGACGAAAGTTGTATGTTTCATTGGTGCTATACCGTACCCTGACTGGTTGGTCTCCTCTCCATGACCCTTCTGTAAGGGGATATCCAATTGTCCATAGCTGGGCTTCGGGTCTCCACTCTGCACGTTCCCTCATTCACACTGATAAGATTTTTTGTTCTGGGTCTTTGATGCCTGATAGCTGATCCCCTTGACACTTTGTGATGACATGGACTTGTGTGCTTCTTCCATGTGGGCTTTGTTGCTTCTCATCTAGATGACCACTTGTTTATCTTCAAGCCTTTAAGAAGACCCCAGATGCTATACATTTTGATAGCTGGGCACCATCATCTTTCTTCACCACATTTGCTTATACACCCATTTTGACTTCAGCGATCCTGATGGGAACGTGAGCATCAGAGTGCTGGGTTATTAGAATAAAGTTTCTTGCATTTAGGAAGTAATTGATTAGAGGCCCAATGTATGTCTGCTACCTTAATACATGTACATAGCTATATTTCCCTATCATTATTTATAAATTATCTATAAAGAGTACATACCTGTATTTAGACCTCTATAAATGTCCTTTGCCTCCTAGTTCTTTCCTCTATTTCCTTTTACTTTCCTCTTGTCCCACTATCATACTCAGACATTTATTCAAGTTTCAGTAATTCCTCTAGACTATAATGCCCTTAATCATGCCCCACCAGACATCCTATTTCTTCCTCACCATCAATTTTAGACCACTTGTTGTTCCCTTGTCTCTGTGTTTTTTGACGCCCCCCCTCCCGCCTTCTTTCCCCCACCTCTCTCTCTCTTGTGTCCCCCTAGAACTGTTGGTCCTGTTGTTCTCTCCTCCAGATTGTTCATCCTGCCTATCTTATCTAGATAGACATGCAGAGACAATAATAAGCACAAAAACAAGACAGAGCAAAACAACAAAAGAAAATAAAGCAACAACAAAAACAAAGAAGGATGGCAAAAATAGAAAAGCCTATAAATTGTTTGTTGACCTTCAGACGTGTTTTCTGGTCGAGTTTGTAAACTACCTCTTGATCCATGTTTACAAGTTCTATATGAACATGTGAGGTGTTCTGGAATTCCCATTCTTTTCAAAGCTTTCCATCATTTGTTATGATCCACACAGCCAACTGTCTTGGCATAGTCAATAAAACACAAGTAAACATCTTTCTGGGATTCTCTGCTTTAAGCCAAGATCCATCAGATACCAACAGTGATATCCTTTGTTCCACATCCGCTTCTGAATACCGTGTGAGCCGCTGGAAGCTCCCTGTTCCTGTACTGCTGCAACTGTTGTTGGATGATCATCAGCAAAATTTTACTTGCATGTGATCTCAATGATATTGTTCTGTAGTTTGACTATTTTGTTGGGTCACTCATTCCTTTGAAAAGAGTACAAATACGGATTTGCTCCAGTCAGTTGACCTAGTAGCTGTCTTTGAGATTTCCTGGCATTGAAGAGTGCTTCCGATGCTTCCTGAGGTGTTGAACCACATCAATGTTTCTAGTTATTTCTAACTCTAATACAAAATGCAATTACTTCTGGAAGAGTAGCATGTTAAGTCACACCCGTCTTGCTCAGTTACTTTTCTCAGTGCCAGCTTTATTAAGCAAACGTCGACAGGATTTCTAAAATAAGGAGAGGCTTAAGAAAACATCCATTCCCCACTAATCAGAAATTAAAGGGTCTCTCAGCATGTTGCAACCAAGTAGAAATTTTACTTCCCCATCCAAAGATCTGTGTGAAAGGGATTTCCCACCCGTACCCCATCCCTGCCGCCATCTGGGCACCTGGGCCAGCCTTACCCTATTTATTTGTTGGAGCCATTTGGCCCACATGTCTTTAAACAGATTAATCATTGGCAGAGCATCCAATGGATCCTGCTGCACTGCAAGTGATGGACAGAATTCTGGTCACTTGAATATTATCTCATATTCTTCGTTTTGGTATTCATCTTTGAGAACCAGTCAACAGTGCATTTCAGGCAGTACTAGATTTCCTAGAAACCACTGATGTGCCTTCTCTTTCTATAGATTTGCCCCCTCCAGGCTGAGAAAACAGGACGGGGCCAAATCTGACCTCCTTTGGCTATACAAGAGAGAAGGAGAATACAGCTCCTCTGCCACCCAAGCCAACTGCCACAAGAAAGAGGTCACACATGCCTCCTTCACCCTTTGCTGCCCTATTCTGACATCAATTGTTTCTCCCGCAACACTCTACTGCCAGTTTTGATAATCCATTTCAATAGCCACACAAAACACCTAGACAATGCTTATGATTAAGGGGGCGTTCTTGGGGGAGTTAACAGGTTGTCATAAGTCAGAATTGGTAAATATTAAGGATATAGTCATTGTTCACAGCAATGCATCTCATCAGTCAGCAGCCAAGTCTCTCTCTAATCCTCAATTTCTTAGCCATGTGGTCCCTCGACCTCTGCCTCTTTTGGCCAGAAAACCCATCTACTTCTCTGCCTTCCAATCTCCGGTCTCTACCATCCTCCTCTGCTCTGTCTCTTAGTCTCTTTGGCTCATCCTCTGGTCTCAATGTGGCTTCACTTATTTGTAGCATGGTTTCTGTGCTGTAACTTCTGGCGCCTCTGATTTCAAGCTTCCGCCACTTTGGGTAGAGATTCAGACATCCCGCTTTTGGCGGGACAGTCCCGATTTTTAACACTTTTTCCTGCATCCCATGGCGTTTTAAAAAAGTCCCCATTTTTGGAAAGAATGCACGACAAGCTAGGTATATGGTTTTCGGCTGCCATGTGGCTATTTCGCCAGGATATGAGTTTTATCAATGATGTCCCGCTTTATCAATGTTAAAATCTGGTCACCATTGGTGGCTCCTTTTCCTTGATGGTCCTGAGATTCTCTCCGCACTTCTGAGAAGACTCTTCCATACAGCAGAATGGCAACCCAAACTGACCAATACCCTCTATTCGTATTTCACACACTATTTGCATTGGCTCACCCAATCATTCCAGCATTCGTCTCCCAGTTTATCATACCGTGGTGTCTTGTGCAAGCTGTGAGGCTGGAAGCTATGTCAGTGGTATTTCAAATACCAGCAGGGTCGCCCATAGTGGACAGGTTTCAGCAGAGCTTCCAGACAAAGAACAGACTAAGAAGAAGGAATAAGGTAAGGAATAAAAGTTTGGGTCATCTAGGTAAAATTTTTTAAATGATTTTTTAAAATTAAAAAAAGAACCTGATGGATAGCACCAGCATATCGACACTTACTGAACCCCCCACCAATCGCAGCAGAACAGTGTCAGAGATAGTGCTAGAAGCCCCCTTCAGGCTGGAAGGCAAGCAAAATGTGATTGAGGAAGACTTGTCTTCTCAAAGGAGAGTCAACTATAATGATGTGGATGGAGTAACACCTGCAGGAGTTTGGGGGTCTCCATTTGCTAAGAGGGCATAACTCAAACTGAGAAGATACAGTTGCAAACCTCAGTGAATAATCAGAACTTGGAATGTGTGTTGTATGAATCTAAGAACATTGGAAATTGTCAAAAAAAATAAATGGAAAGCATGAAGACCCCTCTTCTAGGACTAGATGAGGTGAAAGGGACCGGTGTGCGCCGTTCTGAATCCAAAAATCGCACGATTGACTATGCCAGGGAAGACGGATTCAAGAAAAATGACATCATATTCATCACCAAAAAGACGTCTCAAGCTCTATTTTGGGTTTTCTGGAGAAACAAATCCAGTGACACTCATAAGCTTTTATCAAGATGTAATTATATATCAAGAAGGCATCCCAACCCAGTCCAGCTCGAGTCCGTAGGTCTGATGCGAGTCTGTAAGCCCTCTTCAGACTCACATAGCTGAAGGCTGACCAAGGAAGTGATCAATTTGAGGAGAAAGGTCATGATCATTGTATTTGAAGTCGTGCTCAGGGGTACTATTTGCCTGCCTGTCGCATTCATGGCAAAGTGACTGGGGGGGTGGAGGTGAGGTGTGTGTGCTCCTGAGCAAACCAATCTTAAAAAAAAAAATCAAAATCACTGCCACAGGGTCTATTCTAATTCAAATGAATTTATGTGACAGGGTAAAACTATTCCTGGAGGCTTCCAAAATGAGAATTCTTTAGAGAAGTAGAAAGACTCCTCTTCCTCCAGAGAAGCATCTGGTGGCGTTGAACTGCTGACCTTGTAGTTAGTCGCCCAACACTCAACCACTATGCCACCAAGACCCGTTAAGGCCAATCTGTAGCCATCCTGAATGGCTGAAACTGTGCCCCTGCAACCCAAGCACATTGGTGCTATAAGGACTGAGAAAGCTTTTGGCTTCTAATTCTAGATACACGATTCCTCCTGTGCTTTTCTCACGTTCCCGCGATGTCTACCGGGCTATATAGTAGCCTTTGCACTTTGATCTTAGATAACTTTTATTTACATGTAGAGCTGGGTAGTCGCTGAGAGACCTGAGGTTTAGAAGTGAGGAAAATGTGACGGGTGTGATTGTGTAAATGTGACTTGGGTGTAATTGTGTAAATGTGACTTGGGTGTAATTGTGTAAATGTGACTTGGGTGTGTATGTAATTGTGTAAAACAGAAATCTCAAGTAAACGTTTCTGTTTCTTCCAATGTCCTGGTAGCATGGTGTGCTATGTGTGGGGCTGCTAAGGGCAAGATCAACAGTTTGAAATCAGCAGCTGCTCCATGGGAGAAAAACGGGGCTTTGTTCTCGCATGAAGATTACAGTCCTGAGAAACCAAAGGGGCAGTTCCACTCTGTCCTTCAGAGTCACTATGAGTCAAAAGTGACTAGATGGCAGTAACATCTTGCAAAATTATAGTATGATAAAATTATTAGGATATTGATATGGATAGTTGTTTGTCTTTTACTTTTTCTTTTATCTTTCTGGAGTCCCTGGGTTGGAGGTTCAAGTCCACTCCCAGTTGCCCCAGAAGAAACACTTGGCAATTTATTTTGGGAAAATCCACCATTGGAAACCTCATAGAGCACTGTTTGAGGACCTTGACAAACATGGGTCTCCATGAAACAGGACTCTTCAAGTCTTACATTGAAGGAAGAAAGAGGGAGAGAGAGAAAGAAAAGGACTGTTTTAAAAAGAAGAACATTTTGACCTAGGATCTTTTGCTGCTATTGTTTTGTGGATTTGGCTGTTGGCCAGGGGACTCCTTCTTAATTACTGAACTAAATTCAACATGTTAAATGCATTTAACAGAAGAATACTGGGAATAAAATCAAAACAATAGCTATCAGTGATGTTATCTTACAAACTAGTGGTCAAAGGGTACCCCGCGCATGTTTGTGTCTCGTTGTAACTCTCCGAGAACGTTTCAGATAGCGAAGTTGGTGACATTTTGAACCGAAAGGTTAATGTTTATTTCCCAAAGGCTAAGAAGACTAGCTTTTCCCATTGACAGAAAAAAAAATAGCCCATTAAGATATTTAGCCTTCATAATTATTTTTTTGTTTCGCCTGATAAGCCATTCATACATTTTTTTCAAGTTTAAGGAATGATTTCATAAACTAACATAACATTTCATGTTCTGATTTTGGGGGGGCGGGGCTGGGAATGTAGTAAACAAATAGCAGGAAAGGCCCTCTTGGATGAGGAAAGTGGCGGGTGGGGATAAAAGAGAGATGTCTCTGCCTCAAGCTGTTTCCTCTTGTGTGATCCTCTTAACAGAGACTTGGACGACAGTTTCCTCTGTTGGTTATTATATTCTGAGGGGACTGTCTACCCAGAGGAGCTAAATAGACTATTTCCTCTTACGCCTTCAAATTCAAATGTGCTTGGAAAATTCTTCTTCGAACCAAGTGCATTACAGTTAATTACCAGTCGGCTCCAGACTCAACCATCTACAGTCTTTTGGCAAACTACCATGCATTTTGCTATACCGAGCTGGGACTGCTAAGCATATTTTAGCAAACTAGCTAGTCATCGCTGGAGTCAGGATGTTCTGTAACAGTGGCAAAGTGACCCTCTGCTAGAAATTCTTTGCCAACTTGAAAAATTTTTTTAAATGAAACCCTTTTCCGTCCAGATTGATAACCAAAATCTCGTGACTAGGATAATTCAACTGGAGAACTGGTGAGCATGTCCTGATCAAGTAAGATTTGATCTTAAGTTCTTAATCAATAGCACACCTGTTGTGATCAGAAGAACATCAACCCTACAATATAAACACCACACCCCTTTCTAGATCATTCCACAGAAATGGCTGCCATCCTTACACTGTGGTGGACATGTTTTATTCATTATTCATCTCAAACTCCTCTCAGTTCTCTCTAGTGAGTCCCAACTGACAGCAACTGTGTAGCAACAGAAGAAAACACTGCCCATTCCTTGAGCCTGTTGTTTCGGCCACTGTGCCAGTCTATCTCATGAGAATGTTCCTCTTTTTGCTGACTTAACAAAGTATGTGAGACGAAGTCTTGCCCTTTTCTAAAGAACATTCTGGCTTTGCTACTTTTAATACAGAGTTGTTTGTTCCTCTGGCAATTCATGGTATATTCAATATTCTTCTCCAGTCTCCATTAGTCATGTCCAACGTTCACATGCCAATGAGGACATTCAGCCTACAATCCATCGTTTGGGTCACGCACACTTTAGTCTTCAAGGTGACGTCCTTGCTTTCTCTAACACTGGAAAGAAAAACTTCGCAGTCATTTACCCAATTGGTATATCATTTGCCTGTATGACTCCTGCTTCCACGAACTTTGATTACGGATCCAAATAAAATGAACTCCTTAACAACTTCAATCTTTTCTCCCTTTATCATGATGTTGTTTATTGACCTGGTTGTGAGGAGTTCTGTCTCCTTTAAATTGAGGTGTAAGCCATACTGAAGGTTATATCATTTGTCTTTTCTGTTTTTGTCCTTCAGTAAGTGCTGTCTTTGCTTTCAATAAGCAGGGTTGTGTCATCTGTATATCTTAGGTTGTTAGGAAGTCTTCCTATAATTTGAATTTTATGAGGGTTTCTCCTTCATATAGTCCGTTGTCTCCAATTATTTTCTCCACTTACAGATTAAATAAGGATGGTGAAAGGATACAACTCTGAGACATACTTTTCCTGATTTCAAACACAGTATTTTCTTCTTCTGTTTAATTGTCTGCCTCTTGCTAGCTGCCGTAAGTAATTAGAGAAATATAAATAATCCCAAAACTGGAGTAGACGACGAATACTTTGCCATCAGGATTGGAGGAAACGCTTCCTTTCTCAGCACTTGCATTATTTGGGGGGCAAGTAAAGCAGAAAAAGTAGAGGTAGCCAACAGGGAGGTCTCCACAGAGATGCCTGGCGAGAAACATCTCATCATTTCACTTGACGACATTCTATTCTCATCAGCAAGAGTTAGAATCAACTCCATAGCAACCAGTTGGGTCTTCTCATTTTTACGGTAAACAAAAATAAAAGTACCCATGACACCACTGGAGATAGCTAAAGACATGCATGCACGCACATCATAATGAAGTATATAGGGTTTTGTTTTTTGGTTGTTTAGGATTTATTTTTGTTTTGGTCTTGGATAGAGACCAAATTAATTAATAAGAGGAATATTTTTTGTTTCCATGGTGGAATGTATATGGACTTGTAAGACCACTTTTATTGATCTGAAATGACTATTATTATCTGAAATTGTCTGAAATAGCTTCAGGTATTTCCAGAAGTGTTGTCGAGATATTTTGGAGAATTTTCATATACCCTTTGCCAGTTTCCTCTGATGCTCCCACTACATAAAATTTATGTAATGTTGTTTTTTTTTCTGTCTAGAACGTTTCTCTTAATTTTGTATCTACTAAATGAGGTTTTCCGATGACATTCAATCAAATAAAGCAGGCCTTGTCTTTTCATTTCCTCTCCCCAGGTTACTATAATAACAGCACTAAAGTGGCTGTAAAAACCTTGAAGCCTGGCACCATGTCAGTGCAAGCCTTCATGGAAGAAGCAAACCTCATGAAGACACTGCAGCATGACAAACTGGTGCGACTCTATGCTGTGGTCACCAAGGAAGAGCCCATCTACATCATCACAGAGTACATGGCCAAAGGTGAGCACACCGGGGGCCCAGGGCTTGTGGTCACGCGCAGATGTGTATGGCTCGTCATCAAACCCAAAGAGGAAATAGTTACAAGTCTGCACGTGAACGCTTACTGAGGCCAAGATCTTCGCCGGAAATTGGACCTTCCGCTCCATGCAAGAGCCCAGCTTGAGGAACTATGATACCCTTGTCATCTGATACCAGTTTCTGGACTTCACTGAAGTTACCTTTATGCATTCAGATCGATAGTCTTACCTCTCTTGACTCATCTTGGTGGACTTCTCAACTTTCATCAAAATTCTTGATACATCTAAAAATTGTGTCCTGTTAGGGAGCGTTCCTGTAAATCTGCAGCAAACTTCAGTGATTTGGGGAAATATACCCTTGAGTTTTGTTGAAATTTTTATATGGGTTCTGATCTCAAAATATTTTTTTCATGGAACGAAAAAGTGTCTCCCTTTCACCCTAAAATGATGTGTCTTACGGAGAGAACATGCTTGTAGCCACCCACTGATAGAAAAAGCATCTTTAAGCATATTTCATTTGGTGTAAATCCATGCATGTGTAGATGGGCAACCAAGTAGCAAAACTTCTTGACTTATCCTTGTCTATCAGGTCTCAGGCACAAAGTACACTGACAATCCATTGCTTTCAAACACCTGTTGGAGAAAAGTAGTATCCAATGCTCCCTTCCCTACCTGGAGTGCACACTACTTTTCACATTAGTTCAAAGCTAACAGGTTAGAGGGGTCTGACCTTGACCACCCTTGGGAAGAGCATTTATAGCCACATAGTATTATGGTGCTCGTCAGTTCTACAGGTCCTCTCACCTACTCAGATGCTAACTGAAAGGTTGGAGGTTCAGGTTTACCCAGAGGTACCTCCAAAGAAAGGCCTGTGATCTACTCCCCGCAAATTAGCGATTGAAAACTCTCTGGCGACAGTGTTACCCTGACAATGGGATTGGTATTAGTCAGGACAGCTTGACAGCAGTGAGCAGTAGTGATGACTCCTTTCACTGGGTTTTGTCCATTGTGTGTTTGAGCTCCACTAACTGGTTCTAACTTTACACACAGGCAGTTTGCTGGATTTCCTGAAGAGTGATGAAGGTGGCAAAGTCCTGCTTCCAAAATTAATTGACTTTTCAGCTCAGGTAATGAATGTATGGAAAACATACATGGCTCTATGTACCTAAGATTTCCTTTCTTAAAGTTCATGCTGGGATTTGAAAGAAGGTAATTTTTGTTTTTCTTTTCTTTATTTATTTTTAAATCATTTTATTGGGGGCTCGTACAACTCTTATCACTATCCATACATCCATCCATTGTGTCAAGTACATTTGTGCATTTGTGGCCGTCATCATTCTTAGAAGGTATTTCTTTTGGGTGTTTTCCAGTGGCAGGAAAAGATGTTGAGAAGTGCCCTCCTTGGGGAGAAAGGAACAGGAGTGTCATGGAGAATGTGGGTGCATAGACCTAGCTTTGATTGGGTCTTTGTCTTTTATGAGGCCAGTTAATTTCTCTGGTTATCTGGTTAGTCATCTCTCCCCGCCATGGAAAGATGAATGCCACAGGATTGATTACTTTACAGCCATGTGTCAGGCTGGGTTGACTAAAGAAGCAAATCCAGTGACCCTCGTATATCTAGGAAATATCCCAGTCCAGTCCAACTTAAGTCCATCAGTCCAATACTAGTCCATAAGGCCCACTTTAGACTCACACAGCTACATGCAATGATGCAGAATGCGGATAATCACAGGCCAGTGCGTGCAAAGTCGTGTGCTTCCAAGGGCAATGGAAAACAGCTCCACCAGCTGTTGACTTTGTCAGCCAGCAGGAAGGTAAAGGCCAAGGGAGAATGGGAGGTTCCCAGGACCCTCCTTATGAGAAGGCCATGCCCACCTGGAGCCAACATCAGGCTGTGACCGGATTTGACAGACTAAACTCCTCTCCTACACTTTTATATATCTTCAAGTTGACATGAAATTATGTAACCACTGCAGGCCATTTCAGATAAAGGAATTTTGTGCAGCTGAAGCTCTGACTGACCAGTCCATCCTGGGTCATGGCTGCGCAGGGTATACCAGAGTGGAACTGTGCTACATACGACCTTCCATCGCTGATTTCTCCAAAATGCCTCAGCACCCTGACCTCTTACACGACCCAGGAACTCTGGTTTAAGCACCAAACCGAAAAATCAAACCCACTGTTGTTAGTCGAAGCTGACTCACAGTGACCCCATATTACTGACTCGAACGGTCCCATGGGGTTTCCAAAGTTGTAAATCTTTACAGAAGTGGACGGCTACATCCCTGTCCTATGGAGTAGCTGGTAGGTTCTAGCCTGTGACCTTTCTGTTGACATTGAAGTCCTTCCTCCCTGCACCATCAGGCTTCCTTTTCTGGTTTAAGCGCCTCCTCCCACTGCCCTAGAATTGATATTGACTCCTAGTGACTCACCCTATAGGACAAAGTATAACCGTTCCACCCCCAACCTGAGATTACAAATCTTTATGGCCTCACACTGCCTCATCGCTCCGTGTGGAGTGACTGGAACCCAACATTTAGCCCATGGCACCACCAGACATTCTTGGTTTAAGCTAACACCTTTAAATGATGTGATATTGTTGTTCCTCATCTGATGTATTGTTGCTTGTAATTTATCACTATTCTTTTTTTTCAAGCTTTATTGGCATATAATTCATATATCATTCAATTAAATAGTTCATTCACATTAAGATGAGTTGTACAATCATCACCAGCATCAGTTTTAGGCATTTACTTCTTCTTGTACTCATTATCACTAGCTCCTCATTTTCCCCCGACTTCCCTGCCATGCCCCCAAGAAATCATTAATCCAGTTATTATCTCTATAAATTTACCTATCCTGAATTTCATATACAGAACAACATTTTTTTTTAAAAACTAACAACAATAACAAAGGCAACCATATAACTATCTCCATAGAAAAGAAACCAGGAAATATTAAAAGCTAGAACAGATTTAAATGGAACAAAGGAGATCACATGAAAGGGGGTAATTGTTAACCTGTCTGCATCTGCAGTAATCCACCTCCAAGCAGGCTGCACGACAGTAAGCTGTTCCCAACCCTGGTCCATGGTTAGAGGGGATCCACCGGGGGCTGAATCCGCGTGGATTTCTCCTTCGTGTTTCATTTTTTAAACTGAAATAGCTTTAAAATGGGCCAAAAGGGAGAACAAATGATAAGACATCACATTTTAGCCTAACTCAATCTGCCATAATCGAGTTTACAGTGCTCTCTGCCTGACACTAACATCCCTCTGCCATGACTGGAGGGGATTCTCCGGGGGTTTAATCCGGGGGTCCTCCAAATGGATATTGACCTTCTACTGTAATCCAGAGCTTTCTGCAAACCAGGTGTTCCAAATTTAAGCTCTGATACCATTCCCTCTTTTCGATTTGGATCATATTATTCACAGTCCTTGGATCACACAGGCACCAGCTAGTGTGCTTCTCCCATGTGAACTTAGTTGATGCCTCACTTAGATGGCTACGTGTCTGAAAACTAGCCTTTAAGACCCCACAAGCTATTATTTCTGATAGCTGCGCACCGTTTAGTTTCTTTGCCAACTGTACACTAGCACCCGTATCTTCCCGAGGGTGAGCATCAAGCAAAGCCGTGTCATAAGAACTCGTTATTCTTTTGTTGTTGCTGTTTTGTTTTCTTTTGTTGCTTTGTTTTGCTCTATCTTGTTTTTGTGCATATTATTATCTCTGGAGGTTTAGTTAGATAAGATAGGTAGGATCTTATCTAGAGGAGATCTTATCAATCTGGAAGGATCTTATCCAGATTTTATCAATCTGGAGAAAAACAATGGTACCAGCAGTTCCAGGGGGACATGGGAGAGGGGGAGGCATAGGAAAGGAAGTGGGTGTTAACAAACCCAGGGACAAGGGAACAACAAGTGATCCAAAATCAATGGCAAGGAGAGTGTAGGAGGCCTGGTAGGGCTTGATGAAGAGCAATGTAACTGAGAGGAATTACTGAAGTCCAAATGAAGGCAGAGCATGATAGTGGGACAAGAGGAAAGTAAAAGGAAATAGAGGAAAGAACTAGGAGGTAAAGGGCATTTATAGAGGTCTAAATACAGGCATGTATACCTGTAAATATATTTATACATGGTGATGGGGAAGTAGATATATGTGCATATATTTCTAGGTTTAGTATTAAGATAGCAGATGGACATTGGGTCTCCACTCACATACTCCCTCAATGCAAGATTACTTTGTTCTATTAAACTGGTATTCCATGATGTTCACCTTCCCATGAATGCTGAAGACAAAGCAGGTGTTTTGACTAAGCAAATGTGGTGCCCACATTTTTATGGTGTGCAGCTATCAAAAGATACCGTATCTGGGGTCTTAAAAGCGTGAAGATAAACAATTGGCCATCTAGCTGATAAACAACAAAGCCCACATGGAAGAAGCACAGCCACCTCTGTGATTATGAGGTGTCAATAGGATCAGGTATCAGGCATCAAGGAACAAAAAAATCATAACATTGTGAATGAGAGGGAGTGTGGAGTGGAGAGCCAAAGTCTATCTGTAGGCAACTGAACATCCACTTACAGAAGAGACACTGGGAGGAGACGAGCCAGTCAGGTTGCAGTGTAATGATGAAATATACAACTTTCCTCTAGTTTTTAATGCTTCCTCTCTCCCAATATCATGATCCCAATTCTACCTTACAAATCCAGTTAGACCAGAGGATGTACACTGGTACAGATAAAAACTGGAAAAACAGGAATCCAGGACCGATAAACTCCTCAGGACCAATAATGAGACTAGCAATACCAGGAGAATAAGGGGAAGGTAGGGTAGAAAGGGGAAACTGATTACAAGGAACTACATATAACCCCCTCCCTGGAGGACAGATAACAGAAAAGTGGGTGAAGGGAGACGTTGGACAGTATATGACAAAATAATAATTTATAAATTATCAAGGATTCGTGATGGAGGTGGGGCATGGAGGGAGGGGAAAAATGAAGAAGTCATACCAAGGACTCAAGTAGAAAGCAAATGTTGTGAGAATGATGATGGCAACAAATGTACAAATGTGCTTGGAACAATGGGTGGATATATGGATTGTGATAAGAGTTGTACAAGCCCCCAATAAAATGATTTTTTTAAACCCTCATTATTCATAGGTGGTGGCTGGACTTAAGTGGAAACCCAAAGTCCATTCCTATATCTGTGGTTTATATTTGTCTCTGGATCACTTCAGAGACATGATTGTCATTTTGTATTAGAGAACATTATCAATCATCCCCTGGGAAATCACGTCCACTGACATCAAGTCCATGCTGTCTCATAGTGACCCTATTGGGCAGAGTAGAAATTCCCCTGTGAGTCGTCTCTGAGTATGAAACTCTGGTGGTTGTTTTTTTTTTTTTTTTGGAGTGTGCCAACAAAGGAGCCAGAGAGCCTCATTCTTTCCTGCAGAGCTAGCTGTGGATTCAAGCTGCTGACCAATGTGATTAGTGGACCAATGCATAATCTCTACACCTTTGAGAGTGTCATTAGTTTAGCCAATGGTATAGAATTTAAAGCACTGTTGAGAAAAGGATATTATCCAAGTCGAGGCCAGCTGTGAGCTGCAATAAATTATCAGTATTCTAGAAACAGATCGACTCATTTGCTTCCTTACTCTACCCTTTTCACTCCTCCTTGTTGCAGATATTTCAATAAGGTTCTGAGAAGTATTCATTTGTAATATTTCCAGTACTAGCCTTGGAATGGCACATTTGTTGATTTGGGAATCATATTTGCAGAAGTGTATTTAGAGAAGAGGCAAGTCACCTCGGAACACAGTAAGAGAGCTGGCATTATCAAGGGGTACTTGATTCACTTTTAGTTGCGTGTTGTATGTGTGTGTGTAAGAGAGAACTTTATATCAAAGAGTAATTATACATTAAGAAAACATCCCAGCCAGACCAGGTCAAGTCCATAAATCTGATATTAGCTCATATGTCCATTACCAGTCTATAAATTCTTCTTCAGTCTCATATCACACATGCAATGATGCTGAATGGAGGAAGATCACAGGCCAGTGGGTGGAAAGTCTTGTGGATCCAGTAGTGGTGGAAGCATCTCAGTGCTGGCATGTGATTCCTCCAGCTCCAGGGATCTAGCTCTATCAGCGTAGCTCCATGTGGCTCATAACAGGAATGTCTCACAGGAAGTGAGTGTGCATCCCACCTCCAGCTAACTATTTATCTCTGTACAATAAGGTCATCAAGCTGCAACCTGATTGACAGGCTTAACTCCACCCCTTCACTCTTATTAGTCTCAAGCTGACACCAGATTATATAACTACCACATAAAGGATTTTCACATAATGTTCTTGCTAGATGTTGTTAAGTAGTTCAGACTCAGTGGCCCTATGTAAAACTGAACAAAATACAGCCTAGTTCTGCACTATCTTCACAGTAGTTACTGTGTTTGAGCTCACTGTTGCAGCTGTTGTGTCAATCCATTTCATTGAGGGTCTTCCTCACTTCTGCCGACCCTCTACTTTACCAAGCACGATGCTCTTCTCCAGGGACTGGCTTCTCCTAATAATCAAAGACAGTAAGACAAAGTTTGGTCATCCTTGCTTCTAAGGAGCATTCTGGATGTGTTTCTTTCTATACAGATTCGTTTGTTATCCGGGAAGTCCACAGTATATTTAATATTCTTTGGCAGCACCATAACTCCAATGCATTCATTCTTCTCCAGTCTGTTTTATTGTCTAGTTTTTACACGAAGATGAGGTGATTGAAAATACCATCGTTTGGGTCAGAACCATTGTTGCGCCTTAGTCCTCAAAGTGACATTTTTACCTTTTAGTGCTTTCAGTAGGTCTTTTGCAGAGATTTGTCCAATGCAGTTGGACATTGCCTTTCTTGACTGCTGCGTCCATGGGCATTGATCGTGGATCCAAGTCAAAGGAAACCATTGACAATCTCAATATTTTCTACATTATCTTGATGTGGGGCTTATTGGGTCAGGTGTGAGGGTCTTTATTTTCTTTATGCTGAGCTGTACTCCACATGGAAGAGTGTAGCCTTGATTTTTTTATCAGTAAATGCTCCAAGTCTTTACTTTTCTCCAGCTGTCTTATTTTTGTATCAAAGATTATTAATGAATCTCCAATTCTGATGCTGGATTCTTTACAATCTTCTTGAATTATTTGTTCAGCCTATAAAAATTGAATAAAGTATGGTCATAGGAAAACAACCCTCCCTGATTTTAAAATGACACGGTATCACCTCGTTTTGTTCAAGCAACTGCCTCCTGGTCTATGTCCATGTGTCATATGCGCACAATGAATTGCGCTGGAAATTCCATTCTTCTCGATGTCATCTAGAGTCTGTTATGTTCTAAGCAGTCGAATGCCTTCGTCTAGTCAAGAAAACACAGTGAACGGTATTCTTTGCTTTCCACTAAGATCTGTCTGATGTCGACAACGACATCACCTGTTCCACATCCTTTTCTGAATTCAGCCGGGCTTTCTGGCCGTTCCCTGTTCAGATACTGACTATTGGTTAATTATCGTCAGCAAAATTTTACTTGCCTGTGATGTTAATGACATTGTTCCATAACTTTCATGTCCAATCGGATCATCTTTCTTTGGAATGTGCACAAATATAGATCCATTTATTCCTTCAGACCCTCCTTTCCTTGGGAAATTTGAAGGTTTTCTTGGGAATGCGAGATCAAAGGGATGAATAATGACGTGGTAGCTGTTCCTATAAGATAGGGTCGGAGCGTGTCACCTAGTGAGTGCTGAGAAGAGGGCTGGAGTTCAGTATCTGAGGATGATTTGTGTCCTAGCTCAATCACTCTGTCACCACCCCACTTTCAGGAAGCCCTTTCCACTTTCCCTATAAAATGGACGGAATAATTCCTACACCAAGGAGTTACTGTTGATGGCCAAGTCAAAGGAGTTAGCATGTGCAAACACATTTCCGAGCCGGTTGGGAGTAGCTGGGTAAACCTTCGAGAGTTGGCCCCCATCAGCCCGATAATAGCATCAGAAGTACATCTTCTCGACCCTTGTCTCGCCCTACCACAACTTGGCAGCTCAGTAGGTTCCTTATCTGACAGGAGAGTCAGGTGTTATCTGGAGCTCTGGTATCTAATAGGGAAAAAACTATCGTCCCCCAAGTAATAGAAAAATTCAGGCGATATACCCACTTTGCTAGTCTGAAGCCATTTCAAGTGTTGTGGTTGGTCAAGGGTGCAGGGCCCAGTGCCCTGCATTTTTAACCTTTTTCCCATCCTCAGCAAGTGGGCCCATGAGGGACTTTTTGTGACCCCAAGGATTTCTGGATGACAGTGGGAAAAATCACTGCTTCCTAGGAAGGGGAGGGAGGGGTATAGATGTGCATACTCTGTGGGTAGGATGGGGGGGCAGGAAATAGAAGAAGCTGGCAACTGATAAACTTGGATCCCACATCACCTGACCCACATCATTGAGGCTCTCCTTGGGGTAGATACTGGAGTGGTCCTTATTGGTTGCACGGTTGGAGGAGTGATGTGAGGTTATGACATCCGTCCCCCAATGCAGAAAGAGGCCGATAGAGACATGAAAGGTAGGACAGCAAGGTCAGCGGGGTCTGATTCAAATGCGATGAATCTTGATTGAAGCTGTTGCCGCCTGCCTGAATGTCTCATCTGTGCCTTGAATTCTGGGAATGACATCCATTAGCATGTGCACCACAACTGAAGAAGGACTATTTTTGTTCCCGGGCTTTTTGTATTTGATTTTATGTGGCTTATCTCATAAGACAAGTTTCTAAGATCCAATTAGAAGTCTTATTATCAATTCATATATGGCTCAAAACAGCATATTTATTCTCTCTTGCTTTTGAGGCCAGGAGTCTAACGTGAATTTCACTGGGCCAAAATGAAGGTGTTGGCAGGGTCATCGCCAGAGGATTTTTTTAAAAATCATTTTATTGGAGGCTCGTACAACTCTTGTCACAACCCATCCATCCATCCATTGTGTCAAGCACATCTGTACATTTGTTGCCATCATCATTTTCAAAACATTTTCTTTAGAGGCTTTAGAGGATCGGGTGGGTCCTTGTCTTTTCAAGCTTTGGTCTTTGTATAGCTATTTTTAAAATATGAAATAATTTAGCTTCTTTTATTACATATAGGCGACATTTTCTAACTTAAGAAATTGGTTAGAAAAATATTTGCTATCTAAACCTTTGTAGCTTTAGCCTACAAGAACTTTGAACTGACATGCATATTATAAATTCAAGTAGCTTCAGTTGTTTCCTTGGTGACAAGAAAGACCTGAAGTCTAAGCTACCACCACTGGTTTCCAGCCAAGCCCATCCCCCAAGTCCAGCTCATTGCACTGCAAGTTCAATTTGAAATCACACCTTTCATACACTAACTTTCTGGCACATGTACCTGATACATGGCCCCTTGAGAATGCAGAGAAATCCTTCTGTGAGCAGTATGACCCAGCATGCCTCTCTTTTATATGCGTATCCATCTGTTATTAAGTTGATTTCGGCTCCTGTTGACCTCGTGCTTTTCAGAACAGACCTGTGCTCACTGGGCTTTTCATGGGCTGATTTTTCAGAAAGCTGCTCACCAGGTCTTCCTTTTGAGGTGCTCTGAATGGACTGGAGCCTCTAACCTTTCCGATCAAAGCCAACTTCTTAACCTTTTGTCCCACCCCGGAACTCCTCTTTTGGAAACACTCTCATCCTTAAAGAAAGCTAGCTCGGCAGTTGTCACCTTGTCCTCTCTGTCGTGTGCCCTTATGCACGTTCCTACTTTTCCACGGCAAGTAACGGAGAATGGTCAATGTCAGCAGCCCTAGCCCAAGGAGACAGGTGACCTCTGGTGCTCAGATGTTCGCTCACCCTGCCTTTAAGATCTCTTTCCTTACTTTACTAATTAGAGTAGAACCGTGGCAGAAAGCTTAAGGAAGTCCAGTTGGTGTTTGAATTCTAACAATTAATAGACCATAAAACACATTTACGCTCTTTCTGCTATAGGCATTGTCCAGAGCATCCAGGTGTTGGGAATTTGAATGTTCACAAGAGGGTTATAAAGTCAGTGTTTTTTTAGCAGAAGGAGATTGGTCACTGGAAGTAGAAAGAGTCGTCAGCTCCTTCATCCCAGCTCCGGGAGAATGAGGCATGGGTGAAAGGCAGCACTAGGAATTTCTCTCATCACCTCTCATCTGACTCCTTCCCTTTCCCATGACCTACTTCTCTGTGTTCCTCCCATTCTACCCAGACTCCCTTGTGACAGGAAGTGTCAAGACAGGAATGCGTGTGTGTGTGGTGGCCTAGCAGTTCATGAGCAAGCCGATGCTATCACCTCCCACCCCGTGATGAGCTCTGAGAGACTTGCCTGTCTGGTGGATGCTGCCCTTTCCGTCAGAACCCCTGCTTAGCTCAGCCCTCTTCTCTTCCGTCTCCCCTTCATGCTGCCTTCTTACGAAATCTTGACAAATGTCGATCTCACCCCGCACTTTTCAGCATCTATTCAGTTGAGCAATTGTGTGCTTTTTGTGCTGAAATCAGAAAATCATCACTCTAAAGAGGAAGTTTGGCATTTTCATAGACGAAAGACTTTGTATAATTCCCTTGCAGTCTTTGCTGAGTACAAGAAAAGAAAAATGAACTTGAAAGAAGGTGACTGGGGGAGAGGGAGTAGGGAGAGAGGGAAAAATGAGGAGCTGATGCCAGGGGCTTAAGTGGAGAGCAAATGTTTTGAGAATGATGAGTACAATGAATGTACCAATATGCTTTGCACAGTTGGTGTATGTATGGATTGTGGTAAGAGTTGTATGAGCTCCTAATAAAATGATTTTTTTTAATTATAAAGCCTCAAAAAAAGAAAGAAGGTGACTGCAATC
Source organism: Tenrec ecaudatus (assembly GCF_050624435.1). Taxonomy (NCBI): domain Eukaryota; kingdom Metazoa; phylum Chordata; class Mammalia; order Afrosoricida; family Tenrecidae; genus Tenrec; species Tenrec ecaudatus. Next base: position 84,540,755 of record NC_134534.1, read on the forward strand.
TGTGGGCATTTCCTTCAGCAGAAGGTGAGACAGAATCTTAGACTTGAGCTCATTTTGCGGATGAGGAGTAATGGTCAAAGAGGATAAGGCATCGACTTCAGGTCCTAAGACCCAGCTGGTCCTACTGCAAACTGTGTTTGCTCAGACCTTTGTCTTTAGAGCCAACTAAAACAAGTGTCTCAGGGCCTTTCAAATCCCTGGAGGCCCGAAGCCTTAGCAGTAATCCCAGTACAATTCAGGGGGATTTAGAAAGAAGCATTCCTTCCAAAGATTAAACTTACGTAATCATTAGAAGTTGCTGATAAAGATGCCAAGACATGGGTCTTTTTGAAAAATACCATCTATGGCTTATGCCCTTTACTTCGTTAAAAAGACCTATACTTATTTTCAAAAGAGGTAAAAAATTCATTTACCATATAGATGTCAGGTAAATCATCTTGTAATTCAGATCAAACTCTTTGGTGGCAACATTCATCAAGTGCAACAACTATTGAAAATGAAATCTAAGTTTTTTGTGAGAAACACTGCAAAATTACAGTTGTTGGCTTAATTAAGAGAATAAATAGCATTTACTTGAGCTCTGTCCAGCGTATCTCGACATCTATCTTACTTGAAACTGACAACCCCTCAAAGTGTCTTTTAGTTATTTATATGTTTACAAATGAGGAGGTGAACTTGGCCTTGTTCAAGACTTCAAAAGCTGCTGGGTGGGACTGCTGCAGTTAGTTCTGGAGTTCCCCCTCCAGAGACGGCGTCTCCTCTGCACCCACTGTCTTCATGGTCAGAGTTAGTCCTAGGCTCACTTGGCACTAATACTATTTTGATCATGCATTTCGCCTATCAGATGTAATGGTTTCCTTAGCTTTGTTTTTTAAACTTTAGTGATGGATACGGAATATTTATTGCCCAAGCACAATCTATCACTTGCCATTATGCTCCAGACGCACAAGGGGACTTCAGAAAGTTTGTGGGAAAGTTCCATTTTGCCATGTACTTTTTTAAGCTCTCTCATATTTTCCCCCTAAGTATTAAATCTTAAACATTTATTTTGAGTTGGAAATTGGTAAAGTGAGGAAGGTAGCAACTTCCATGTATCCATATTTCTTCTCAAGGCTTTCTTTTTATATCAGAACTTTATGAGTCCTCCCTGCTTATGCAAAGGAGCCTTGATAGCACGTTAGTTAAAAATTCATCTGCAAAATGATAGGTCAATCCTTTAAGCCCTGCAGCTTCCTGGCGGGGGGGAGGGGTGGATGTAACAATCTGCTTCTGCAAAGATTAGACTTGGAAACCAGCGCTTCAAACTAGTTTAGTCTGGTTTGGCCCCATAGACTGAATGAGAACATACAGTTTAACTTGTTCCCCAGGTAATTCTTATGTCTCAGGGGGGTTTAGTGGAATGAACTAGTTCAAAACTGTTGGGAATCTGGGAGGCAGTGCTCCTCTATCCTCTCGGAATGAAAATCTCTTATAATAGCTCTAGACTCACCATGAGTCTGTCAATGGTGAACTCAGACCTGAGGTCTTTGGAGTAGTCACAGTTTAGGGAAGTTTCTGGAGTATTTGCCAACACCACTGAGCATCCGGCCTCTTTCTTAAAAACCTAAGAGAAATTGCACTTTCATCGTCCAGCTGAGTCAAGTCTACCAGGCTTTTCCTCAAATACACTAATTGAGCAAATTCTCTATTTTTTAAACTTATTAACATCAACCCTTTGATTAACTAGCAGTGCATCATGTTTAGCTTATTTAAAATGATGGAAAACCCGCCTTGAGATATTGAATGGGATTCAGTGACCAGTGGACCCCACAGGGTGACTGATTTTGTTTTGTGCTTTATCTAGAGAGCCAGACTCCCTCAAGATGCTTTATTTATTGTATTGGGGGCTCTTACTGCTCTTATCACAATCCACACATACATTTATTGTGTCAAACACATCTGTACATATGTTGTCATCATCTTTTTAAAAACATTTTCTTTCTACTTGAGCCCTTGGTATCAGCTCCTCATTTTTTATTTTTCCTCCGACCTCACCCGGCCTCCCCCATTTCCAATTAATAATTTATAATATATTCTCTTTTTTTCCATGTCTTACACCGACCATTGTCCCCTTTCACCCACTTTTCTGCTTTCTATCGCCCTGGGAGGGGGGCCATACATTGATTAATGTGATCAATTCCCCCTTTCTCCCCATCCTCCTTTCCCTTTTTATTAAGTATTACGGAATCAGATGGCCATTGGGCCTCCACTCGGATACTCCCTTAACGCAAGAACAAATTGTTCTACTAACCTTGGCCCTTGCTTAGGAGCCCCAGAGAAGCCAGTACAAACAGAGGCATAAGGAAGTACAGAAGATGTTAATAGTAGAACAGATATTGAGCTGAGAGCCAGATTCACCCAGGGAAAATTCTTTCAGAGATCCAATCTTCTCATCTGTAAGCCAAGAGGCAGAGGTGATGTTTCCCACCAGCTTGACACTATTCCCATGACTCACAGAGTTAGTGTCCACTGCAGATGTCAGTGCAGATCATGATTACTGATTTTGAGAAATCCTATGTCACTGACTTCACTCTTAAAAAAAAAGACTATGACTGTCATTTTAATGTAGTTCACAAATCATAACGATCATATGTACATGTGATGTACTTTTTTGATGAATGATCGAGTGATGTACTTTTTTGATGAATGATCATTTAAGGGGCTTAAACTTTGGCTGTGGAAAGTTACAAAATAGGCAAGTGAAACTGATGCTGCTGTGGAATTGTTGAACAAGCTCAGATACAGTTTCTTCCCACAACTGTCATTGAAAAATCATAGAAATCAGGAACTCTATTTTTTTTGGGGGGGGGGCAAGTGGGTGAGTAAGTATTTAGTATGTATAAGCAGAGGAACCGTGTTGAATAGAAGAGCAAATAAGCCAGAAAGGCTTATGCTTGTGTTCATTTGGATTAGATGCTTATGGGGAATAAAAAGACGTGTTAAGGAGGCAAAGGAGTGGTCAAACTGAACAACACCAAAGACAGAGTATCTTGGTCTGGACCTGAGATTTGTCTTCTCTTCAGGGGATGATCTTTTCCAGCCATTCACTGTAAATGTGATGTGTTAATGTCCTCTTTGGCTGTGCTAATCATCGTCATGGAAGCCTTTGTGGCTGGAATTAAATTAGAAGGCATAGCTTAGGGGCAGGCAGAATGAATTAGCAGTTGCTTGTAATTTAAAAGTCAAGATGAAAGCACTTTGAAAAGAAAAATCAAAACAAAAAACCATGGCCTTCAAGTCAGTTCTGCTCATGGCGAGTCTACGGGTTACAGAGACGACTGCTGCTGCTTAGGTTGTCAGGACGATGATCTGTCTGAAGTCGATCACCAGGCCTTTCTACCACGGTGTAGCTGGGTGGGTCCAAAACACCAATCTTCCAGTGAACAGCCATGCAAACTGTTTGTACCACCCAGAGACATCTTTGAAGGGAGATGCAGAATGGAAATCCCAATAATATTTGTCTCAAGCATTTGACTTACGTTGCTTTCTTTCTTATTTTCTGGATCTGCCTTCAGTGCCACAAATGTTTGCTGAACACAGCCTTGGATGAGCAAGCAAGCCTGTCTCAAGGAGCTGGTGGGTTAGTGTAGGAGGCAGCTAAACAGGTGGGTCCCTTGTACCAGGACACTAGGAACTGGTAGGGCTTGGTGTAAGGACATCAAAGCTGGCTCTCAGAGTACATGGTACATAGGGAGCCCAGTGGGACAGGGTGACTTCCTGGAGGAAGTGACCCTCAAATCCAGGGTTAGCCTTGCTAGCCGGGGAGAGGGGGAGATGCAGGGAGGAATGACTGATGGCTGTACATAAGGTCACATAAGGGCACAGCAAAGAGGTTGCACTGCATGGATGGACAAATGGGATGAGTAAGCAGAATGGGACATAAACTGAGCATGCTCATACTCAAGCCTCCAAGCCAGGTGGGAGGTATACCTGGACCGATCAAATTGAGCCCCGGCTCATGACTTCACCCAGATGGGCCTAACAACCAATGAAGTCAACCAATACCATCAACCCAGCCTTTGCCCAGCTGGGCGTGGGCTAGAATAAAGGCAGGGAGCATGCTCTGGGATGCTCTCTTCCCCTGTTCCTGGTATTACCCACTGCAGAAGCCTAACATTGTGGGAACTGACACAGTCATGGGCATTAAGGAAATGCAGCACTGAATTATATAAGACAAGCAGCTAGCTAGCTGTCTGTAGATAATTATGACTTTAAAATGTGTTTCCCAAGAATAAAGGATTATCCTCAGCAAATAATCTACAAGAGTGATCATTTTGCTGGTTGTGTTTTACCCTCAGTAATCAGCAGCTACTCTTGGTATTGACTGTGCTCTGTATTCACACCTCCCCTCCCCCACCCACCCACCCAGAGCTCCCCTGTGGAAATCCTTCTGGATTATTGGGGAACCACGGGGCTCTTTGCTCATTCTGCTCCCAGGATTTAACTTTGCTGCTGGGGTGTCTTGTTGGTTGGTTTTGCTTTTTAAAAGAGATCAGGAATGGTGGGGGTAGAATGGCATGGGAGACGCTGCATCGCAATCCAGAGCTCATCCTGAAAGGCTCTATCTTACAACGGACGGGGTCATTCCAAGTGTCCGTAATTGAGAGGTAGATGTCTCAGCACCCCTGCCGGCCCCTTACAAAATGGAGGCACTTTGTTAGGTCTGGAAGGCGGAAACCTGAGGCGGGCTCATGAAGTCTTTAGATAATCATGCGGCTCTCCTGTGCTGCCCTGCACCCTGGGCCGTGAAGTCCTGCAGGCTACGGGGTGGGGAGTTTTGCTCCTCCTGAAAAGAATGGGGCATCATGGATAGCTGACAATACAGCAGTGTGCTTGGATGAGATATGTGCTTTAAACACTAATGGGATCAAACCCAGAGTCCTTGCAAGGTCCTGGCCGTGCGCATTTCAAGGGTGAGAGGATGGACAGAGAAAGGTCAGAGCCCCACACCATATGTGGTAGAACTATGCTCTGAAGAAGACCCGTGAACACTAGAGTTGGGCTACTGAGGGATTTACATCATGGTCCAGTTAGATCGGGGGTGGAGGTCATGGAGCAGTAGACCTACGAGTGGACTAAGCTGGTCAGTGCCAAGTTTCTGGGCCCTAAGAATTCAAGTCATTAAATCCCAGGAATTTGATGTTTTAAAAACAGGGGTCTGAGGCTTAGAAAAGATCCCTGGGTCATGCACAAAGTTCATGCTAGGTTACTAACCAGAAGACTGACAGTTAAGACCAACCCAGTAGCACCTTGGAAGAAAGGCTTGCTGATGGAACTGAAGGTGGATTAATGAGGAGAGGGGAGGGGAGAGGAGAAGAGAGGAGAGGAGAGGAGAGGAGAGGAGAGGAGAGGAGAGGAGAGGAGAGGAGGAGAGGAGCAGGGCAGACTCCCCGGGAAGGGCCGAGATAGTAAAGTCTGGAGGTCACCGCGTGGTGGGCCCAGCAGGCTGCACTGTAAGGAGCGTGCAGACACGGAGCAGGTCAGATCTCTGCCTGCACTTCCCTTGGACTTGGAACATGTGGTTAACCCATTCTCAGTATGGTGGCTGAAGCCCAGTAAGAAACCTAGGCTGAGCTGAGTTCCTTTCCCTACTCCGACCCCCTTCCATCTCCTAGTTCCGCGCAGCCTTGTCTTTGTCGACAGCAGCAGCATTCTCTGCAGTCCTCTGCAAACCCAGTGCACTCTTTCATGCCATTTCTTTTTCTCCTCCTCCCCCTGCTTGATCCTTTCCCAACTACCTCAAACCCTAAGCACACCATACTCTTAGAGAAACTTGATGTCTGTGACGGGTTCGATGGAACTGTGTAGCCCGACTTAATTTCAGAAGCAAGTTCATGCTGATGTTTTCTCCTATGAAGGAAAAAATGAAAGAAAGAGCAGTTTTTATATGATTGGTCTGATACTTCTGCTGCCTTGTTCAGGAAAGAGCCTTCTGCCTGCCCACTCTGAATCTATGCTCCAAGACATTCGTGCTGCATGGTTAATAAAGGTTTTGCAGAATACAAGACGATAATTTAAACTGGAGCCACCAAAGAGAGCAGCACTCCAACCGAAGAAGAGTTTCTTGATTTAAAAGTTTAATCTTTATATGAAGTCCAAGATAGGTAAACCCATAGAGCGGGTGTGAGGTCAGTAACTTCTTAGCGTTATGGCAGGGGAGGTTGGCTGGAAATGGGGAGCTAATAATACTGAAAACCAAAGTGAAGAACGTGTTTTTTAATTGATTGTGGTGGTGATTGCACAGCGCGTTTTAAAGTGTTAAAACCACTCCGGAGGGAAAATACGTTTCTCCTGAGGTCAGTGTGACACTTGGGGTACAAGTTCCCAGACCGCATTGAGGTTAGCTGCATAGACCTTCCTCACAATCTCGGTTCCAGCCAGTGCCACACTGCACAACTTTGCCCCATTGCCCGTTGCCCACCGGGGTTTGTGCTTATGGCTCCCGTGATGACACCCCTCTGAAGCTCCTTCAGTCTGTCTTGGTCTAAGACTCCCGCACCAGGGAATGTCGCAGCTACTGCCATGCTGCGGAGAGCAGCCAAGCCGGGGCAGGAGGCCCTGATGCAGGCCCACTGCGCCTGCGCTTCCTCCCACAGAGAGCCCTCTCCTTGCGGCTTCTAGGCTTCCGCTTCCAAATCAGCCCACAGGGCCCCAGCTGCTCATCCCCCGGGTGAGCTGCTGTCACTCCAGGCCCCTCCTGAGCCCAGCCACAGCACCAGCCCCAGCCCCCAAGTCAGTGTGTTCTAGTGCACCTGCTGGGGCCCTGGGTTCTGGTTTTGCTCACCCTCTTGCTGTCAGCCAAGTAAATACTCTCACTCGGCCTCTCTCGCTCAAGCCAGACTCGCTGCCACCCATCAAGCCAGTTCAGATTCACAGGGACCCCATAGGACAGAATAGACCGTCCGCGTGGGGTTTCCAAGACTAACTCTTGATGGGAGCAGAAAGCCTCCTCTTGCTCCTGCCATCTTTCCTCGAGTTCCTCAT